>NC_133530.1:41455306-41770306 GCF_048544455.1 Silene latifolia
TACTTTGGAAGTTCTTGTATTAATTGCAGGAATGAGCTTAGAGATGCGGAATCAAGCCTAAAACATGTCCTTTTAGCATGCATTTGGAGGATGAGTTGAGTCGGAGCTTGGAAAGTGCTATTTTGAGATGCGCATTGGAGTAAGGAAGTTAGGCGAGCCAAGAGAGTGCTTCAATTTGCTATTTCCTGCTTGTAAGAGCCATATCTCGAGTTCTACAACAGTTATTAAGGTGATTCCAGTTGGAGGTGAAAGCTTATCCTCTTAGCTTTCCAACGCCACCAACCACGCCCTATTTGTCCAAGTAACGAAGGAATGGCAGCCGTTTGAAGTTCAGTGCGCGAAGCAGGAATTACGCGCTGAGAAGTGCTCGATCGAGAACTATTTCTATTCGATCGAGAGCCCATTTGCTCGATCGAGAGACACTTATTCTCGATCGAGTGGTTTTAGGATGAATAAGTACTCGATCGACTATTTATCCTTTCGATCGACCAGTTCTGTAATACCCCGTATTTTATATTACTATTTAAGTCGGATAAATTGTTGAGTCGAAAATTATGTTAAGTTATTTTATTTAACTCGCGTCATATCGATCCAAGTTATTTGACACGGGTTTATACGGAATTGTCCAGTCCAAATTAATAAATAATAAGACCATAATCATAATTAAATATTATGACCTAACCTTGATTATTAATTAGTACACTAAGCCTATCATATTAAATAATTGGACCTAACATTCCTACAATATCTACCACTAATCGTATGATGACAAAATAAGAACAACACAACAATTAAGCCTACAAATACCTACCATTACCGTATGAATGACAAAACAAGCACATAACCAAACCTTCCATTTCTTCTAATTCTATCTCCATAATTATCTATTTAATTAGTGCTCAAGCATGACATCTAATTCACGTATCTTTGCCTTCTTTTGGCCTTTGCATCATCTTTATCATCTTGGTTATCAATATATTATGATATTCTACCAACACCTTCCCAGCACACGGCTACCAAAGTATTCCAAGGCCTTCGGTGGATTTTATTTCGATCACGGGTCTTATATCGAGTCTTTGAGCACATTCGAGAGTCATTTGTTAACATTTAAGGTAACACGATTCTACCGATCCTAATATTATTACTATTGTTCGGGGTTATACGTGCTTTATAAGCTAATTGTTGTGCAATTTGTGTTATGTGCATATAATTATATAAGGTAATTGACTAGTTATACTTGTTATATTCTGATAGTAGTACTTATAATATTCCTTATTGTTAAATTGATTGTCTTTTGTAAGATGGGTTGGATTACGAGATTTGTAAAATATTAGTAAGATGGTACGAGATATGTTTGGGTTAGTTCATAGTAGAAGCCGATTATTATTGTTATATGAGCAAGAGATTTGTTTTTTTTATGAATGGTGAGATTGTAGTAAGGAGTTAAGCATTTGAATGCTATCAAAATTGGTTGTTAAGAAAATCTGTATAGTACAGTTATAGTGCCGTGAGATGTGATCTTTAAGCTTTGATTATGGCCTTCTGTTGGTAATTTTGAAGTTGACTATTTGGCCACAATTTGGATTTTGGAGCGTTTTTGGTGTTGTATTTTAAATTGTCGTACCCTTTGACCTCGACAAGTGGGTGAGTAGCTTAGAATTATACTCTAAGTGTTGAGCAGTTCCTTTAATGGAATATTTGACAATATCGATATTGAAATTGAGATGAATATTGGTTACTGGTATTGAGTTATGGGGCCGTTGTGCCGAGTTATTTTTACGGTCCAGTGCGACCATGGTTACTGAGTTCTTTGAGTTTGAAATCGATATTGAGATAGAAATATTGTTTCGCGGTCTTATCCGCCAGTTCACTCACCCCTTGTCCTTGGTCTTAGGTTCGACGATGAAAATACGATACTTGGTTATATTATGAGACGGAGGGATGAGTGAGATGAAGTAATGAGTAATATGGAGTAATTAGTTGAGATTGAGATTAGTAAAGGGGAGTGTTTTTATTATTCTCTCTGTTTATTTTTATTTTTACTTGTCTGTGTTTCCACGCCATGACCAAAATTACGCTGCTTATATTGAGGTATTATCTGTTACTCAGCTTTCCGGCTGACGTGTTTTCTCCCTTTTGGGCTACTCGTCATGGGGGTAGTTCCTTTTTGTCTTCTGATTTTATTTTCAGGTCTTTCCGCTGCGGTTCAAATGGATTTTCAAGTCAAGTTTTAATTAAAGACTTTGTAAAAGATTTGTTCCATTTTATTTTCATTTGTATAAAAGAGATTTTGTAATAGAGACTTTGTATATTAATTATAATATCCCTGTATTTCGGCCAGTTTTGTATGTAAAAGTAAGTTTTAATTTAGCCGAAAATCAGGGGTGTTACAATTGGTATCAGAGAGGGTTCTTTCTTGGCCAGGTGTTGAGATCGTCATATCTTAGCACCGTTCTTTAAACTTTCTAAACTTTTCTTATATTTTGAGTTGTCATTTCATTCATTTTTTTGAAAATTTTACGTTCGAGGACGAACTTTATTTTTAAGGAGGGTGGAATGTAATACCACTAAATTTTCAATTTGTTTTATTTTCTAATATCGAACTTCGGGGACGAAGTTCATTTTAAGGGGGGAAGACTGTAATACCCCGTATTTTATATTACTATTTAAGTCGGATAAATTGTTGAGTCGAAAATTATGTTAAGTTATTTTATTTAACTCGCGTCATATCGATCCAAGTTATTTGACACGGGTTTATACGGAATTGTCCAGTCCAAATTAATAAATAATAAGACCATAATCATAATTAAATATTGGACCTAACTTTGATTAATTATTATACACTAATCTATTGGACCTAACATTCCTACAATACCTACCACTATATCGTATGATGACAAAACAAACATAAACCATTAAGCCTACAAATACCTAATCACTACCCATTTGAACGATAATTCAAGAACAATACAAGCAACCTTTCACGCAATTCGAGGGAGAAAGAGTGAGGGCAGGCCTTGACAGTGCAGCAGGGAAGGGCTACGGCCATTTGTCGACGGTCATAGGCGGCTGTGGTGGTGGTTTTAGTGGCGGTAAAGGTAGTAGTCAATCACTGCTCTGTTTTTTCTCGTTTTAGAGTCGGGTTTTTGGTCGGGGTTGCGTGTCTCAGGGAGGGGATAAGGATGGTTGTTGGCAGGGTAGTGGTAATGGGTGGTCAGGGTAGAATAGTGTGATGGTGGTTAGGGTGGTCGTAGGTGGTTGTAGGGGCAGAGGGAGGTGGTTTCGTTAAGGGAGGCAAAAACGGGTCAAAACAGGGGATGTTCAGGTGGGTAAGTCTCTAGACTTGGGGTGGAGCCACCGTGGACTAGGGGGAGGTCGAAACGGTGGCTCCATGTTGTCTGGGTTCATGGGCTGGTGGCGACCAAGTCTGTGGTGGTTGGGCAGGGAGATGGTCGTTGTCTGCGGTGGTGGTGCGTGTTGGAACAGAGGGTGTTTGGTGAGGTTCGGCTTTGAACCAGGCCAAAAGACGGCCATGGTTCTCCTTGCCGGCGGGAGTCGACCCCAGTGGGGGCGGTTGTTGGTGGCTGGGTTGAAGTGGGGGACATGGCAGGTGGTTGTCACGGTGGTGAGGTTGCGTGTGGTGGTGCGTGCGTAGGTGTGAAGGGGCACGAGTTGTATTTAGTTTTCGAAACGGGTTTTGTCAACGCAAGTTTAATAATTAGAATCCGTGATATATCGTATTAATTAATTAATCAATTTAACTTCCGAGTTATTTAAATAATAGATGACGGGTGTGTGAATTGTTTAAATTCGATTCGGGTTTCGTATTTGTTAATTCGTTAAATCTCTTAATTAACATATTAATTATTTAATTCAATTTCCGAGTTACTTAAATAATCATTTAATTTAATCCCCGAATCGTTTCAATAATTAGAGATGGACTTTGAGTCGGGACTGATTAAAATGGAAAGTTACTATATCGGGAAAGTTTCTATTCTAGGAGATTTCTATATTTAAGTAGTTAGTAATTATAATTATTATAATTGTTTTAGGTGACGAATTCGTGAAGGATCGATAATCAAATTTATTGCTTTACTTTCTGGACTGCTTAACTGATTATTTGGAACTGCTGGCATCTTGAGGTAGGGAAATACACTTGTCCTATTATCGTTATTGATCGAATTGTGTTGACTTGTTTCATGGTGGTTGAATTACGTTATCATTATATTCGGAAAGGTGATTGACTGATTTGATCGTATTGAGTATGATATCACAACATCGGGTAACTGGCATGATTTTATGATTCATCAGTTCATTGATTTATATATATATTGCATCACTTTCTTTTGAGCATTTCATATGCATTGGAGTTGGAGGATGGTGTGGTGGTGATGAGATCGTGATACGATGTGATGTTGTGATAAGGCCCAGCGGGGTCTGCAGACTCGCCCGGTGTCCTCACCGTTTTTAGTGGTATATCGACGACGGTCGATTGTTGTGTCTGCCGGGGATCGGTATGGCCGGGCGTAAGGGGATATGTGATATGAGATTGAGTTGAGATGGTGATGGAGGTGACGGAGTATCATGCATATCATATTTTATTGTTTTATTGTTTTCCCTACTCAACCTCGCGGTTGACCCTGTGTATTCGTGAACACCTGTGATGAACCGTTTTATGGGGAGCAGACTTGACAGGTTTAAGAGATAGGACGGGAGCTTGATGGGCGTGAGACACTGGATCAGACGACCTAGTAACTAGATCATCAGCTAGAAGACTTCACTTTTATTTATGTCAGTTCTTGTAATTCAACTAGAAAAGAGTATTTGTAATAATTAAGTTAAAATATTATATAAATTGCCTTGGAGTTTAATTTGTTATTCACTACCTCGGGAAGCCGAGATGGTAACAGTCCGTTTTATTAGAGAATGTCTTGACGAGGACTTCTTTTATAAACCGGGGTGTTACAAAGTGGTATCAGAGCAAACGATCCTCAGGCCTAAACCAATGAGCCCAATGAACATAGGATGTGTCTAAATAAAATGAAACCCGGGATAGAACTGTTAGGAGCACACTACGGTGAGGTTTGAGTTAGGGGCCCCCTCACACCGAACCAGTGGTCCTCTCAGTTGAACCGGAAACCATGAGTGTATACGAGAGAAAGGGTAGAATAGTTGCCTATGGTTGAACCGGAAATTCATATATCGTTGCCAAAGTGTTAATTGATTGATACATTGATTATTGCAGGACAACGCTACGGTAAGTATTTTGTATGAATTATGTGTTGATAGTACTACTATGACTAAGTAATATGCGGTTATGTGATCCCGAAGCCCTGTTAGTATAGTCTTGTGATAGTAATAAGAAATGCGATAGAATTTCATATCTTTAGTCATCACAATCGTGATTTAGATGTAATGAGTAGATCGAGAGGCGAAGGGATTCTATGGGGTATATGTTTACGTAAGTACAGTGTGAGATTTAAGTTAGGATAGATTAGTATCGATAGTATAATTGTAAGAATTGAGACATAGGGAATGAAAGACTTAGTGATGAAACTTGTTTTGGTTGATGTTATTCTTTAAATTGACCCTACTACCATTTCTTTTCTGTTTATTACCTATCGATGAAAATTTTATGAGAGATAGCCTCATGAGTTAGTGTTCAATTGACGTCGGTTCCACGCTGATATGATATACGGATTATGAATAATAAATAATTTAGTGAGCTGTGGTTAGGAAGTTCCTGTGCAGTGACGTTTTGACCAACAATTTTGTAAAAATCCTCATTTAAAGTGTATTAATAATTTTCGCATAATTCCCACTCCATCGTTCAAAAGAGTCGCATATGTTTTCAAATTAATAAGCCACGAAAAATCGTGATGTTTCAATATTAAATAATAAATGTTGCAAACCGACCCAAGTTTTGGACCAATTGCCGTCACATGTTTGTTAGACCAACTGAGTTGTAAAATTCTTTAAAAATGGAATTCTTATGCTTTAAACCTAATTCTTTCTCCCTTTGTTTTAAACTCACCATGTTTTATAAAATTAATATGAATCAAGTTTTAATCGAATAGTTATTTATTCATAATTTTTGGAAGTTACAACGTAAATCAAAACATTTAAAATGTGCGTTCTATGTTGAATTTTCATACAGTTGTTTGATTAATTCAGGAGTCTTAGTAAAGTGAACTTATAATGTTTTATATGACGGTAGTAGCACGCATGTTCAGTAGTTATGTATCTTAACAAGTGATAAAATTAAAACTTAGTTGATAACATTGTTGGCATGATAGTATGAGCAAAATTGAATAGCTTAAATTGATTTTAATCAAGGGTGCAATGTTTATACGAGTCCAGTTGTTTGCATATTTTATATACATTTGGCATGTTGTAATATTTCATATCACATTTGCATAGTGGTCGGATATATGTAAATATAAAACTATATTGTCACATTCGTGTAAGTTGATGACGTTAAAAGTTAATTTGATTTTTCTAATATACTCGCATGAAAATTACAATAGTTATGTTTAAAAGTTTACACATGATGGTAGTAATGATTGTGTCTAAATGTTCCCACATGTAGGATGGCATCTAAGTTCTAATGTCTTTCATATGAGTTGTGTGCCATAATTATATTATTATCTTCACCGCAGTAAATTATTTCAGTTGAACCTAAATCTATAACATGATAATCAAACAGTGAGTTATTTCTTATTGAATATGTTCGTTATTATATTGACATAAAATGCAAAAGTGATTCATGCAATTGTAACACGACATTCGACATATCTATAATATCGAGTCGTTACTATCAATTATGTTTTAATAAAGATTGTTTATGATAATTATATTGGCAATTATAATGGGATAACCCTTTTTATGATTCGCATGATATGCGTTGGTTTAAATGATAGTCTGGTATGTTAACTTTCCAATATCGATGTTTAATCGCTTGTTTGACTCGACCAATAAGTTTATAAAATTTGCCAATCAATGTGCATTCGTCATTCATAAATAAATACCAAACCCTTTGTTATAAGGATTAAAATATTCTAGGCTGATAAATATTACGAACTGGTTGTCTTCATTTTATTGGTGATTCGGTGACTTGACCTAAATCTGTACAACTAAGTAAAAGAAAGACAGACTGGACCTATTAAGGTATAAATTTTCATAAATCGATTTAGTAAGTTTTGGACCCTAATTCTTTTCTTATGTGATTGATTCCCTATGTTTCTAAGGTAACAGATTACAATAATTGGTAAAATGAATAATTACTAATGATTTTTACGGGTAACGGTATCCTCTTTCGGTTGTTAGCAGTAATTGAGAACTTTAGTTATAATAATGAGGGTTACGAGGACGTAACCACGTTTTTAGTTGGGGAGGATTGTAAAATCTTAACGCTTAATTTGCACTCGTTTGTAGATTGTAGTTTTGACCAAGTTGATGTTTCATTGTGGGGTACCTATGCAAATGAGTTCTATATATTTTACTTCTACTTCAGGTAGTTGGTTGATGTGTAAAAGGAGAGTGTGACTAAATTACTCGTATTGAGTTATGAGTTGCGGGGCCTTTGTGCCGAGTTACATTTGCGGTCCAGTGAGACCATGGTGCTTGAGTTACATGGGTTGAGATCGGAAATTAGATGGAAGAGGACAGTGTTCTCATATGATTATTTAGTTATTATACAATTGTGTTCTCAGATAGTTATTAATTTTAGTTAGTTGGTTAAGTAATGATGAGTTAAACTTCGGGTCGAAGTTTATTTTTAGGAGGGCAGAATGTAACATTCCGTATTTAGTACGTTTAATTGGTGAGTCAAAAGTGTGTTAACCGTGTTAGAATTGCGTGACGTCCGTAAGTATAATATACAATACCTTTCTGTTGTTGAGTATGGGAGCGAACTTCGGGACGAAGTTCATTTTAAGAGGGGAAGACTGTAATACCCCGTATTTTTATATAATAAATTAATCGGATATTATTAATTAAATGGATATTATTATATATTAATTATTATACATTTTATATTACTAATTAAGTTGGGTAAATTTATTGAGTCGATAATTTCATTAAGTTATTTAATTAACCGCGTTGTATCGATATAAGTTAATCATGACGGGTTTATCCTACATTCGACTTTTAATAAAATATCTTTATTAAAAATAGACCATTATTATTATATATTATTATTATTCTAATATTGTTATTAGAGTAATACTACCACCATACCATCTTTTTCCTTCTTTCACGCCTACCACTTCTACCATACCTACTTTTCTTCTTTATCATTTCTTTACAAATTAATAAATAATAGGACCATAATCATAATTAAATATTGGACCTAACTTTGATTAATTATTATACACTAATCTATTGGACCTAACATTCCTACAATACCTACCACTATATCGTATGATGACAAAACAAACATAAACCATTAAGCCTACAAATACCTAATCACTACCCATTTGAACGATAATTCAAGAACAATACAAGCAACCTTTCACGCAATTCGAGGGAGAAAGAGTGAGGGCAGGCCTTGACAGTGCAGCAGGGAAGGGCTACGGCCATTTGTCGACGGTCATAGGCGGCTGTGGTGGTGGTTTTAGTGGCGGTAAAGGTAGTAGTCAATCACTGCTCTGTTTTTTCTCGTTTTAGAGTCGGGTTTTTGGTCGGGGTTGCGTGTCTCAGGGAGGGGATAAGGATGGTTGTTGGCAGGGTAGTGGTAATGGGTGGTCAGGGTAGAATAGTGTGATGGTGGTTAGGGTGGTCGTAGGTGGTTGTAGGGGCAGAGGGAGGTGGTTTCGTTAAGGGAGGCAAAAACGGGTCAAAACAGGGGATGTTCAGGTGGGTAAGTCTCTAGACTTGGGGTGGAGCCACCGTGGACTAGGGGGAGGTCGAAACGGTGGCTCCATGTTGTCTGGGTTCATGGGCTGGTGGCGACCAAGTCTGTGGTGGTTGGGCAGGGAGATGGTCGTTGTCTGCGGTGGTGGTGCGTGTTGGAACAGAGGGTGTTTGGTGAGGTTCGGCTTTGAACCAGGCCAAAAGACGGCCATGGTTCTCCTTGCCGGCGGGAGTCGACCCCAGTGGGGGCGGTTGTTGGTGGCTGGGTTGAAGTGGGGGACATGGCAGGTGGTTGTCACGGTGGTGAGGTTGCGTGTGGTGGTGCGTGCGTAGGTGTGAAGGGGCACGAGTTGTATTTAGTTTTCGAAACGGGTTTTGTCAACGCAAGTTTAATAATTAGAATCCGTGATATATCGTATTAATTAATTAATCAATTTAACTTCCGAGTTATTTAAATAATAGATGACGGGTGTGTGAATTGTTTAAATTCGATTCGGGTTTCGTATTTGTTAATTCGTTAAATCTCTTAATTAACATATTAATTATTTAATTCAATTTCCGAGTTACTTAAATAATCATTTAATTTAATCCCCGAATCGTTTCAATAATTAGAGATGGACTTTGAGTCGGGACTGATTAAAATGGAAAGTTACTATATCGGGAAAGTTTCTATTCTAGGAGATTTCTATATTTAAGTAGTTAGTAATTATAATTATTATAATTGTTTTAGGTGACGAATTCGTGAAGGATCGATAATCAAATTTATTGCTTTACTTTCTGGACTGCTTAACTGATTATTTGGAACTGCTGGCATCTTGAGGTAGGGAAATACACTTGTCCTATTATCGTTATTGATCGAATTGTGTTGACTTGTTTCATGGTGGTTGAATTACGTTATCATTATATTCGGAAAGGTGATTGACCGATTTGATCGTATTGAGTATGATATCACAACATCGGGTAATCGGCATGATTTTATGATTCATCGATTCATTGATTTATATATATATTGCATCACTTTCTTTTGAGCATTTCATATGCATTGGAGTTGGAGGATGGTGTGGTGGTGATGAGATCGTGATACGATGTGATGTTGTGATAAGGCCCAGGCGGGTTCTGCAGGACCTGCCCTGGTGTCCTCAAATTTGTTTAGGCTGGTATATCGACGACGGTCGATTGTTGTGTCTGCCGGGGATCGGTATGGCCGGGCGTAAGGGGATATGTGATATGAGATTGAGTTGAGATGGTGATGGAGGTGACGGAGTATCATGCATATCATATTTTATTGTTTTATTGTTTTCCCTACTCAACCTCGCGGTTGACCCTGTGTATTCGTGAACACCTGTGATGAACCGTTTTATGGGGAGCAGACTTGACAGGTTTAAGAGATAGGACGGGAGCTTGATGGGCGTGAGACACTGGATCAGACGACCTAGTAACTAGATCATCAGCTAGAAGACTTCACTTTTATTTATGTCAGTTCTTGTAATTCAACTAGAAAAGAGTATTTGTAATAATTAAGTTAAAATATTATATAAATTGCCTTGGAGTTTAATTTGTTATTCACTACCTCGGGAAGCCGAGATGGTAACAGTCCGTTTTATTAGAGAATGTCTTGACGAGGACTTCTTTTATAAACCGGGGTGTTACAACTAAGCAATCGTTACCCTTAGCATTCTATGTCTAGAATGACTCTCGTGGATGCCAATGAACACGGGTGCTCACGGAGATCTGGAGTAAGGGGTGAGGGTACGTATTAGGAAGCTCTTTTGATCGAACACCTAATCCCGCCCGCCTCGATAGCGGCCTCTACTAATGATTAGGGAAGTTGTCTATACTTGATATATCGTCGGCTATATGCATGCAATGCAACATCCATTAGATTAATCCTAGCATGTGAGAATTAATACTAAGTCGGTGAAACACGTAATTAGCATACAATTAATGTCGAAGTAGGATTTAATGCTCATTTACATGTGAAAACATACAAATGATAAAAGAAATACAATAATTATGAATTACAATAATGAAAATTTACATTAATTACAAAGAAATAGGCGATTTATGTCGAAAATACCTTTAAAACGGATAATTTGAGAAAAAGAAATAAAATAAAGAAAGAAATAAATTAACGAACAGGAATTAGTGCGATAATACGGATAATAGTTAATCATACGTAAGCTAAACAAACTAGGTCAAGGCAGAAACGGAGTTCAGGGACAGAAATCATCTCGAACAGCGCAGCAGATCGCGCCCTGCGGAAGAGGCGCAGCAGCTTGCCGCGTCTGTTTCTCCAAGGGTGAGTTCTCGTCGTGAAGCCGAACTCGCAAATCGTTAATGTCGATTGGTAATTTTAATGATTGATTGATAATATTTACTCGGACGAAAGTGATTAACAGGTTAATTACATGTGAATGATGGTCATAAAAGCGATAAACATGGATAGGACGAACCGGAAACGGATTATTTACATGAAATTATGATGAAAATATCAATGAGTCCTCTATTGAAATAAGTCGATTAGGCTAAATACGACGGATATTCAACGAATATGTGACGAACATGCGAATAAACAGATTAAACTATATCAATGACGAATTCCAGAAACTCAATATGAACAAATTGAATCTCTAAAATCCGGGTTTGAATTTAATGACGAAAACCCGTAAATATTGGATTATTTAGGATTTAAGTCGGATCTATGAGGAATTAAAACATGCTAATGATGAATGATTATAATACATGTGGATTATATGCTATTACGACGAAGAATTAACAGACGAAACAAAAAAAGAATTTGAACACGAATTACAGAGGACAAACGAAGAAGAAAAGAAGCGAGAATCGGGCGCCTCACGAAGAGGCGCAACAGGAACTGCGCTCCTCCGAAGAGGCGCAGCAGTTGCTGCGTCTTTTCTCGACGGGTATCTACTGGAAATCCGCAAAAACAGGTTTTAACAAAGGGTTTTAGAAATCGGTTTTAATGGTATTTTCGACGTAAACCTTACAATTGATGATACGAAAAAGTAAAATACAATAAATAAAGAGAAATATACACCCTCAGACTTACATGTTGACGAAACGAGAAGGACTAAGATATCGATTAGTGATGCTCGACGCGAATGCAAAAAGAGTGCCCTCGTAAGAGGAAAACGATTGATTAATTAAGTTGATTGATGTGGAGTTGGTCAAATTGGTCGGTCATGCAACGGAGAGGCTGGTACCCGGAAAGATCCGAGCTTACGTGGTCGAAAGTTCAAGCACGTAGGCGCCAGTAAGTAAGAACAAAGTCTAGAATGCAAAGGGAGAAGAGAAGGGCGGACACTCGCGTGAGAAATATGAGGAACGAAGGCTCCTATTTATACTAATCACGTGAAGGAATTAGGGTTTCGGAGACTCTTTGGAAGTGAATCTCGGAAAGATATGAAAAAGATACGTAAAACATGCGAGAAAAGGGCTCGGGAAGAGGCGCAGCAGCCCACCGTCTCTTGGAAGAGGCACAACGCCCGTCGTTGTCCATTCCCAGGAGGTTTCCTCCTGCTGAAGAAAGATTTCCGCGTTTGAGTTATGGTAGGACGGAAATAATTCGAATATCTTATGAATATTACGGGATATTATTTGCCAAAAGATAAAATTTGTGAAATATGGAATAGAAATATCCGGAACATTCCAGAACATTCTGACTCGGGATTTAACAGTTATCAGGAAATGGAGACGGTTTTTGACCCGGACTCCGAATGTACTCTAATTACTGCCAAAACGACCGTATCAGGACGTAGATGACAACTAAGAGGTAGACATTTAATATTTGAGCAATCACTTGACGTTAATCTTACGAACTGTCACAAATCGTTCCGCGTATCAAACATGCGGCCCAATCATCACCGGGTGGTTTGCGGGAGGTGCAGAAATGAGGTATCTACAAACTGATTTGACTTCCAAATCACATCAAGTCACAACTTGAAAAAAGAATCGATTTTGTAACCCTATAACTTCCTTCTCCCCATTATAAAAGGCAAAAGACATTTTCCATTCATCGAAAAATTAACTATCACAACACAAACCATAATCGATTATTTTCCATACTCCTCCATTGTCAATCATACCCTAATCGATTATTTTTCATACTCCTCCATTGTCAATCAAACCCTAATCGATTATTTTCCATACTCCTTTATTCTCAATCAAGGTATTTATGCTTTTATCTTGAATTATTCTTTGAGTTTTTTTTTTTTCAATCTATTTTATTGAATAAATCCCAAACCGTAATCGATTTTGTTCATTATCTATTTAATTGATTGTGTGGTTGTTTCTTAATTTAATTAACTAGTATAGTTTTCAGATGGATAAACAGTTTATTGCTTTCTTAGTTGAGTACACAGTTGATCGCAGAAACATTCTTGCTCGGCTGCGAGAGATTAACACTCAGTTGGTTGATCTAATCGACCGAGTGTCTCATGTACGAGACTTGGCGATAACAAGAGGGATGCAGGACGTGCAAGCAAATATGGATGTTATGATAAGTTATCTAAGGGCTAATCGAGAACCAGCGCAAGTAGAAATTAGGAAAATTGAAAGGGAGTGTTCAACTTGAATCTCTCAGATTTTAATTAATTTTAGTTAATATTTCGTATTTTGTAAGGATTATTAAAAGCATGGTTTGTATTATATTTTATAAATCTATGAATATCCTTTTTAATTACCAAAATACTCCACATACATGTCTCATCAGTTGCAATATGACGTCATTTTAATTTCGAGTTAACATTTAAATTTAAACTGAAAAAAAAGTCAGTAGAGGATAAAACCACAAAATGTAACAACCAAAATGGAGTAAAATTAAGATAAACTTAAAAAAAGAAAAGTACAATGTAGTAATATGCCTAGTCCGTATTAATTAAAGACTGTAAAGTGTAAAGACTTAATACCATCTTCAAATTCTACTCTAAGTTTGTAACATTTTTCATAAGTACCCAACACGGATTTGATGAAATCATCCGCTTCCTTCTCCATATCCTTTATGCCTTTTACATAACAATCGTTGCAAATTTCAATCTCCCCAACAACCATCTTCATCGCTTTCAACTCCTGTTCACGGACTATGAAAACTTGTTCTTGTAAAGAACTCAACGATTCAATTATAAAATCGTTAAGAATTCCCATTTGAAATTTCGAATGTGTGTTTTTAGAGAGAAGATATATAGAGAAAAAGTGAATGAGAAAGGAATGGTTGGGTAGGAATGGATTACCCGTAATTATAATTAGGATGGTGATCTTTGGTGAACCATAACATGAATAAATGCAATTAAATTTTAAATTATAAAATACTACGCCTTGGGAAAATAAAAGACAGAATTTTCAAGGATTGTAAAGTTAATTAAATTAAAACTAAATTAATATAAGATTATAAAACAACTAAATTAAATAATGATTACAATATAAAATGGGTTATTCTACATGGTACCTCTCAATTTTTCGACTTTCTACATGGTACTCTACACTTATTAAAACATAAATGATACCCCTAATTATTGTCATTATAACTAAATGTACTCCTAAACCTTATTTTCCATCAATTAAACTCAGTTTTAGGCATTAGGTAATGACTTGGACGCGTAACCAAACTTGTCATTTATTATCCCATGACATAAGGACTCTATGAGGCTCAATATCCATCTCGATCCTAATATTTATTGATATATATATGGGCTAAAAAAATTTTGACAGAAAAGTTATTGTTTCATGGCCAAATTATCACGTCCAAAGATGGATATTGAGCCTAATAGAGTCCTTATGTCATGGGATGATAAATGACAAGCTTGGTTACGCATCTAAGTAATCACTAAACGCCTAAACCTGAGTTTAATTGACGGAAAATAAACTTTAGGGGAACACTTAGTGATAATGACAACAATTAGGGGTACCAAGTATGTTTTAAAAAGTGTAGGGATACAATGTAGAAAGTCAAAAAATTGAGGGGAACCATGTAGAATATCCCATATTAAATTAATTAAAGATTACAATATTAAGTAAAATAACAAAACTAATTTCTAAGATAAAAAAGGTCATATAGCCTCTAAGGCCCCGATCTACTCTCCAAGTCCTTCCTGAAATCGTATGTCCTTTGATAGTCACATAAGAAGGATTGTATGAGGTCCTCGAGTGATTTGTCAAAATTTTTGAGACCTCCTTCATGCCAACAGTTGCGGCATTCCCTAAAGGATTTCATCCTGGAAACATGCTCCAACTCCGTCACACGGAGCTCATCCACCAAAACTTGTTTACCTGTGATTGACCTCTTAATAATATCAGCGGTGCCGTTTTTCATCTTGACGTACACAAAAATAAGGAATAAATTAATTAGTGTTAAAGTGTTAAATTAAGAATATTAGATGTTATAATACTTGAATAAAAAGGATAACAAAGAAGAGAGGTAATTTGAATAAAATAGAGATAAAAAAGTATTATTGAGAGAAGTCAGAGAGAGTGTGTGACTATGTTTTAGTTGATATGATCCACACAAAAAAATTCTTATAAAGGTTGTAATATTTACTAATCCGTGGCTTTCTATGTGATTGGTCACTCATAGGATGAACGACCACGATTTAATGTTGAATATTATCTAATAATTTATAGACAACTGAACGGCCACGATTCACTCTTAAGTACCATAACTCTTTAAGTTGTTTTAACACCTAAATTGTTCTTTTCCCGCCAAATACAACATTTTCAACTGTTTATTATAAAAACATTTGTACAATCCTATTGATCGTACGTTGCAACGATTAGTCAATAGGAACGTACGATCGATAACATCTTAAACCATAAGTGGTATGACATCTTAATCTTAAGTCTTACGTTCCGATCATATATAAACTTATATTGATCAAACGTTGCTAAAATTAGTCCTACACTGTTGATCGGGACAATTAACTAATTATAACAACATACGATTGATAACATCTTAAACCATAAGTAGAATAACATCTTAACCTTAGGTCTTAAATTACGCCTTAACCTTAGGTATTACACATACGATCGTATATATTGCTAAAAACCCTAGAAACAGTAAAACCCCAAATAAACCCTATAAAACTCAAACTCCTATGAACCCTAGAAACCCTAAACCCCAACTAAACCCTAAAACACCAAATAAACCCTAGAAACCCTAAACCCCTAAAAAAAACCTACAAACCCTAAACCCCTAAGAAACCCTTAAAACCCTAAAATTATATTTTGACCAATCCATGATGGCTAAAATTCGGATGAACATACGAGCAACGCAACGAGCTATATAGAACATTTGTATTATGTTTTCAAAAATATAATTTCGATTTTAATATTTTCACTTAATAAACAAAATAAATTAATTAACTGTAACTATTCATTTCTTAACTGTTGTTTTTTATTTCTTAAAACTTATATTTTACTATCAATTTAACTGTAACTTATCATATTAACTAATATATTTAATTTACTAATATTAATATGTTACTTAATAAAACTCCCATTTTACCATCTAATTTGACTAATATAATTTGTGTTTGGATAAAAATATATTTTGGCAGTAATATGTTACTTTATTCTATGAAGTTACATAATTAATTACTTTCAATTATTTAAAAACATGTAAATAAATCAAGATATTTTTTCTTTACTATTCTTTTAATAATTATATTGGTCATTAATAATTTTTATCTACTTATTTTTTCGAATAGTGTAAAATAAATTAAGGTGCATAGGGAAGTCAAACATTGATAATTCAATTTTATGGAGAATAGTAAGAGTTACCCTATTTTTTTTATTTCCATTTTATCGAGTATGGTAAGAAAGGTAACATGAGAAGAAAATTACGTTTCATTATTATTAAAAAGGACGATACAAAGGAAAAAAACAACAAACCAAATTTTAAAACTAAACCTAATGACTACGACCAACACAAGGATCAAATCTAAGTTTCTTAGAACTGAGCCTTCTTGGATGAGTTCTCCCCAACCTCTTCTTGGAATTCTTTGGAGGGGGGATGTCGGGGGTGTTTGTCCATGACGATTTCCCCGTAACTTTTTCGGAGTTCTTGGGCTTATGAGGGGTTGCTATAACCTCAATCACCTCCACTACTTCGTCCTCCTCTTGTTCCTCCACCCTAACATTGGTGGAATCAACTTTAGGGGTAGCTAACATCTCTATCCCATCGTCGATTTTCTTTCAATACATTTTGTCGAGTTCAAATTTACCCCAATTAAGCATGTTAAATTCTTCCCCAAATATATCGACAAGGAAAGTATTTCCATGATAACCGGCTCTAGCTCGCGTTAAATCATTTTGGACGTTGGTAGGACCAAATTCCTTGATTATTTCCCTCATAAACAACCTCGTGCAAACAATGTCTCTTACATGGGCTTTCCTCTCTTCGAACATTTTTGCTATTTAACTTTCGGATAGTTAGATTGATTTAGTAGGGATTTTGTAGGGACGATGTACTTTGGATGAATTAAAATTTGGAGGGAATGACTATATTAATAATACAATATTTGTCTCCAAAAATAAACAATCAATGCATGGTTTCCTGCCAAATGCAAGTTAGGTGGGGAAAGCCCTAAGGCCCTTTCATCTTCTTAACTACAACATAATAATAACAAGTTTCAGAAATATTTATTTGAAATATAAATTATAAGCATATAGTTGGTGTAGCATAGTTGGTAGGAGACATGGGTATCTTACTAGGCGTCTAAAGTTTGAACCTTGTTGCTATAATATAATTTTTAATTATAAGCTTTTTGTGTGTAGTTTTTAGGCCTTAGTCAAAAACTTGTTTCCAACAAGAGTTGAACCCTAGACCTCCAATATAACATGGTAATGTTTAATTATTGACCCAGTAGTGTTCATTATCTAATGTTGAATCAAAGTATCTTATATCTTTGTGCTGTAAATTAGTTTTTTTTTTTTTTGGAAAAAAAAATTTAAGTATTTTAAAAATTATAGTTGTAAAACTAACAATTTTATACTTCATATTATTTTATTATACAAAAAAATATATATAATGTAAATAAAGTGCCTTATATAAAAAATTATTACAATAAATAATTATGTCGAAGAAATACATAAGTAAATATATTCAACAATAAATTAAAAAGTAAAATATATATAAAAAATAATCCGTGAAAATAGAGATACAAAAAAATTACGAAGATAAATAGACTAAATTTGTAATTAATATCGTATAAACTGAGATACATGACACGGCTATCGCAACCCTATCAAAAATAAAACCAACTGGCTCTAACTTATGCAGCAGAGGTAAGTCGGGTATCGTATCCACAAGTAGGCGGTCACCATCTACTCGTTATTCTAGTCTGTCTAAGGTCACAAAATGGGGGTTTGAGTTGTTTAAGTTAAACTAATGATCAGAGTTAAAAGCAAAGGATTGAGAGAAAATATAGAGAGAGATGCCAGGATGTCGGTTCACCATGATATCACACAAATCAGCTATAGGTAGACCAGTCGGTCTGATGTGAGAAGGGTGAAGGAAAGGTCCTCTCGGTCCGCTATCCGCTCTAAAATACTACTAACTTAGCTTTCACCCTCATTAGTGTAGTCTGTTGTTCATAACAGGTGTATTTATTCCAATCTCTCGAACTAGGTCTTAATTTAACCAGTTTAATTGATTCATTTGAATGCATTCAACCTAACATTTACAATTATATTGCTATGAAACAATTCTCACAACAAAACCCCCTAACCAATTATCGCGTCATTGATTTACTATCATGGCTCCACTAATCATAGCATTAGACAAATTAGCTATGCATAATGGTAAATAAATCAAGAATGAAAGATAAAGAAATAATAAACAACATTATAAAAAGAGATGTGCAAAAGGGAAGTAAGATGAAAGAGAGAGAAGAAATAACAAGAGTTCGGATCCGGAGAAGGAAGAGCAACGTCGAATAGAATAAGAAAAAGAGGAAAAAGTTATATGAAAGATGAAAAAACCTAATTAAGTCTCTCCTATTTATAGGAGAGATATTTATTTTGTTAAGATACGATAATAAGATACTAAAAACTTGCATCAGATAGAAAAGTACTCGATCGAGGACATTAAAACTCCTCGATCGAGTAACTCCTAGCAAAAACCTCTCGATCGAGGACAAAACGTACTCGATCAAGGAACCCCAAATATGCACCTCTCGATCGAGCACACAAAAGAACTCGATCGAGCACTATAGTACTCGATCGAGTGGTTTCCAGCGCATAATTCCTGCTTCCCGCACTGAACTTCAAACGGCCGCTTTTTCTTCGTTACTTGGGCAAACAGAGCGTTTTATGTGGTGTTGGAAAGCTAATAAGATAAGCTTTCATCTTCAATTAGAATAACCTGAATATAAGTTGTAAAACTTGAGATATGGCTCTTCAAAGTAGCCACTAGTATTATAAAGCTCTTCGTTTGTCCGCTAAGCTTCCTTACTTCTATGCGCATCACAAATTAGTAGTTTCCAAGCTCCGACTCAACTCAACTCCTAAATTCATGCACCGAGACATGTTCTAAGCTTGATTCCACTTCTCTTTGGTTCATCCCTGCAAATACGACAAGAGAAACCAAAGTAGACAATTCGGGGGACATTTGTAGCTTAATACTAAGTAATATGCATAGGAATACGTGCAAATACGGTACAAAAAGTCTACATAAAATGCACGCATCAAACTTCCCCAAACCAAACCTTTTCTTGTCCCCAGGTAAACTGTATACAAAACTAATGGAACAGAAAAGAAAACTCGGAGCTAGTTACAAATTGTCCACTTAAACCGATTTAATGTAAGCAAACTAATACCAATAGCAAAAACTGTTAAATGCAAATGAATTGTACGTTCATAATAAAGCTGAACTGTCGACCTTGTAAGACCTTTAAAAATGGACTCTCACGGGTCAGTCTTCTCTCATGAAGCAAAGGGTAGGCATATGAATGTAAGAGAGAGAAATACCTAAACTACGAGCCACATAAACATGTATGCAGCTAATATGATAGACAATTCTAACTACCGTACACATACATTCCAACCAATCAAGGTCCCATCACAGTCGAGGAATTACAAAAATATGGAAAAGTGAGGCAATGGGTAAGAAAAGGCAAAATATTTTTGGATATGTGAGGTAGTAAGTCAAGCTAGCAACCTAACCAAACCAAACTAATCAATGTCCGCTTCTAAACCATTAAAAATAAGCACAAGTGCCCCATATTTCGGCACACAAACTCACTTAAACCGAACAACCACAACTCCTCATAAAATAAAAATAAAACATAGGAGCAAAACTGATCTTATTCAATCTCTTTCCAAATTTTCTTCTTTTTCTTTTTTTTTCTTTCTTTTTTCATTCGTTTTTTCTGTTTTTTTTCTTTTTTTTTTTCAACTTTTTTTTCATCCTTCTTCTTCTTCATAAATTACCAACTCCAAATCAATATAATACAAGCCAAACTTGGCATGATAAATTATATACCGCAAAAACACACATTAAACTAGCTTGACAGGGTAGGCAAAATTTGGAATGTACCTAAGGATCAAAAAGGCAGATTTGGCTAAATGTGGAGTTAAATGGGTAAAAATGAAAGAAAAAGGGAATGTAAGCACCTTCCTGCATGTGACACCAACCACTAACCCTAATGTATGTAGGCAAAAAGCAATTGAATTTCCTATTTGTGCAAATTGATGAAACATGCTATGCAAGGAGTATACTACTCACAATCCTACATGAACTGGTCATAAATGACACCAGTTTTAAGGCTCTAAATCTTAGAAATTATGAGTGGGTGGCCAAAATTTCAGATCAAGTCTATTTGTTCAGCTAAATTTCAACATTAACTCGTAGATTCTGCAATAAGACAATGCTAAAGAGATAATTAGTTTATGCAAGGCTTAAGCAAAAGGACTAAAAGTAGTGCAATTTTATCATTGAAATCTACCGTTCCGACTCAACCTATATGCAAAATGAGACAAGAAATTTTTTTGAATTTTCGAATTTTATCAAATTTTATCAAATTTTTGAGATTTTTGATTTTTTGAAATAAAAACAATGCAAGCAGAAAATTAAACGTGATAACAAAAATGCAGTAAAAACGGTATACGGACACAGATATGGATGCATAACTCCCAAAACCAAAACGTACAATGCCCTCATTGTACCCAAAAATAGGGAAGGGAAATGCAAACTGAAAAGAAGAGTGAAGCACGGAAAACTCACAAGATAACGCGAAGTAAGGACCTTCCCAAACCAGCCAGCAATATGGGAGGTCATAAACAGCTGCATAGCAACGTCATTGGAGACTAATCAAAACGAATCTACTCGATCGAGAGGGCAAAGTACTCGACTGAGTAGAATGGGCTTAAAAATGTTCGATCAAGGGAAGTAAAGCACTCGATCGAGTGGTTAACTTCGGATGGTGCTCGATCGAGTTCACAGTGCATACGATCGAAGGATTATATACTTGATCATGATGTACCTGCAGACACGCAAAATAGCAACCACAGATATGACCCAAAACTAAGCCTAAAATGTTTTGCAGTCTACAATCGAAAAGTCCAATTATTAAAACACAACAAAAACTGAAATGTTTGAAATTCAACTGAAAAGTTTAAAACTCCGGGTTGCCTCCCGGACAACACTGGTTTGAGATAGGTCCTAGCTCGACCTCTTCTTGTCTTCACCGCAGCTAACCCAGTGATCACAATCAAAGCAACTCAAAGCTTTTAGCAACTGATCATAAATCTGCGCATGTGCTACACAAAAGCATAAGTAACACCACTCGGTATTAATTAAATGGCATGATTAGTTTAATGTTGTTGGTATTTTTGATATTGAATAATTATCGTATTGGTTTCTGATTTGGTGGTTGTTGGTAAAGTTACTGTGATTACTGTATAACTATCTGTGATCTTCGGGGTGCGTCTCTGGCTGAGTGGAGTCACTTGCGGGAGTGGCTTGACGCCCTTGATTCGCCTTCTATGGAACCCGCCACAGAAGGGATGTGCACATTAATGAACGTGGGTTTATCTCTCAATGGAGATGAGCAGGGCTTAGGTGGGAACGGCTGCGGTCCCTCACTGGCGGCGAGGAGTACCTGTTGAGTTGTTTGAGCTGTTTGTATATTTGTCTCATTGTGGTTTGATTGTGTAATTGGTACTGACCCCGTTATGTCTTTTAAAAACTGTGGCGATCCATTCGGAGATGGTGCGCAGTTGTTGAACAGGTATGAGAAGATACACATGGATTAGCTGGGATGAGTCACCACGAGGCAGTTTAGAGTCTTCCGCTGTTTTAATTTAGTTGTTTGACACATTTGGATTTTGAGAACTTTTATCGTACTTTTATCAGTTTTAGGTTTGAATATGTAATCACTTTAAAACGTATTGTTATTTAAATTGTGTTTCTTCATTGTCATTTGATTATCATTGCCTCGGGTAACCGAGATGGTGACGGTCTCATACCTTAAGTGGTCTTGGTAAAGCACTTGAAGTATGGGGGTGTCACAATCAGCGCAGGTGCACTCAAAGCATCTTCCGTAACCACTTCACGCATCCTTAGGCATCAATATCCGGGCTTCAATTCTTCTTTCTCCGAAATGCACGCAAACGGGGCAAGTTTAGGCTCGATTCTGCTCCTTCCGGCTCATTCCTGCAATTAATACAAGACAAACCAATGTAGACTATTCGGGGGACATTTATAGCTATTCGCCACAAAAATAGCACAGAAATGCGTGCAAAAATAGGGTAAAAACCAAAATCTCAAATGGCAACTCCGAGTTAAGCACAAGATTAGCCTTAATGCAGCGCTGCAACACTTTATCAAGGTTAGATAAGCAGTTATCAAAATCACTTCCATAGACGCTGAAATCATCTATAAAGACCTCCATAATAGACTCTGTTTGCTCAGAAAATATCCCCATCATGCACCTTTGAAAGGTGGCACGGGCATTACACAGACCAAAAGGCATTCTACGATAAGAGAAAACACCTTGAGGACAAGTGAAAGTAGTGTTTTCCTGATCATCCGGATGAATAGGGATCTGAAAGAACCTCTGAATACCCATATAAATAACAGAAAAACTTATAAGAGGCTAACCTTTCCACCATCTGATCAATGAAAGGAAGAGGAAAGTGATCTTTCATTGTGGCGGCATTCAGCTGTTTATAGTGTATGCACATCCGCCAACTAGTCACAACTCTAGTAGGTATCAATTCATTTTTATCATTCTTAACCATGGTAGTTCCTCCTTTCTTAGGAACCACCTGAACTGGACTCGCCCATTTAGAATGACAAGAAGAGTAGATAATACCTGCATCGAGTAGCTTCATTACCTCAGCCATCACAACATCCTACATCTTCTGGTTCAGTCTGCGCTGACCCTGTCTGCAAGGTTTGTGATCTTCCTCTAACTTAATCCGATGCATACAAATGTCAGGGTTGATGCCCTTTATATCATCTAAAGAATAACCCATTGCTTTCCTGTTTTTCTTAAGAACAACTAACAAAGCTGTAACACCCGCGAATTTCTCATTTTGACATTTAAAATTTATTTAACCATTTAATTACCTTATTTTATATTTTTGAATTATTTAATTTAATTGGATTTATTTTTAAACAAGATTTTTATAAAGTAATATTTAAAGCTTAATTTATATAAAAATACGTGTTTTAGTCGGATAGTAATAATAATAATAATAATAGCGATAGTAATAATAAAGTTCCGTCTTAAATTATAGTAGGTTTAAGACGAACCTCCGTCTAGCAAAGAACCGTCACATGCTCACATATGAGACTAATCTTATCTACTCTCGACCTATCCCGGGTCGACAACACGCCCCTCAATTTTGGCACCCAACTAATATAATATCAATATTTTACACTCTCCTGACCAATCCTAACCCACCAACACCCTTTTATTTTTGAAACCCCTGTGAAGCAGCCAAAAACGGCACCTGCAACAACAACATTACAGCAGCTCAACAAATCTCAAAACAAGCTCAAAAACCCATCAATGGCGACCGAAAAATCTTAGATTTCTAGCTCATTTTTCGACCAAACTCAATAATTCTTGCACCATTCTTCTCCTTATCTCTTTCTTCATCTTTTAAGGTAAAAAAGGCATAGCCTTGTGGAGTCCCCGTCCCGACCCGTCTCATAAATGTGACATTTTTAAGCTAACTCGGCTCTTATTACGGTTTCTAGGTGAAGACTTTGAGGACCCAGAAGGAAACTCGTTCATAATAGACCATTCTCTTGAATATTGAAGAAAGTTAAGGTAACGGTGATAGGTTACTCGACAAATGTCAAAATTCTGTCTTGTTGTAATCGTTTTACATGCTCTTGTTTAGTAAAGTTTAGCCCTTTTTGGTCTTCCTCTTGTATGTGGTTGAATTTGTGGTGCTACTGGTTATTTTACTTGACTATTTGGATAGTTTTTGACTCGTTTTCTACTATATTCGGTTATGGAGGAGGGCGTCATCGGGTTCCCTGCAAATGCCCTGTTATGTGCAGCGGCCATGCTTGTTTTTGTTCCTTTTTTTTGAGTTTCTTGGATGAAATATGTATTGGTTATTTGTACTCTAAGCGTGCTTGTTTCCGTCTTACCTTTGTCTTCAATTTCCGTCTTGATTTTGGACAAAAATGGCAGCCGGAACTTTGTTTTGTACCGTGACTGCATCGTTTTTCTTCTCTTTTGGGACGGAAAATCTGAGTTTTGCCTGGACGATATTCGGTGGTTTTGTTCTTGGATTGTCGTCTTTAGTTAGCCCGAGTCGATAGTCAGCTGCTTCTTTTTGTTGTTGTATCTCTTCCTTAACCAGTCTCTAGAAGAGTGTTAGATCCTTGCCTTAGATACGTGATTGTTCAATATAAACGTTCAACTATACATATGGAAATGGGGAGCTTGACAGGATGTTTAGGAGAGAGTATCAATGGTAGTGTTGACTTAAGTAGCTTGCAAGCATCACTAAATGTCCTGATTTCGCAGAGTTGAGTTTTGATAGGATTATAGACAATTAAGTACCATTAGCCTTAGCCAATTCCTTATCTAATTGAAGTGTGTGTTTAGCTGAGGCAAACAACAAATGCCTGTGAGTTTCAGGGACATTTATCTTCTTTCTTCTTTTTTTTTCTGCTCATGGAGTTGAATGGAAAGAAATGTGGTTTTGGGACTGTTCTTGCGCCGATTATGGACTGTTTTTGGGGCTGTTTTTGGATAGCCTAGTTGCGGCTGCATTTAGACGGGACAAGACGGTTTCCATGGTGAGTTTGGGTTGTTTGTGGGTGGTAGTGAGTTATAAAAAGGGGTGTGGCACTGAGCCGTGGTATGAGTACTCTTGGCGCAAAGTTCGGTTTATTTGAAATAATTAAATATCCGTCTCGTATTTTATATAACGTAAATCGTTAATATCGTCTTTCGCATGTTTAGTTGTTGGGCTCATTTGATTGTGGTAAATGGACTTTTTATGCCTTATTAGTTGGACTAGTCATGTTTTATGAGTTGGATTTGTTAGATTTCATCAATTGGGCTTGAAATGTTCACTTGTTTGGGCTTAGGATGGTTCACATATTGGGCTCATGAATGAGCCATATAGGCTTAGTCACATTTTATTCCGTAATTTCATATAACGTAATTCATTCATTATCATTTATTATATTTTATTTAACCGACATGTTAAATTAGAAAATGGAATATCTATTAATATAAGACAAGTATGAGTTATCTTTATCAAATAGTTATTTGTGAAGAGTCATATTCTGGATAAGACCGTGTATTGTTCTGTTGTGAGAGTCTTGGTCCTATCGGATACTAGGGGTGAGCTATAAGCCCTCTAGTTACGATATGATCGTCGGGATTGATGTTCCCATCCGTACTCATGGTGAGATGCAAGCCATGAGTATGAATGTGACATTAATGGTCCCGTGTCATATGATGTTTGCATGATCATTCTTACTCCTATTGTGACTCAAGTATGACGTTTTACATTGTGTGACTACTTGACATTCCTTATTTACCCCTTTCGGACCTTTGGTTACGAGTGTGTGCCATATTTTCGGATTGGGTTATCTTTCCTTTTTCGGACCTTTGGTTACGGGTGTGTGCCATGTTTCCGAATTAGGATATCCTTCCGCCTTTCTTCGGACCTTTGGTTACGGGTGTGTGCCATGTTTCCGATTAGAGGTTACTCGACCTTTGGTTACGAGTGTGTGCCATGTTTCGAGTCTTGGATACGATTTGTATATCGTTTGTCGAATCGGGTGACGTCCATCCCGAGAGTCTGGATCCAGGTTTAGACTAGGACCGTATTATGATCGTCGTCCTACCAAGAGGTTGGAGTCTAGATGGTTTGTCTTGTGAGTTCATACTAGGTATATGTCTTACACTTGATGAGTCGGTCCATATGTGTTGGTTGACTTGGTTGTTCTACACCCTCGATTGCATATTCATTCTAACCTACCATGCCTATTCCATTAAGAAAGTAATATGCCTATCTCATGTTGATTATTCATTATATCTCCTTGTTCTTTATTGTTCATATATGATGCATGATTAATATGTTTAATTAAGTGTTTGTTACTTGTATTTCGACATTTTGTGGCTGGGAGAACCTTGACTTACTCCTCACTGACTGTGGCGTTCATGTTTCCATGAATGACAGGTTGTGAAGATGCTTATATGGGGTTTGACATGTGAGCTAGCGAGTACCCTGGACTTTTAGATTTCTTATTCACCGCTTAGACTCACCTATTTCTTTGTGTCATACGAGGGATATATTTTCCCCACTTTTGACCGTTTTATTTGTATGGACCCTTGTTTTTATTTCCGCTTTTCCTTCTGTCGAATGTTAGTGACTCCCGCATGCTAAACTCTATCTACTAAATAAAAGTTTTAAAAACTTCACATTTTTCGCATATATTCAGTAGTTTACATTCCGCTTTATCGCGGGGTGTCACAGTTGGTATCAGAGCCTTTGTTGCTCCCGACGCACACACGTGTACCCCAAACTTAGTTTGAACTTGACCTTGAATAATGAATGAGAGATGGCTAGAACTAAGGACCTAAGTTGGTAGCCTTTTTGTGTATGCTTTGTGATAGGTTCTAACTTGTTCACTCTTGTGCAAAGAAGATGGTACGACCAACCAATGTGGAAAATGCTATCATGCAAGCCCTCACCCAAGTGCTTGCTAATCAACAAAATGCTCAACCCGCTCCCCCTACACATGAAGCCAACCGTCAAGGAAGTTATGCTTGGATTGCAAGTCAACTAGCAAGGAACAAGGCTAAGACCTATGGTGGTGAAGTGGATCCCGTTGCTCTCTCGGAGTGGTTTCGTGATATGGAGAAGAACTTATCTCTCTTTGATGCCCGAGAGGAGGACAAGGTGAGGTTAGCCTCTCACTTTCTTGTGAAGGAAGCCGATAGGTGGTGGACTTTGACCGGTCCTACCGCTACTCAAGACCCCAACTTTGATTGGAACCGCTTCAAGTCACTTGTGGAGACCCGCTTCTACCCTAAGGAGCTCAAGCAACAAAGGTTGAAGGAGTTCATGGACTTCAAGCAAGGGAAGCTATCAATTCAAGCCTACACCGACAAGTTTAATGAACTTGCTCATTATGCCTCCAAGTTCGTGAAAGATGAAGAGGATCGTGTCTACTTCTACAAGAACAAGTTGAATCCTAAGGTGGAAAGCATGGTGAGAAGAAACTCAACTACGTTTGTGGAAGTTTATGATGATGCTATTTGGGCCGAAAGCTCTTTGAAGGCCATTGAAGAAGAATCCAAGCCCCACTCCTCTTCTCATTCTTACCGTCCTGACTTTCATGGCAAAAGACCATTTGTACCTTCTACTTCCAACTATGCTAACAAGAGGAGGTTTGTGCCAAGGATACAAGACCATGGAGGACAAGAACCAAGAGCTCAAGAACCAAGAGGACAAGCTCACACCTCAACTAATAGGCTTAAGAAAGACCGTAAGTGCTACCATTGTAGGCAAGCTCTACACCCCGGAATTGGATGCTATGGCAAGCCCTTGACTTGCTTTCATTGTGCGAAGCCCGGACATCGTGCCGTGGATTGCCCCGAGAAGAAGGATGCTCCTACTCCAAATGCTAGGCCAAGAGGAACCATCTTTGTCATGAGTCGAGCCGAAGCCGCCGCTCATCCCGATATCATTACGGGTATGTTCTTAATTCTTAATCAACCTTGCCTTATTCCTTTTGATACCGGTGCATCTTTATCCTTTATATCTTCCAAGTTTTCTGAAAAATTAGCTCTTGAACCCATTCCTAGCGAGGAAACTTCTATATCTTTACCTTCCGGAGAAATGTCCCCTTGTTCCCTTTCTTTCTCCGACATTCCTATCTTTATTTCGGGAACCTTACTCCCCGCTAACCTACTTCGTTTTCCCCTTGAGGAATTCGATGTAATTTTAGGTATGGATTGGTTGTCAAAGTTGATGTTATCTTTTGACAAACTTGACTCCCTTTTGAGTTTAAAAGCGAAACTTTTACTTTTATATTGGCTTTTGTAAAAGGAAAATTTGTATAGATTACCTTTTCTTTTGATATTAACGTTGATCGGATGTTAGAACTCGTTATTAGAGACGTTTAATAACTTGTTCTACGCTTGTCGGCGAATGATTTTTGTTTTAAATTTGTCCTTGACTTGTAAAGTTAGCGTTCTTGTGTGCATGACAAGAGCAATTTCGTTCCATGAATGAGGCTTGTACTTTTGAAAACTCTTCATTAATGTTTTTGAAAGTATTTTGATTTTCGATTTACACAAATGATTTTCCTTTTTACCTTATCTTTGATTTGGAATGTTATGTTCTTGAATACGTAACGAGAACACTTTCGTTCCTTTGATGAGAATCTGGTTCTGTCGAAAATTTTATTTGAAACTTTTGAAAGAATTTTTATTTCTTACTATTTTTAACCTTTTAATGTTTTGGTTACCAATTTCAAAGGTTTAGTTTTATTTTTATTTTTATAACCTTTCATTTCTACTTTCAAGTTTCGAGGACGAAACTTTTTAAAAGATGGGGTGATTGTAACACCCGCGAATTTCTCATTTTGACATTTAAAATTTATTTAACCATTTAATTACCTTATTTTATATTTTTCAATTATTTAATTTAATTGGATTTATTTTTAAACAAGATTTTTATAAAGTAATATTTAAAGCTTAATTTATATAAAAATATGTGTTTTAGTCGGATAGTAATAATAATAATAATAGCGATAATAATAATAAAGTTCCGTCTTAAATTATAGTAGGTTTAAGACGAACCTCCGTCTAACAAAGAACCGTCACATGCTCACATGTGAGACTAAACTTATCTACTCTCGACCTATCCCGGGTCGACAACACGCCCCTTAATTTTGGCACCCAACTAATATAATAATAATATTTTACACTCTCCTGACGAATCCTAACCCACCAACACCCTTTTATTTTTGAAACCCCTGTGAAGCAGCCAAAAACGGCACCTGCAACAACAACATTACAGCAGCTCAACAAATCTCAAAACAAGCTCAAAAACCCATCAATGGCGACCGAAAAATCTTAGATTTCTAGCTCATTTTTCGACCAAACTCAATAATTCTTGCACCATTCTTCTCCTTATCTCTTCCTTCAACTTTTAAGGTAAGAAAGGCATAGCCTTGTGGAGTTACCGTCTCGACCCGTCTCATAAATGTGATGTTTTTAAGCTAACTCGGCTCTTATTACGGTTTCTAGGTGAAGACTTTGAGGACCCAGAAGGAAACTCGTTCATAATAGACCATTCTCTTGAATATTGAAGAAAGTTAAGGTAACGGTGATAGGTTACTCGACAAATGTTGAAATTCCGTCTTGTTGTAATCGTTTTACATGCTCTTGTTTAGTAAAGTTTAGCCCTTTTTGGTCTTCCTCTTGTATGTGGTTGAATTTGTGGTGCTACTGGTTATTTTACTTGACTATTTGGATAGTTTTTGACTCGTTTTCTACTATATTCGGTTATGGAGGAGGGCGTCATCGGGTTCCCTGCAAATGCCCTGTTATGTGCAGCGGCCATGCTTGTTTTGGTTCCTTTTTTTGAGTTTCTTGGATGAAATATGTATTGGTTATTTGTACTCTAAGCGTGCTTGTTTCCGTCTTACCTTTGTCTTCAATTTCCGTCTTTATTTTGGACAAAAATGGCAGCCGGAACTTTGTTTTGTACCGTGACTGTTACTGCTTTTCTTCTCTGTTTTGGGACGGAAAATCCGAGTTTTGCCTGGACGATATTCGGTGGTTTTGTTCTTGGATTGTCGTCTTTAGTTAGCCCGAGTCGATAGTCAGCTGCTTCTTTTTGTTGTTGTATCTCTTCCTCAACCAGTCTCTAGAAGAGTGTTAGATCCTTGCCTTCGATACGTGATTGTTCAATATAAACGTTCAACTATACATATGGAAATGGGGAGCTTGACAGGATGTTTAGGAGAGAGTATCAATGGTAGTGTTGACTTAAGTAGCTTGCAAGCATCACTAAATGTCCTGATTTCGCAGAGTTGAGTTTTGATAGGATTATAGACAATTAAGTACCATTAGCCATAGCCAATTCCTTATCTAATTGAAGTGTGTGTTTAGCTGAGGCAAACAACAAATGCCTGTGAGTTTCAGGGACATTTATCTTCTTTCTTCTTTTTTTTTCTGGTCATGGAGTTGAATGGCAAGAAATGTGGTTTTGGGACTGTTTTTGCGCCGATTATGGACTGTTTTTGGGGCTGTTTTCGGATAGCCTAGTTGCGGCTGTATTTAGACGGGACTAGACAGTTTCCATGGTGAGTTTGGGTTGTTTGTGGGTGGTAGTGAGTTGTAAAAAGGGGTGTGCCATTGAACCGTGGTATGAGTACTCTTGGCGCAAAGTTCGGTTTAATTGAAATAATTAAATATCCGTCTCGTATTTTATATAACGTAAATCGTTAATATCGTCTTTCGCATGTTTAGTTGTTGGGCTCATTTGATTGTGGTAAATGGACTTTTTATGCCTTATTAGTTGGACTAGTCATGTTTTATGAGTTGGATTTGTTAGATTTCATCAATTGGGCTTGAAATGTTCACTTGTTTGGGCTTAGGATGGTTCACATATTGGGCTCATGAATGAGCCATATGGGCTTAGTCACATTTTATTCCGTAATTTCATATAACGTAATTCATTCATTATCATTTATTATATTTTATTTAACCGGCGTGTTAAATTAGAAAATGGAATATCTATTAATATAAGACAAGTATGAGTTATCTTTATCAAATAGTTATTTGTGAAGAGTCATATTCGGATAAGGCCGTGTGTATTGTTCTTTGTGAGAGTCTTGGTCCTATCGGATACTAGGGGTGAGCTATAAGCCCTCTAGTTGCGATATGATCGTCGGGATTGATGTTCCCATCCGTACTCATGGTGAGATGCAAGCCATGAGTATGAATGTGACATTAATGGTCCCGTGTCATATGATGTTTGCATGATCATTCTTACTCCTATTGTGACTCAAGTCTGACGTTTTACATTGTGTGACTACTTGACATTCCTTATTTACCCCTTTCGGACCTTTGGTTACGAGTGTGTGCCATGTTTTCGGATTGGGTTATCTTTCCTTTTTCGGACCTTTGGTTACGGGTGTGTGCCATGTTTCCGAATTAGGATATCCTTCCGCCTTTCTTCGGACCTTTGGTTACGGGTGTGTGTCATGTTTCCGATTAGAGGTTACTCGACCTTTGGTTACGAGTGTGTGCCATGTTTCGAGTCTTGGATACGATTGGTATATCGTTTGTCGAATCGGGTGACGTCCATCCCGAGAGTCTGGATCCAGGTTTAGACTAGGACCGTATTATGATCGTCGTCCTACCAAGAGGTTGGAGTCTAGATGGTTTGTCTTGTGAGTTCATACTAGGTATATGTCTTACACTTGATGAGTCGGTCCATATGTGTTGGTTGACTTGGTTGTTCTACACCCTCGATTGCATATTCATTCTAACCTACCATGCCTATTCCATTAAGAAAGTAATATGCCTATCTCATCTTGATTATTCATTATATCTCCTTGTTCTTTATTGTTCATATATGATGCATGATTAATATGTTTAATTAAGTGTTTGTTACTTGCATTTCGACATTTTGTGGCTGGGAGAACCTTGAGTTACTCCCCACTGACTGTGGCGTTCATGTTTACATGAATGACAGGTTGTGAAGATGCTTATATGGGGTTTGACGTGTGAGCTAGCGAGTACCCCGAACTTTTAGATTTCTTATTCACCGCTTAGACTCACCTATTTCTTTATGTCATTCGAGGGATATATTTTCCCCACTTTTGACCGTTTTATTTGTATGGACCCTTGTTTTTATTTCCGCTTTTCCTTCTGTCGAATGTTAGTGACTCCCGCATGCTAAACTCTATCTACTAAATAAAAGTTTTAAAAACTTCACATTTTTCGCATATATTCAGTAGTTTACTTTCCGCTTTATCGCGGGGTGTCACAAAGCAGTCAGCGGTTTATCATCCAATATAGCACTAACAATGACTGGATACTGCTCCGTATCATCTAAGAATGCATATTTAAGATGAGAAGGAAGAGGCTTACGCTCAAGTACTTTTACCTCAATAGCACAAAGAGTATTTACCAATTGTTCTACCCTCTCTACTTCAGCTTCGGTGAGTTCACGCTAATCTATTGCAGCTTTAAGCAAATCCAAAACAACGTCATTGTTCTCCGGGTTATATGCACACTCATCTAACAACATCAAAGCTTCCAGTGGATCTTTTATCAAGGAATCCGACCAGAACTCATAAACAGACTTATCAACGATATCAACTGAATAACAAGTATCCTCTATCATTGGTCTAGCTAGTGTACCAGGCAAACTGAAAGTGATAGCGTCATCCCCTACTACAAGAGTCAAACGCCCTTGTTTGACATCAATAATGGCCCCAACTGTACATAGGAATGGTTTTCCTAATATAATCGGGGTCCGGGGATCTTCAGCTATGTCTAAGACAATGAAATATACTGGTATAAAGAACTTGCCTACTTTGACAGGCACGTCTTCTAGGATACCTACGGGTCGTCTAACTGATCTATCAGCCATCTGGAGGGTGATATTAGTCATTGTGACAGCGGGGGGCCCACGGGGGCTCTTGGGAGGAAGAGAACAAGCGTTTGCATTTTTGTTGGAGTCGCCACCAATTTTTATGTGAAATTGGAACCGTTCGAATACCTCGTGTCATGTCAAGACACAAAGTAGTGACATGAACACAAAGCAATCGTTACCCTTAGCATTCTTTGTCTAGAATGACTCTCGTGGATGCCAATGAACACGGATGTTCACAGAGATCTGGAGTAAGGGGTGAGGGTACGTATTAGGAAGCTCTTTTGATCGAACACCTAATCCTGCCCGCCTCGATAGCGGCCTCTACTAATGATTAGGGACATCATTTATACTTGATATATCGTCGATTATTTGCATGCAATGCAACATCCAAGTTTTAATCCTAGCATGTGAGATTAACTAAGTCGGTGAGACACATAGTTAGCAAACAATTGGGTCGAAGTAGGAATTTAATGCTCAATTACATGTGAAAACATACAAATGATAAAAAATTCAATGATAAATACAATAGGAAAATTACAATAATGAAAATTACAATAATTACAATGGATTAGGCGATTTATGTCGAAAATACCTTTTAAACGGATAATTCGGAAAAACGAATAAAGGAATAAATTAACGAACAAGTCAGAAGGCGATAATACGGATAATAGTCAATTAAACGTAAGCTAATTAAACTAGGTCAAGCAACAACAGAATTCAGAGACATAACTCAACCTGGAACAGGCGCAACAGGACTGCACCCTTTGGAAGAGGCCCAGTAGTTGCTGCGTCTGTTCCAAGGGTGAGTTCTGGCTGTGAAGTCGGAACTGCAAATCGTTAATGTTCGTGGGTTAATTTAATGATTGATTAATATATTTACTCGGATGGAAGTGATTAAATAGGTTATTTACATGTGATTGATGGTCATAAAAGCAATAAACATGGATGAGACGGAATAAAGACGGATTACTTACATAAACGAATGATTATTAACAAGTTAAACAAATCAAATTAATTAGGCTAATTACGATGGATTAAAGACGAATATATGATGGTGATAATAAATAAACAGATGCAAATATATCAATGATGAATTCCAGAGATTCAATATGGGTAAATCGAACCTCTAAAACCCGAATTGAGTTTAATGACGAAAACCCGCAAATATTGGTTATTTGGGATTTAAGTCGGATTTATGACGAATTATATGCTAGTTGAATGATGAACAATATACATATGAGATTATCATGCTATTACAGAGGACGAAGTAAGAAGAAAGGAAGCAGGAACTGCGGCAGCCTCACAAAGAGGCGCAGCAGGTACTGCGCTCCTTGGAAGAGGCGCAACAGTTGCTGCGTCCTTTCCCAACGGTTCGCCTTCTTGAAATCCGTAAAAAGAGGTTTTAAAGCACGGTTTTAGAAATCGGTTTTAAAGAGGTGTTTTCTACATAAACCTTACATTAATGATACAAAAGGTAAAGAATAATAAATAAAAGAGAGATTTATTCCCTCAGACTTACATGTTTGACAAAACGAGATGGACTAAGTTATCGATTAGCGATGCTCGACTCGAACTATAATGCAAATACGAAAGTGCCCTCGTAAGAGGAAAACGATTAGATTAATTATGTTAATTGATTGTGGAGTTGGTCAAATTGGTCGGTCATGCAAATGAGGCTGGTACTCAGAAGGATCCGAGCTTACGTGGTCGTATGTTCAAGCACGTAGATGCCAAAAAGTAAGAACGAAGGTCTAGAATGCAAAGGGAGAAGAGAAGGGCGGACACTCGCGTGAGAAATATGAGGAGCAAAGGCTCCTATTTATACTAACCACGTGAAGGAATTAGGGTTTCGGAGAGTCTTTGGAAATGAATCTCGGAAAGATATGAAAAAGATACGAAAATTACGCAGAAAAGGACATGGGAAGAGGCGCAGCAGCCACTGCGTCTCTTGGAAGAGGCGCAGCACCTGCTGCGTCTGTTCCCAAGTGGTTTCCTCCTGCGGAAGAAAGATTTCCGTGTTTAAGTTATGGAAGGACGGAATAATTTGGTTTTCCTTAATATTTTATGTGAATATTACGGGAAATTGTTTACCAAAGGATAAAGATTGTGAAATATTTATAAAATATGGAATAGAAATATCCGGAACGTTCCAACATTCGACTCGGGATTTAACGGTTATCAGAAAATGAAGACGGTTTTAGGCCCGGACTCCAAATGTACTCTAATTACTGTCAAAACGACCGTATCGGCGCGTAGATGACAACTAAGAGGTAGACATTAGTATTTGAGCAATCACTTGATGATAAACTTACGAACTGTCACAAATCGTTCCGCGTAGCAAACATGCGGCCAAATCATCACCGGGTGGTTTGGCGGGAGGTGCAGAAACGAGGTGTCTACAGTCATTTTAAGGTGACCCATATTAAGCTTCTTGCAGACAGAGTAAGGCATGACACTTACACTGGCTCCTAAATCACGGAGAGCCTTGTATATCACTTCATTTCCTATGGTACAGGTAATAGAGAAACAACCCGGGTCTTATATTTTAGGTGGAGCTTTATTGAGAATTAAATTACTAGACTCTTCCATAAATGCAACAGTCTCAAACTCACTCAGCTCTCACTTACGCGTCAAAATATCTTTCATAAATTTTTCTTAAGAAGGTACCTGGGTAATTAGCTCGATAAAAGGAACGGTCATCTGAAGATTCTTGACCACATCCACGAGTTTACCGTACTGTCGCTCGACCTTAGCATCTTTTAGACGTCCTGGATCAGGAATTCTGGTAACAATAAGCGACTCTGCGACTTTTTGTTTACCTTTGTCTAAACGTGGCAACTCCGCAGCAGAGGAAGATGACCCAGCAACAAGTTTAGACGTCAAAACAGCATCTTCGCTGCTACATGTGTTTGATCGAGTACAATTTTCACTCGATTGAGAGCTTTTATCGGGAGAACTGCTCGATCGAGGAACACGTACCTCTCGATCGAGATCTTCAATTTGGGCACTCCCCGATCGAGAACATATATCACTCGATCGAGGAATATCAGAGGAAAAACCACTCGATCGAGCACCAGATTCACCCGATCGAGGACTTGGACGAAGTTCAGCAGGGACGTCATTAATTTGTTCTTCCAAAACAGTTTTCGGACTCTCATTAACAAATAAATCCGCATTTTCCGGCATCTCTGGTCCATCATAAGTAAGACCACTATGGAGATTAATTGCATTGATCGGGTCACATGGAGGTAAGTAACTTGCTTGGTTCATTTGGTCAGATGTAAGTTGTGCGACTTGATCTTGCAACTTCTTCATAGAACCCTCATTTTCTTCCGCATTTTTCTGATGTTTAAGTGCCAAAGATAGCACCAAAGACTTCAACTTCGCTATTTCTATATTCGTAGAGGAAGGTTTATCTTGTTGCGGTATTGGATCAATGGAATTAGAGGTACTTGGTACGGTGATATCTTCATAGAGTTGAGAGAATGAGACTCCTTGCGTGAATTGTTGATAAGCACGGATTCGCTCTACCTCAGCCATACAAGTAATAGGGTCATGTCCCTCTGCACCACATATACCACAAATCACTACTTGCTCAATCACAGCATGGACCTGCTCATGGTCACCTGTAATTTCCAAAATCTCCGAATTGATACACCTCTCAATAGAAGTTTCCACTTCAGCTATAAACGAGTCACATGCTCTTTCATTCACTCGTCTGCCTCCTCCGGGATTTCCATACTCAACTACATGAATGGCCATATCTTCAATAAGCTGCCATCCTTTATCATCTTCAACATTCTTCTGAAATCTCCCTTTGGCTGCATTATCCAATATGGCTCTTTGATCAACATACAACCCATTGTAAAATTGGGTGCATAATAACCATCGTTGGAAACCTTGATGTGGCACAGAACGAACAAGTTTCTTGAACCTAGTCGAAGCTCCATTCAGATCTTCGGTAGGCAGTTGTGTGAATGTAGTGATTTGGGCTCTTAATGCATTAGTAATGCGTGCATTTTATATAGACTTTTTTTTACCGTGTTTGCACGTATTCCTATGCATATTTAGTAGTGTTTAGCTACAAATGTCCCCCGAATTGCCTACTTTGGTTTGTCTTGTATTATTTGCAGATATGAACCGGAGAGGAGCATAATCAAGTTTATTACATGTCCCTATGCATTCATTTAGGAGATGAGTTGAGTCGGAGCTTGGAGATTACTATTTTGAGATGCGCAAAGAAGTAATATAGTTAGGCGAGCAAAGGATTAGCTTCAAATTAGCTAGGCGCGCATTTTATATAGACAAGTAGATAGTGACCACCTCCCTGTGGAGATCGACCCTACTTAATGCTGACTTCTGTTAGTAGTACTTAGGTATTTAGTTTTGGTAATGAAACGACGGTATCAATTAGTGCGCTATAGTGGAAAATACCTTCTATAGAAGGCCAGGGCTAGAGAATTCCAGTCAGTAACACCGGCAACTTCCCTATCCTGATATCTCAACCATTCCCGGGCATCATCAGTCAAAGAAAAAGGAAAAAGAACTCCCTTGACCCTATCCTGTGTCACCCCATCAGCTAAAGGAATGGTGGAGCAATATTCACTAAACAACTCCATATGCTTACACGGATCTTCGCCAGCTGCTCCCTTGATGAGATTCCTCTCAACCAACTGAATGTAGGCCGGATGAATCCCAAAGGTGCCCGAATCTGTAGTAGGTAGCAAGAAACCTTTGGGCAGAGAATCTACCGTAGTTCTGAGTGATTGGCGATGTTCGGCATCTTAGCAAAATGAAGTTGTAAGGATAGCGGATATAACGATGTCCTCTTCTAGGACAGGTTACCTGCATTACAATTACAGCACTAGAGAAAATATGAGACCAGGGACAAAGTTAAAATAAAGCAACAAAATTACGCCACCTCCCCGGCAACGTCGCCACAATTTGACACGGCTGTCGCAACCCTATCAAAAATAAAACCAACTGGTCCCTATAAAATATATTAGAGGCAGTCGGGTATCGAATCTACAAGGAGATGGGAGAATGTATGCTAAACTAAGTCTGTCTAAGTAACTATTTCTTGGTGTTTTGGTTGTTTATTCTAAGCTACGAAGAGGTAGAGGAAAGAGAACAAAAGGGACAAGGATTAAACTTTAGAGAAAATAGAAAATAAAAAGAGATACCTAGGACAGTCGGTTCACCATGGTTTTCTAGGAACCTGATCTAAGGTCATAGGTCAGCATAAACGCGGTCTGCAGGGTAATGAAAAGGTCCTCTCGGTTCGCTATTCGCCCTAAAACATTACTAGCTTAGCTTTCACCCTCACTAGCATGCCCTAATGTTCATTGCAGGTCTTACCTATTCCAATATCTCGATCAAGGTCAAGGTGTACCAATTCAATTACCAAAATGTGTCAACTCAAGCAACTAATCGCAATTAAATGCAATGATTAACAACACAAACCTAATTTGCAACAAACCCTAATCACCTATTCATAATTCCCTAATTATCATGGTTCCCCTATGTCCTCTCAAAGATGAATTAGCTATGCATTATAGATATTGAAGAAATAATGATAAACACAACAAATAAATTAAACATAGTTATTAATTAGATGAGATAATAGAGAAAGAGAAATCAATAGAAAAGATAAGAACAAGAATGAAATTGCAATAACGATTAAAAAAGACGAGATTAGGAATACCGAATACAAGACAGTAGTAATGGAGTAATTAGGTCTAGAGAGTAATGTTCTAAGAGAAGGAATGACAAGGAAGAGAAGAAGTTCCTATTACTGCCATCCTTCCCCTTATTTAATCTAAGGTACAAAATAGAATATCCGGAAATTTCCGGAAATTAGAAATAAACTACTCGATCAAGGACAAAACTCAACAAACCTCTCGATCGAGTAACACAAGCACTCGATCGAGGAACTCAATAACCGCCTATCTCGATTGAGTAAAGGGAGGACTCGATCGAGGTCTTTCTTCATCCAAAGGAACTCGATCGAATGGTTTTGACAACCAATCTGGTCGAATGAGAGGAACAACACCATATCAACGCAAGTGCCCTCAAAGCATCTTCCGAAACCACTTCACGCATCCTTAGGCATCAATATCCAAGCTCCGATTATTCTTTCTCCGAAATGCATGCAAACGGGGCAAGTTAGGCTCGATTGTGCTCCTTTCGGCTCCTTTTTACAAATAATATAACACAAACCAAAGTAGACTATTCAGGGGACATTTGTAGCTAGTCGCCACAAAAATAGCACAGAAATGCGTGCAAAAATAAAGTAAAAACCATATATAAAATACACGCATCATTAAATGTGGTTCATTATCCCGAGGACTTCAAGGTGGAACAAGTTGTGTTCTATTTGAGAGATGCTGCGGGAGAGTGGTGGGATAAGGTAAGGGAGAATGCCTTAGATTTGTATCTGAAGCAGGGGAAGTCAGCTATACCATGGAGTGAGTTTAAGAGAGATATGCGTCGAGAGTTTGTACCTAAACATGTTCGCAGTAAGCCGAGGGAAGAGTTTGATGATTTTAAATTAACTCCGAATATGACTGTGGCTGAGTAATATCATAAGTTTAATGAGAAGTCTAGGTATGTAGAGGATATGGGGCTGAATCAGGAAAACTTGGCACTGAGATTTGAGAAGGGCTTGATTTGCAAGATAATGGAGAAGCTAACAGTTGGGGTCCTTACAGATGTTAAGGAACTTTCTGAGCGAGCAGGGAGAGCTGAGAGGTTGGTCGAAATGGCCAAGGAAAACAAGGAGAGAGGTCCTGAGAAGAGAAAGGCTGAAAGGGAGGGTGGTGGCCAGTCTAGTTACAAGAGGGATAACCATAACCAGGTGAGGGCTTACTCATCGGGATCGGGTTTTAGTAGTGGAGATTCATATGGGTGTGGTTGTGGTGGTAGTAGTAGTAGCTAGAATCTATCTTGCTATAACTGTGGCGTTATGGGCCACAAGACGCATGAGTGTACTAGTGTTGTGGGGAGAGGTTTTCAGAGGCCGTCGCAGGGGAGCTTTTCGTAGGGTCCGCCTCAGAGTTTTGCTAGCAACAGGCCGGCTGGGTCATGGAATAACCAAGGAGGTCAGAGTAACAACAATGGTGGATCGAACCGCAATGGTAGTAACTCTTATCAGAAACCGGCACCTAACAACAATCAGGGTACGACTGCCAAGCCATATACTTCAGCTAGTATAGTCCAGGTAGGTGGACAAAAGACCAGTGGCAAATTATTCATGATGGACAAGAAAGCTACTGAGGATGATGCTCACGTGATCACGGGTACCTTTCTTGTTAATGATGTTTCTACCTTTGTTTTGTTTAATTTGGGGGCGTCACATTCTTTTGTATCGTTGAGTCGTGCTAAGCTTTTGGGTTTCAGAGAGTTTGAGTCTATAAAAGATGATGTTTTTATAACATCGGGTGAGTCAACGTCTTGTGAGAGTTTGTATAAGGGTGTATCTATGATAGTTGGGCAGGTTGACCTTCAAGTGTATTTGTTAGAGTTTCCCATGGGTGGTTTTGAGATGATAGTTGGTATGGATTGGCTGGGTAAGTACAAGGCTAGAATAGATTCACCAAAAGAGAGTCTCTTTGAGAGGTCCTAAGGATATGGGAAAATTTATGCTAGACTAAGTCTGTCTAAGTAACCGTTTCTGGGTGTTTTGGTTGTTTATTCTAAGCTACAAAGAGGTAGAGGAAAGAGAGCAAAAGGGACAAGGATTAAACTTTATAGAAAATAGCAAATAAAGAGAGATACCTAGGACAGTCGGTTCACCATGGTTTTCTAGGATTTTGATCTAAGGTCATAGGTCAACATAAACGCGGTCTGCAGTGTAATGAAATGGTCCGCTCGGTCCGCTATTCGCCCTAAAAAATTACTAGCTTAGCTTTCACCCTCACTAGCATGCCCTAATGTTCATTGCAGGTCTTACCTATTCCAATCTCTCGATCTAGGTCAAGGTATACCAATTCAATTAGCTAAATGTGTCGACTCAAGCAACTAATCGCTATTAAATGCAACGATTAACAACACAAACCTAATTTGAAACAAACCCTAATCACCTATTCATAACTCCCTAATTACCATGGTTCCCCTATGTCCTCTCAGAGATGAATTAGCTATGCATGATAGATATTGAAGGAATAATGATAAACACAACAAATAAATTAAACATAGTTATTAATTAGATGAGAGAATAGAGAAAGAGAAATCAATAGAAAAGATAAGAACAAGAATGAAATTGCAATAACGATTAATAAAGACGAGATTAGGAATACCGAATACAAGACAGTAGCAATGGAGTAATTAGGTCTAGAGAGTAATGTTCTAAGAGAAGGAATGAGAAGGAAGAGAAGAAGTTCCTATTACTGCCATCCTTCCCCTTATTTAATCTAAGGTACAAAATAGAATATCCGGAAATTAACTAAAGATTGCGTATCAGACTAAACCTCTCGATCGAGTAGAAATAAACTACTTGACAAAACTCAACAAACCTTTCGATCGAGTAACACAAGCACTCGATCGAGGAACTCAATAACCGCCTATCTCGATTGAGTAAAGGGAGGACTCGATCGAGGTATTTCTTCATCTAAAGGAACTCGATCGAATGGTTTTGACAACCAATCTGGTCGATCGAGAGCAACAACACCATATCAGCGCAGGTGCACTTAAAGCATCTTTCGTAACCACTTCACGCATCCTTAGGCATCAATATCTAGGCTCCGATTCTTCTTTATTCGAAATGCATGCAAACATGGCAAGTTAGGCTCGATTGTGCTCCTTCCGGCTCCTTTCAGCAAATAATACAAGACAAAACAAAGTAGACTATTCGGGGGACATTTGTAGCTAGCCGCCACAAAAATAGCACAGAAATGCGTGCAAAAAAAAAGTAAAAACCATATATAAAATGCACGCATCATTAAATGTGGTTCATTATCCTGAGGACTTCAAGGTGGAACAAGCTGTGTTCTATTTGAGAGATGTTCGGGAGAGTGGTGGGATAAGGTAAGGGAGTGTGCCTTAGATTTGTATCTGAAGCAGGGGAAGTCAGCTATACCATGGAGTGAGTTTAAGAAAGATATGCGCCGAGAGTTTGTACCTAAACATGTTCGCAATAAGATGAGGGAGGAGTTTGATGATTTTAAATTAACTCCGAATATGACTGTGGCTGAGTAATATCATAAGTTTAATGACAAGTCTAGGTATGTAGAGGATATGGGGCTGAATTAGGAAAACTTGGCACTGAGATTTGAGAAGGGCTTGACTTACAAGATAATGGAGAAGCTAACAGTTGGAGTCCTTACAGATGTTAAGGAAGTTTATGAGCAAGCAGGGAGAGATAAGAGGTTGGTCGAAATGGCCAAGGAAAAAAAGGAGAGGGGTCCTGAGAAGAGAAAGGCTGAAAAGGAGGGCGGTGGCCAGTCTAGTTACAAGAGGGGTAACCATAACCAGGAGAGGGCTTACTCATCGGGATCGGGTTTTAGTAGTGGAGATTCATATGGATGTGGTCGTGGTGGTAGTAGTAGTAGCTAGAATCTCTCTTGCTATAACTGTGGCGTTATGGGCCACAAGACGCATGAGTGTACTAGTGCTGTGGGGAGAGGTTTTCAGAGGCCATCGCAGAGGAGCTTTTCGCAGGGTCCGCCTCAGAGTTTTGCTATTAACAGGCCGGCTGGGTTATGGAATAACCAAGGAGGTCAGAGTATCAACAATGGTGGATCGAACCGCAATGGCAGTAACTCTTATCAGAAACCGACAGCTAACAATAATCAGGGAAAGACTGCCAAGCCATATACTTCAGCTAGTATAGTACAGGTAGGTGGACAAAAGACCAGTGGCAAATTATTCATGATGGACAAGAAAGCTACTGAGGATGATGCTCACGTGATCACGGGTACCTTTCTTGTTAATGATGTTTCTACCTTTGTTTTGTTTAATTCGGGGGCGTCACATTCTTTTGTATCGTCGAGTCATGCTAAGCTTTTGGGTTTTAGAGAGTTTGAGTCTATAAAAGATGATGTTTTTATACCATCGGGTGAGTCAGCGTCTTGTGAGAGGTTGTATAAGGATGTATCTATGATAGTTGGGCAGGTTGACCTTCCAGTGGATTTGTTAGAGTTTCTCATGGGTGGTTTTGAGATGATAGTTGGTATGGATTGGTTGGGTAAGTACAAGGCTAGAATAGATTCACCAAAAGAGAGTCTCTTTGAGAGGTCCTAAGGGAGTTAATATGTCATATCGCGGGTTTGTTGTCAAACCCAAAGTCAAAGTGACTGCAGCGGTGACATTGAAGTCTTATATGAGGAAGGGGTATCCTTTGATTCTGTGCCATGTGAAAGACCATAGTAAGGTGGGTTCGACAGCTAATCAGATACCAGTGGTAGGAGAGTTCCCACAAGTTTTCCGGAGGAGATACCATGTTTGCCACTGAAGAGAGATATAGATTTCAGAGTGGAGTTGAAACCAGGGATGGGACCAATCTCTAAGGCACCGTACCGTATGGGTCCTAAAGAGTTAGAAGAGATGAAGAAGCAGTTGGATGATTTGATAGATAAGGGATACATTAGACCTAGTGTATCGCCGATAGGAGCACCAGTTTTGTTTATGAAGAAGAAAGATGGGAGCTTGAGGTTGTGCATCGACTACAGGGAGCTGAACAGGGTTACAGTAAAGAACAAGTATCCTTTGCCAAGGATAGTTGATCTGTTTGACCAGATGAGCGGGGCATGAGTCTTTTCAAAGATTGATTTGAGATCAGGTTACCATCAGGTGAGGATTCGGGATAAGGACATACCGAAGACAACTTTTCGATCGAGGTATGGTCACTATGAGTATGTGGTGATGCCGTTTGGGTTGTCTAATGCACCAGCAGTGTTTATGGATTTGATGAACCGGGTCTTCAGTCAGTATTTGGATATGTTTGTTGTGGTATTCATTGATGATATCTTAGTCTATTCCAAGACCAAGAAGGAGCATGAGGAGCACTTGAGGTTGGTGTTACAAACTTGGTATGACAATCAAATTTATGCAAAGTTGTCTAAGTGTGAGTTCTGGCTCGAGGAAGTTGCCTTTCTGGGGCATGTGATTTCTAAAGATGGTATATCTGTGGATCCAACAAAGATAGAGGCAGTGTCTAATTGGGAAACACCATAGAATGTGGCGAAGATCAAGAGTTTCTTGGGTTTGGCAGGGTAATATCGTTGGTTCGTGAAAGACTTTTCAAAGATCGCCAGACCTATGACAGCGTTGATAATGAAAGAAAACAGGTTTCATTGGGATGAAAGTTGTGAGACGGCGTTCCAAACATTAAAGGATCGTTTGACCATAGATCCAGTCTTAGCTTTACCTGAAGGGTGTGAGAACTTTGAGGTGTATACAGATGCTTCAAAGAATGGGTTGGGATGTGTGTTGATGCAGAATGGGAAAGTTATTGCCCATGCTTCTAGGAAATTGAAGCCTTATGAGGAGAACTACCCGACACATGATCTAGAGTTGGGTGCGATTATGTTTGCTCTCAAGATGAGACAGTGGAGATGGATGGAGCTGAACATGAGATAGAGAAGATGGATGGAGCTGATAGGGGACTACGATATGGATATCATTTACCATGAAGGGAAAGCAAACGTGGTGGCTGATGCGCTGAGCAGGAAGAGTGTGCATTCTCTATGCACAACTATGTCCTTGATGAGGTTGAGAGATGAGGTGGGGAAGATGGGGGATACATATGATACAAAAAGGGGTTGCTAAAGGAGACTTGACAGTGGAGCCAGATCTATATGATGATATTCGCCAGAAGCAGGCTCTAGATCATAAGATTCAGGAGTGGAGAGCTTGAGTAGAGAAATGGACAGTGTCTCGGTTATCTATTCATACAGATGGAAGTGTTCGGTTTGATGGGAGATGGTGTGTTCTTACACTTCCTAGTGATGAGGAGTTGAAAAAAGTGATCATGACAGAGGCTCATTTCACACCATATTTAGTACATCCAGGTGGTGACAAGCCGTATAGAGATTTGAAGAAGACTTTCCGGTGGCCTGGGATGAAAAGGGAAATAGCTCCGTTCGTGGCTCGATGTTTCACATGTCAGAGGGTTAAGGCATAGCAGCGACGACCACAAGGTAAGATTCAATCTCTTGAGGTACCTGAGTGGAAATGAGAATCTATCTCTATGGACTTTATATTGGGTTTACCGAGGAGCCAACAAGGTAATAACATGATATGGGTGATAGTTGACCGTTTGAGTAAGTCAGCTTACTTTATTCCTATTAAAGATACATGCAGTAAGGTTCAGTTGGCTAATAGGTACGGGAAACATGTGGTGAGGTTATATGGAATCCCTAAGACATTGTGTCAGATCGATATGACATTTCTCGGTTTTGGCAAGAGTTACAGGAGATGATGGGAACTACCTTGAAGATGAGTACTGCTTTTTATCCTACAACATATGGACACACAGAGAGAACTATCAACACTCTGGAAGATATGTTGAGAGCTTGTGTGATGGAGTTTTGTGGTAGTTGGGAAGATAGGTTGGATTTGATCGAGTTTTCTTACAACAACAGCTACCATACAAGTATTGTCATGACACCATTTGAGGCTATGTATGGGAGGAGGTGTAGGAGTTCGATTTTCTTAGATGATAGAGCTGAGACAGTGGTTTTAGGACCACATATGGTATATGAGATGATAGAATAGTTTAAGATGATTAGACAAAAGATGAAAGCGGCCTAAGATCGAAAAAAGTGGTATGCAGACTTACATCGCCGTGACATAGAGTGTCAGGTTGGGGATAAGGTTTTTCTGAAAGTATCACCTATGCGTGGGGTTATGAGGTTTGGTAAGAAAGGGAAATTTAGCCAGACGTTCATAGGACCATATGAGATTTTGGATCGTGTGGGAGAGGTTGTTTACCGGTTAGCTTTACCACAAGCATTGGATCGGGTGTATAATGTGTTCCATGTGTCTCAGTTACAGAAGTATGTGAGTGATCCTTCCATGTGCTAGAGGTGGAGAACATCGAGTTGAATGAATCCTTGAATTATCTTGAGGTGCCAAAACAGATTATTGATCGCAAGGTTCGGGAAACTAGGTCCGGGGAAATGGTGTTTCTTAAGGTTCTATGGTCTAATCATGAGGTTGAAAAAGCTACTTGGGAGACGGAAGAGGCTATGAGGGAGCGGTATCCGTCTTTTTTTTGATCAGGTATGTGTGGTTACGGGAACGTAACCATGTTTCTTTTAGGGGGGCAGGAGATGATCGCATATGGTTTTGGTATGATTTTATGTTAGTTTTTGTATATTTAGTAGTGTTTTTAGTCGGTTTGAGTTGTGGTTGGGGTTTTATTTTGAGTTTTTGTTGCGTTGTTGTGTCATGGTTGAGTTAGTATGTTTGTTTTTAAGGATGAGTTTGAACTACGGGGACAAAGTTCATTTTTAAGGAGGGAAGACTGTAATACTACGGTTTTCTGTACTATTTGGTTGTAATACCTCGGTTTTCTAAGTCTGTTACTCGGCCGAATATGGCTTTCTCGGACGAGTAAGGGTGTCGTGTGTTTTTGGATAGTTTACTGTCCATGAATACTCGGCCGAGTATGGGAATACTCGACCGAGTAGAGGATACTCGGCTGTGTATACTCGATAGTCGATCGAGTATCCGGTCTGACGGGTAATATTTCTCGCGGTCGATTTAGAAAGGATTAGAGTTATATTAAGATGCGTTTAACTGTTTCTAATCATTTTTACAAAACCTAAACTACATAACGTAACTCTAAACCTCTCTAAATCTCTCTCTCTCTCTCTCTCATTTGCGCGGATTGTTCGTGAGTCTAGTTCATCTTTCCTTGCGTCAATTGTGTCGGTAAGCCTTGATTTTATGAGTCTCAATTATTTGTCATTTAGGGTATTGCCCTAATTTGTGATTTGGGGGATTAAGGTTTGGTCATTATATGTGTGTTGATTGTGGATTATCGGTGTTGTAGGTGATGATGTGGTATTTGTTATGCATTTGTATTATTGATTGCAGTGTAGCGGATTGCAGCGTAGCGGATTGCGAAAAGGTAGGGTTTCCTACTCAGTTAACTGTTAATTGATTTAAGATTATGATTGTACTGTGTATGATTGTCGTATGTTGATCATCGGAGTGTTGGTGTGGTGGTGGTTGTGACGATGTTGTGATGGTTGTGGTTGAGTCACTTGCGGGAGTGGCTTCACGCCCTAGTTCGTCCTCTGTGGAACCCGTCATGGGAGGGGATGTGCACATTAAGGGGCAGGGTTGTCGCTCGTTGATGAGCGGAATTTCGGTGGGGATTGGCTTCGGTCCCCCACTGGCGGCGTGGGCTACCTGTTGCGATGGGTGGTATGGCAGGGCTACACACCTTGGTGTGTAGTCGGTTACTGTGTGAGATCGGGAGACCGGGAATGGAGGATGATCAGCTGGTTGCTTTATGCACTTGTCTTATTTTAATTATGCAGTAACTGGCCCCGTGTTGTGTTTTGTAAAATCTATGGTGATCCATTCGGGGAAGGTGAGCAGATTGTGACTGGTGATGCGCTTATTGAGCTTGGGGCAGTCTTGGGAGAGTCACCACGCTGGATTAGATGTCTCCATCACGAGTCTTAGTAGTTGTTTTTGCTAGTTGTTAGCATTTGGATAATTCTTGTATTGGATTTTGGAGACAATATAACTTTTATAATTACCGTAGCTTAATAAATGTGTTTGGACTGTTGCTTTTGATATGTACAAACCTCGGGCAACCGAGATGGTAACAACCTCTTATGATGGGGTAGTCCTGGTAAGGTACCTTGGTATGAGGAGGTGTTACAAAGTGGTATCAGAGCCGATGATTCCAGCACCTAAAACTAATGAACCCAATGAGCTTAAGGAGTCTAAATAAAATGAACCCGGGGAGAGTTGTTTGGAGCTACCGCAAAGACTTGGGAGACGTTCAAAAGTCGCATTAATGCCCTTACGATCTCAAGCCGGTCACATGGGGGAGGGGGGGGGGGGGCTGTTGTGTGTCGAGTCATGTGTGTGTAGTACTTGTGGCATGAGTCGTGTACATGGTTGAATGAAATGACGGAGGAAGTGGAACGCGATAGTAGTTGAAAGATGTATCGAAAACTTGTTGATGTTAAACTTTAAGCATGGAATTGTTGGCATGTTAAGTGATGCGTGTCTTGTATATGATGTTTTACATCCCATTTTACACGCATTTCAGAGCTCATTCGTGTAGTTTATGCTGCATTTCTCCCTATTTCCGTCTACTTCCGTGTTTTGTACATTATTGCAGAAATGTGAAGAATTCAACGGGAAAATCAAGCTAAATCCGTCCCCGAGTACCCTGCATTGCAAATGACGTTAGGGAATCACTTAAGGAACGAGCTTGGTGCGCAATCCAAGACCCAAAAGACAAATCCACGAGTTTATAAGAGGCAAGTAGCAGCTCATCCAGTCGATCGACCACCTCCTTCAGTCGATCGACCAACTATCGGTTCCGTGGTTACGTTTGCTTTGAGGACCATCGATCGACCAGTCCTATCAGTCGATCGACCCAACTGCTATTTCAGACGAGAATTAGAAGACTGAGGAAGCGCAAGCCCATGATGCTAGGTTTAGGAAATAAGAAGTTACGTTAATTGCTATATAACGTAACTGAGAAACATTCAGTTTTTCATAAAGTTTTTACCCAAGTTTTATTATCAGTTTTACATTAAGTTCTACATACGGTTTTAGGAAGAATTAGGGTTTGGAATATTGTAAGCATTGGAATTTTCGCTCTTGTTCTTAATCATTCTTCTGCTATTCTTGGTATTCTTCGGCCCTATTTCGATTCATCTGTTTCGTTATTAGATTAGAATTGCTAGTAGCTTCCCGAAACCATCTTTATTGTTGCATGTTAATTGTTTGCCCTATCGCTTTAATTATGAATTCAATTCTTTTACGCCCTAGTATTATTGTTGTTATCACTTTCAAAGATGAGTAGCTAAATAGTTTGTGCTAGGATGTAGGCGAATTGTAGCATAGGCGGCATTAGATTATACACGGCCTGAACCCGCGTGTTGGTCGATCGACCACCTTACCCGGTCGATCGACTGACCTCGTGAGCTTTATTTCGTTTTAATTGATTTTAATTGTTGTATTTAACGAATCGAATGCATGCGACCAGTTAGATGCTTATTTTATGACCAACCCATTAGATCGAAAGATAGGGAAGGCTGTTAGACCATCAATTGAATCGACTAAACTGTGCTAAGATCGAAAGATAGGTATAGTTTAGACCATTAGTCACTTTTCAGGACGAGAGTCAGTTTTAGTGATATTTGGGACCTATAGCGAGATCGAAAGATGCTATTTGTTAAGAGTGGACCGAGAGGACCTCTTGTTTCCCGCCTCACTTGTGTTCGATTTAGACCTGTTTAGTGTGTTGCCGCCGAAGCTTTAATAAACCGATCATCCTAGTACCTCTTCTTTATCTGTTAAACCATCTTTTTAAGTTTATTATCTTTATTTGTTCTTAGCTATAGATCATCTCAACTCAACCCCTACAATTCTTACCTTAGACTGAATATAAATCAACTAGAATTTACATCTGCCTCCTTGTGGTTCGACCCTGTTACCACTAGCCTAGGTTAGTCTTAATAGGAAATTATAAATCTTATTTTTGGTACTCACAACGACGGGTATCAAATTTTGGCGCCGTTGCCGGGGAGGCAATAGTTCTAATTTTAGTTGTTTTTATTTTTAGTCTTTTTTAGTTTAAGGGACTTCTGTTCCTTAAACTTTTCTTATATTCTTTTTGTAGTTTCCTCTTATGCGCAGGTCACAGGGTGGTGAACTAGTACCATTTGACCCTGAGTTAGAGAAATCTTTGCGCGAGTTGAGACGAACACAAAGGGTACTACCGACAGAGGAAGAGCTGAGTACTCTGTCAAGCTATTACGAGAACGATCTGTTCGAAGAAGACCCACATCTTCACCCGTTTCCACTTCTTCAGCCGAGACAGTTACTTCTCCGAAAATTCCAGTCATGGCCGAGGAAGCAAGTATAGCTAGTCATTCGAGCCGACAATGAAAACTTATATAAGGGGTTCGAATTACCAGGAGATGCCGGGAAGTTCGAACCAAAGCCTTCATACATTAGCATGGTTGAGAAGAACCGGTTCGGGGAGCCGCAAATGAAGATGCAAACTAAGCATATGGAGACCTTTATTGACTCATCATTTCCATACCCCCACCAGCCGGTGTGACCCAAGACCAGATCAAGGAAATCATGTTCATCTTCTCCCTTCGTGATGCTGCAAGGGAGTGGTATAGAGATTTGGACCGAACCGTTCAGGGGATCACCGATTGGAATTCATTGGCATTGGCATTATACAAGAAGTACTTTTCTGCTTCAAGGACGATTGCTATTAGAGCTCAAATCACGGGCTTTAAACAAGGGCCGGATGAGAACTTCCACGAAGCATGGGTCCGTTTTAAGAAGTTGGTGCGAACCATACCGCACCATGGGTTCGAAAAGTGGAGCTTGTGCAATCATTTCTACAATGGGTTGTACGACGATCAGAGGGCCATTTTGGATGCTGCAGCCAATGGACGATTCGCTGAAAATTTAGGAGCAACCAAGGGGTGGAAGATCATTGACGATCTAGCTACCCACAAGGCCGAGTATGGTAATTCCAGAGGGAACTAGAGAAGAGCTGCTGAATCTTCCTCTGTTGCTGCGCTTGAGGCTCTCACTGCGAGATTTGACAAGTATGAACTAGGAGGAGCTTCTAAAGGTGGGATGTACCAAGTAAATGCTGTGTCAGACGGTCCTTTCGTCTGTGAAAGGTGTGGAGCTGAGGGCCATGTCTCGAAAAACTGCCCTAGTCCCTTTGAGTCCTGTGCTGCCTTTCAACACTATAGGCAGACCAACACCTACTATGAGCCGAATACCCATCCAAACTTGAGTTGGAGGAGCCAAAATGTCCTGAACCTAACTCAAGCTCCGCCGCAGCAGCAACCCTATGTGCCCCCTCATCAAAAGCAGCAACAATATCAGAAACCTCCCTATGTGCCGCAGCAGCAACAATCGCAGAACTCTGAATTTTCCGAGCTTAAGAACTTGCTGCTAAAGGAGTCCCAAGCAAGAGAGGCCGGGATGAAGCTACTAGAGAGCCAAATTGCTCAATTGTCTAGCAAAAGCAACACTCGAGCTCCCGGACACTTGCCGACCCAAACTGACCAAAAGGAGACCTTAAATGCCATCACTTTGAGGAGCGGGTTCACCCTTGAGGGTCCTGCCATGGTCGAGGACGCTGTTGAAAAAGATAAGCCGGAAACATGTCAAAAGAAAGCTTCAACGAATAAATCAAAGAAACAGCCGTCTACCAGGTATATCAGTCGATCGGGCGATATACCTAGTCGATCGACCCAAGCACGGGTTCTGAGGAGCTTACGAATCTGTACATCTTAGTCGATCGATCGAGGCCGGTGGTCGATCGACGAGATCGGCTAACGATCTTTGAGAATTTCGTCCTTTAATGCCAAGTAATCTGCGACCACTTGTTCGGGGTTCGACATCCAAAGACTTTAGGACAAGACCCGAATGCTGATGGGTCAGTCCCGGCTCTGAAGTTCGATCCAATGACGGTTAATGGTTCTCATTTGAGACGGTCTGAGGAAGGGTCAAGCTTCAACAAGGAAAAGGTGACGGACTTCCAACCAAAGTCCAAGGATGCCGGCACGCGTGATTTGGAGGAGAGGGCTAAGGTACTTCTTACAGCCCCTTACCCGGAGAGGCTAGTGCCGACCAAGGAACAAGTATCTTTCAGCAAATTTGAAAAAGTTATCCGTAGTCTGAATGTACAAGTCCCCTTCCTTGAGTTAGTAAACCAAGTACCCGCTTATACTAAATTTATGAAACAACTGTTGTCCAAAAAGCGGTCACTTGAAACAGTGCACACTGTCGCACTTACTAAAGAGTCTTGCTCCTACTTGTCTCACACTGCGCCCCATAAGTTAGAGGATCCGGGTAGCTTTTCTGTTCCTTGCAAAATAGGTACCTTCTCTATTGAGAAGGCATTATGTGACCTAGGAGCTAGTATTAGCGTCATGCTCTTGAGTCTAGCTAGGAAGCTTAAGTTGACCCGGTTTGCTATCACAGACATGACAGTTCAGATGGCTGACCGATCTGCGGTCGAGCCTATAGGAGTCCTAGAGGACATACCCGTCCAAATAGGGAAGTTTTTCTTCCCCGTTGACTTTGTTGTCCTCGACATGCCTGAGGATGCCCATATACCGATCATTCTAGGTAGGCCGTTTCTGCACACTGCTGGTGCAGTCATTGACGTTGGCTTTAGAACTTTGACCTTCAAAGTTGGGAAACATTCTATCATTTTTGCCCAACCTGCTAAAAAGAAGGACCCCATCTGGCCTGTTACTTGTAATACGGTTTCTGAAAAGAAATCGTACTTTATGCTTCCTGAATTGCCTGTCTCTATTACTACTCCTGTGTTAACCCCTCCGCCCCAGATTGGGAGCAGAAAGGAGGAAGAATCTGTTGTTTTAGACATTGCAGGAGCTGGTTTGGGGAAGGATGAGCCTGCAGTCACTCTAGGCTGCGACAAAGCCTATCATTCAAAGAGGAGGTCTTGGTTGCCTGAGCTATGGAATTGATGAGATAGTTGATGACGAGCCAGTCAAATCAAAGGAGTCCGACTTGGATTCCGATGAGCCCAAAGAGACCCTTGACTGGGGAGATGATGAGACTATTGATCCGTTGAGCCATACGGATGTGGGAGCTAAGAAGGGTACAACCGCTCAGATTAGCACCATTGAGGCTACCTCTAGTAGCCAGAAGCCGACGAAGTGGGCCATACCGTGGTCCTTCTTGATCAACTATTAGTTGATCGAGCTCGTTATAAACTTCATTTTATTTGCTTTTGTTAAAACAATTTTTTATTGCTTTTGTGTGGCGAAAACTTCGCATTTTATTTCGCTTGTTTAGGATTTTTAAGTACTTTAGATTTTATTCTGGTTTTGCGCAATTTTGGGCGCATCTTATTGTGTACTTGCAGGTATTTAGAGCTTGTTAGCTCAAATCATTGAGCAATTACGAAGAAATATGTGGTTGCAGCAGTGTTTGCAGTCGATCGACTGGTTCCAGTGGTCGATCGACTGATCTGCAGGTTCCAGGAGACATTGTTCATGTTTACCTGGTCGATCGACTGGGTTAAGTGGTCGATCGACCGCTGCTGCTGCTGTACTTATTCACGACTTCTCTCCTGCTGTGTTTGGTCGATATGCGGACTTAAGGGAGTTTTCTACTCCACTTTACTTTCCGTCCCTTTCCTTATTTCTTCTATTTTCTCAATTGTGCACATATTTACCGCTTCAAAATTGTTTCTCTCAGTCTTATGCGTGGTATTTTCTGTCTTTCAGGTACTTTTTAGTAGCACTACTGGCTACTGAAACCTCCTAGCTCACGCTGGTTTAGGGAGGTTTCCTTTGCTGCGCTTAAAGTCTTGTGAGTTCCTGATTTCTTTACCTCATGTCATATTTTATTTCCTTTCTCGCAAATTCCCATTTCTCTTTCCTTCATTATATGATTTTGCACAATGGGGACATTGTGCGATTTGGTTTGGGGAAGGGTTTTGCGTCGTATATCATCTGTTTGCATTCACGTTTAATTTTGTTTTGCATTGTTTTATTTCATTTCTCTTATATATACAAAAATTCCAAAAAATTGAAAAATTTTCAAAAATTTCCAAAAAAATGCACGTTTATTTTAGCATATAGGTCGAGTCGGAACGGTAGTATGTCCATGATGATTTTGCATTTGCACCTGTTTTGCCTGAGCCTTGCTAGATTAACATGTTATTAGTAGAATCGTTTATGCATACCTACGAGTTTTCGTTGAATTACTTGCTGGACTTGAGACTTTACTTAGAAAATTGGCAACCTACATCATATTTCTGAGGTTTAGAGCTTATAACTGGTGACATTCATGACCGGTTTATTTAGGAATGTGAGTAGTACTCCTTATGAGACATGTTTCCTTAATTTGCATAAATATGAACTTTATCTACTTAATACCTGTATGCGTTCGGTCTGTGGTTAGTTGACACATGTGGTAGAGGTTTCCTTTTTCTTATTATGCCCATAAACTCCACACTGCCAAAAATATCCCTTTTTGTCCCATTTACTACATCCTACATTTAGCCTGTCCTTTGTCAAGCTAGTAGTCTGTGTTCTTGGGGTTGTTACTCATTTTTGGTGGCATATGCTCTGTTGAGATGATGATTAGGAAGATGAAATAAAGGAGGATAGAAAGAAATAGAAAAAGAAAAAAAAAAGATGAAAATGATTCGAAAAAGAGTTCTGTACTGTAGAAGCAGTCGATCGACTGCCATTTATAGTCGATCGACTGGAGTTGGAAAGAAAGAAAAAGGAAAAATCAATTCGCATGATTCAGTTCTTATCTTTTGGCGATTTTTGCTCCCATGTTTCATTTATATCCTATGGGGAGTTTATTGATTTGTTAGTTTGGAAATTGTGAGTTTTGTGCTTGCTATAGCACCATTTCGCTTGATTATGAGCAAGAAGTTGGATGTTGCCATTTGGTTCCATTTTGGTACTAGCTTGATCACCTGTACCTCCACTTTACCATAAAATGCTTTGCCTCTTCTTACCCATACCTCACATATCCCATATATACCTCGGCATGTGTCATTGGTCATTTGTTTGGTTGGAATGCATATGTACGGTCATAGAGATCTCTTTCATATTTTATTGCTGACATGTCTTCATAGGTCGTAGTTAGGTGAGAGTCACTACAAAATTAATTCTTTCTATCTTACATATATTCACCTATACTTATTGAGTGATTTGAGCGACCCGAGAGAGTCCAATTTGATAAGTCTCCATAGTTAACGGTTCAGCATAATTTTAACGACTGTATAATTCGTTTGCATGATTCACATTACTAATTGATTGTTGGTTATGCATTAAATTGGTTTAGGCTTTACAGTTGACAATTCGCTCTGAGATTGAACTCGTTCCATTAGGTAATTAGATCGAGTCTAGTTCTTGCTTGGGGACAAGCAAGGGTTTGGTTTGGGGAAGTTTGATGCGTGTCTTGTATATGATGTTTTACATCCCATTTTACACGCATTTCAGAGCTCATTCGTGTAGTTTATGCTGCATTTCTCCCTATTTCCGTCTACTTCCGTGTTTTGTACATTATTGCAGAAATGTGAAGAATTCAACGGGAAAATCAAGCTAAATCCGTCCCCGAGTACCCTGCATTGCAAATGCCGTTAAGGAATCACTTAAGGAACGAGCTTGGTGCGCAATCCAAGACCCAAAAGACAAATCCACGAGTTTATAAGAGGCAAGTAGCAGCTCATCCAGTCGATCGACCACCTCCTTCAGTCGATCGACCAACTATCGGGTTCCAGAAGCTACTGTTTGCTGAGGACCAGTCGATCGACCCAACTGCTATTTCAGACGAGAATTAGAAGACTTAGGAAGCGCAAGCCCATGATGCTAGGTTTAGGAAATAAGAAGTTACGTTAATTGCTATATAACGTAACTGAGAAACATTCAGTTTTTCATAAAGTTTTTACCCAAGTTTTATTATCAGTTTTACATTAAGTTCTACATACGGTTTTAGGAAGAATTAGGGTTTGGAATATTGTAAGCATTGGAATTTTCGCTTTTGTTCTTAATCATTCTTCTGCTATTCTCGGTATTCTTCGACCCTATTTCGATTCATCTGTTTCGTTATTAGATTAGAATTGCTAGTAGCTTCCCGAAACCATCTTTATTGTTGCATGTTAATTGTTTGCCCTATCGCTTTAATTATGAATTCAATTCTTTTACGCCCTAGTATTATTGTTGTTATCACTTTCAGCATGAGTAGCTAAATAGTTTGTGCTAGGATGTAGGCGAATTGTAGCATAGGCGGCATTAGATTATACACGGCCTGAACCCGCGTGTTGGTCGATCGACCACCTTACCCGGTCGATCGACTGACCTCGTGAGCTTTATTTCGTTTTAATTGATTTTAATTGTTGTATTTAACGAATCGAATGCATGCGACCAGTTAGATGCTTATTTTATGACCAACCCATTAGATCGAAAGATAGGGAAGGCTGTTAGACCATCAATTGAATCGACTAAACTGTGCTAAGATCGAAAGATAGGTATAGTTTAGACCATTAGTCACTTTTCAGGACGAGAGTCAGTTTTAGTGATATTTGGGACCTATAGCGAGATCGAAAGATGCTATTTGTTAAGAGTGGACCGAGAGGACCTCTTGTTTCCCGCCTCACTTGTGTTCGATTTAGACCTGTTTAGTGTGCTGCCGCCGAAGCTTTAATAAACCGATCATCCTAGTACCTCTTCTTTATCTGTTAAACCATCTTTTTAAGTTTATAGTGCGATCGAGTTATGCCGCGATGAGTAGATAGTAGCCGAGTGTGGGAATTTGGATTATCAAGAGGTGAGTCTAGTGTGTAATTCTTTGGGTAATTAACCTATGAAGTGAATGGTTGGTTTTCTAGGGATACGAAAGGCAGATACAACTAATTAAAGGGTAACCGTTAGTTGTGGGGACTTAATGGTGACAAGTATGAGTGAGTAGTATGATGAGAGGGGATCAGTGATAAAGAAGAATGAGAAGGTATTTATATGAATTAATGGTAATTGAGTTGTAGAGCAACAAGAAGGTAATCGGAGTACTAAAGAGTTAGGTAGAAGAAGAAAGGATATGAAGTATTAATTGGTATTATTGAGTGAAAAAGGGGAAAGAGGGAGGGAAGTAAGCTCAGAAAACGTTGACCGGAGTTAAGGAGCATGTAAGTAGGAAGTCATGTAAATGTACGATAGCCTCATTAGAGGGTGTGAGTTAATGGTTATATAGGAGAACAAGACGACATGTTAGCCGCGAGTTTCGAGGTATTAAGGGAATAAGAAGCTTGTAGAGTGTTTTCTCGATCTGAGATTTTGGTGGAGAGTTAGGTGACGATACGATAAAGGATAGAATTGGGAGTAATCTTGAGGTAAATTATGTTGGTGGATTTGATATTCGTTATTGGGATGACAACCAAAGAGAGAAAACGATTGTTACATTAAGAAGTGATAGTAAATGAGAAGTCACATGAGCAATGGTGGTGTTGTGGTGTTGTCACTAGTGGTTAAGGGTGATGATAAATAGGAAAGATAGTCATTCTAAAGAGGTTGATTTTTGTAGAGGCCTGATTGGTATATATGGGTGTGAGGGAGTATAAGATGTGGATATATGAGGTGTTCGCTCGTAGTTGGGTACTGATGACATGTTACGTTCGCCGGGTGGTGATAATTGTGTGTATGGGAGGATATGTTGTGAAGGGCACCTGAGTTAAGTTCGGATGAGAGATACTCTTCATTAAGTGGTAACTTACGTAATCATAATTGGCTAGTTAGATTTGTTTATGGGTCCATGATATGTGTAGATGTTTGTGTGAGGTTCTGACCTCATGAGTCATGGTCTTGATAATATTCAGAAGGTCGGTATCTGTGATTCCGTTTATTATGTTGCGTCGTGATCTAGTAGAGCGGTTTTAAGAAAGTCTTTTGGTCAAGGATGTTGTACTCAGTCAGTGTTATGAGATTGTAAAAGTTGCGATGACTATCGATGTGGTTGTTGTGCACTGGCCACGGTAATTCGTGTTGTGATACGAGTATTTTCATGTTGTCACAGATTGATGTTTGTTTACTGTTGTTTGCTGTCAATGTCGGGTTGGCATATCGAGTGTTGTTTTGTTTGTTAATGTTTCTTATCAGTTTCAGATTCGGATTGAGGGTAGAGTGGGATATGGAAGAAAGTTGAGTATGTTTTCATTGTTGTCATGGTATAGTGACATAATGTTTCTTATCAGTTTCAGATTCATATTGTTAATAAGACACAGATGTGAGAGGTTGTTAGAATACTCTTGATCTTCTTTTAGATGAGGCGTTTGGTAGACATAGTTGTGGCAATAGAATCGTGGAACATGTGTGGTATTGAACTGGAAACTACAGCTGGTTTAGCACCTTTTCTTGGGACAGTGAGTACAGAGTTTTGGGACTTAGTATCATGTCAAGTTAAGGGTGATTTTTGTGGTAATAAAAGAGATGAACTTGATAAGCTAATGTGAGTATGTGTAATATTTTGTGGATTGTGAGCTAAGATCGTGGAGATGAGTGTATAAGTATATAGAAGTATGTTGTTTTGCGGTAATGTGGAAGAGATAGAGTGGTGGCTATACTAAGGAATTTATGATATATGTTATGTGAGTACAGAATGAATTGAGGTATGAGGACTGTTAGAGAAAGAGATCCCTGGATATAGGTATGGTTGTAGGTCTTGAGGTTATAGTGGGTGATCGTTCACATGTGATGGTAATGAGGTATATGGGAGGTATAACAAATGACCTAGTATTAGTGAGTACGAGGACGTAACATTTATCTTAATAAGAGTAGAGAAGGAAAAGAGAGTTTGATGGTTGTACATGTTATAGTACAATTGGAAGTTTGAGTGTTGGTGTAGAGTAAAGGATGGATTCATGTTGTGGTGATTTTATTACAGACAATGGCAGTGCTCGTAGTAGTATGATGTTTAGGAGTGTGAGTAAGCTTCGATAATGGTAAGGATTGTGTGATGATGTTTATGTGTGTGAATAAACTTCGAGGACGAAGTTCATTTTAAGGGTGGTAGAATGTAACATTCCGTTTTGATGGTTGATATTGTCCGGTGGATTGTCTTGGTAATTGAGGGTGTTACACTTATGTTGTGGGTATCCGATAGTACTATGGAGTTAGCATTGAGAGATTATGTTGTAGTTAGGATGATATCGCGAGCTATATGGTGGAAGTAAGCGTGGTTGGTGGAGTTAGTGCTAGGTGTCCATGTTTTATAGGTTGGGTCGGAACTTCGGGGACGAAGTTCTTTTTAAGGAGGGAAGACTGTAATACCTCGGTTTTCTAAGTCTGTTACTCGGCTTAATATGGCTTACTCGGCCGAGTAAGGGTGTCGTGTGTTTCTAGACAGTTTACTGTCCAGGAATACTCGGCCGAGTATGGGAATACTCAACCGAGTAGAGGATACTCGACCGAGTATACTCGATACTCGACCGAGTATCCGGTCTGATGGGTAATATTTCTTGCGGTCGATTTAGAAAGGATTAGAGTTATATTAAGACGCATTTTACACTTTCTAATCATTTTTACAAAACCTAAACGACACAACGTAACAACGTAAATCTAATCCTCTCCAAATCTCTCTCTCATTTGCGTGGATTGTTCGTGAGTCTAGTTCATCTTTCCTTGCGTCGATTGTGTCGGTAAGCCTTTGATTTCATGAGTCTCATTAATTTGTCTTTTAGGGTTTTCCCCTAATTTTTGATTTGGGGTTTAGGGTTTGGTCATCTTATGTGTGTTGATTGTGGATTATTGGTGTTGTAGGTGACGATGTGGTATTTGTTATGCATTTGTATGATTGATTGCAGCATAGCGGATTGTAAAAAGGCAGGGTTTCCTACTCAGTTTACTGTTAATTGATTTTAGATTGGGATTGTACAGTGTATGATTGTTGTCTGGTGATCATCGGAGTGTTGGTGTGGTGGTGGTTGTGAGGATGTTGTGATGGTTATGGTGGAGTCACTTGCGGGAGTGGCTTCACGCCCTAGTTCGCCCTCCGTGGAACCCGTCACGGGAGGGGATGTGCACATTAAGGGACCGGGTTATCGCTCGTTGATGAGCGGGATTTTGGTGGGGATTGGCTACGGTCTCCCACTGGCAGCGTGGGCTACCTGTTGCGATGGGTAGTCTGGCAGGGCTACACACCTCGGTGTGTATTCGGTTACTGTGTGAGATCGGGAGACCGGGGATGGAGGATGATCAGCTTGTTGCTTTATGCACTTGTCTTATTTTAATTATGCAATAACTGACCCCGTGTTGTGTTTTGTAAAATCTGTGGTGATCCATTTGGGGATGGTAAGCAGATTGTGATAGGTGATGCGTTTATTGGGCTTGGGGCAGTCTTGGGAGAGTCACCACGCTGGATTGGTTGTCATCATCACGAGTCTTAGTAGTTGTTGTTGGTTGTTGTTAGCATTTGGATAATTCTTTTATTGGATTTTGGAGTTAATGTAACTTTTATAATTACCGTACCTTAATAAATGTGTTTGGACTGTTGCTTTTGATATGTACTAACCCCAGGCAACCGAGATTGTAACAGCCTTTCATGCTGGGGTAGTTCTGGTAAGGTATCTTGGTATGAGGGGGTGTTACATAGGTACTCTATCGAATAAGGCTTACTCTGTCGAGTAAGTGAGTTTTGATTTTAAAACAGTGTACTGCTGATTGGTACTCGATCAAGTAAGTGGGTTACTCGATCGAGTAGGGGGCACTCGATCGAGTAAGTAACGTACTCGTTCGAGTAAGTCAAATTTATGGGTTATTTTGCCGGGTTTTGTTAGCAATACGAGAAAGATATATAAACACTTCCGTCAGTTTCTTTTCCACTTTTACCTTTTGCTAAAAACTTCACAAAGCTTAAACAAGTTATGTTGCTTTCTTTATCGCATTTCTATCGAATCCTATGGGCTAGAGTCGTCGGATCATTATGTTCTTTACACCGTTGAGACCGTCGCATCGTTGATAAGATTCTAGTATGATTTTTATATCGTTTCATTATTTTTAATTGAAACCTTAATTGGGTATTTTGGGGGATTCTTGGAGTTTGGCTTTTGTTAGTTAGTAATTATATGATTGTGTGGTTATAGGAGGTGGTTTCGTAGAGGAGCTGTTTTGAATAGTTGATTTGTGACGATCTTGGTGAATTGCCTTTCGAGGTAGGGTTTCCCTACTCGGTTATTGATTACAAGAATTTGTTAGTTGATTGGTGATGGTTGTGATGTTGTTGATCTTTATCATATTAGATATTGTGATTGGTAATTGTTGTTGTATAATTGGTTAGATATGTTTGTCTGTGGTTCGCGAGGCGCGTCCTCGGCTGAGTGGAGTCACTTGCGGGAGTGGCTTCACGCCCATGATTTGCCCTATGTGGAACCCACCACAGAAGGGGATGTGCACATTAAGGAACTTGGTTTTTCGCTCGGAGTAGATGAGCGGGGATTTGGTGGGTACGACTACGGTCCCCCACTGGCGGTGTGGAATATCTGTTGTGCTGGATATTCTGGCAGGGTTACACACTTTAGTGTGTCGTAAGGTGTGTGTAGATGTGACAGAGTTGGATGATCATTGATACGTGCATTTTAAATAGCCTTTTTAGCCTATTTTATGCACGTATTTCCATGCTTTTATCGTAGTTTATGCTACGAAATGCCCCGAATATGCTACTTTGGTTTGTTTTGTCTTATTTGCAGGAATGAACCATAAAGTAGTGAAATCAAGCCTTTTACCGTCCGTTTAGCATGCATTTGGAGGAAGAGTGAATTTGGAGCGGGAATGTAGCTATTTTGAGATGCGCAAAGAAGAAAGATAGCTAGGCGAGCAAAGGAAGAACTTCAAATTGCTAGTGCCTACTTTGAAGAGCTATATCTCAAGTTCTACAACAGATATTCAGGTGATTCCAATTGGAGATGAAAGTTTGTCCTTTTAGTTCCAACGCCACCGGAATCACTCTGTTTGGCCAAGTAACGAAGAAATGGCAGCCGTTTGAAGTTCAGTGCACAAAGCAGGAAACTGTTGCTGGAAAGTACTCGATCGAGTAGACTTTTGGTCGATCGAGTCCTTTTTCTACTCGATCGAGTAGATTCAATTTATGGTTTACTCGATCGAGTAGATTTTCTGCTCGATCGAGTGGTTTAAGCTCTAGTTTGGTCGATCGAGTGGTTTTAATCCACTCGATCGAGTGGTTTTGATGGGTTTGGGCTTTAATTAGCCCGCGTGATGTTTTATATCGCTAAACTTGTTTCTTTTGCTATTTAAGCACACTTTACTAGGTTAATTAGGATCATCTTTATATTATCAAACACACTACTGTAAACCTTAGAACGTTGCTTTATTCCTCTTCACTGTTACTTTATTTCGGGATTATTCTCATTCGTATTTTGTGCTCTTTACGCCGGATTCGCTCGGATTGTAATTCCTTTCTCTTTCTTTAATCCTTTAATCCTTCTTATTGCTTTAATTCCTTCTTCCCTTTATTGTTATCATAATTGCTTATTTCAATCCTTTTAGTTTTATTATCATGTTTAGTTTCAATTATTTATTTATTGTTGTTGTTAATTCAATGATAATGAGTAGCTAATTTTCATATGCTAAGACTATAGGGGATCCATAATTATGAAGGGAGAGTAATCGATTTATCGGGTTAATGCTGGTATTGTCTTTGTTGGTTAAATGCTGCAGTTAATTGTATCCGTCTGATTGAGTTGACACAATTAGGCATTTATTTCTTAGTGATCCTCGACCTGGACCGAAAGGTTGGAAGAGGCGAGACTAGTAGCGAACAATAGAGTATTGCAGTGAGGGCGAAAGTTAAGCTGTTTACACTTTAGGGTGAATTAAGGACCGAAAGGTGACGTTCGTTACCCCTTAGACCGTATTTGCATTGACCTGAGACCTAGATTACTTGACCGGATGATTATGGTGAACCATTTGTCTTAGTTGTTTCTCTCTATCTGGTTAATCTCCTTCTCTTGTTCTCTTTTCCTTATTCTTATTAGTTTAGAAAATCACATTTAAACCCCCATCTCTGTGACATCCTGACAGACTAAGTTAAACAGATAATTAGCAAAATAGCCTCCCTGTAGAGATCGACCCTACTTGCTGCTAGCTTCTGTTAGTTGTTTTTAGGTTTATTTTTGGTACAGAAACGACCGTATCAATCATACGTATTTGTTTATCTTGCATTGTGTAATCAGTAACTGTAAAAAATAGTGATCATCTATTCGAGGGTGGTGAGCAGTTATTGAGCAGGTATGAGAAGGATTGCGCAAGGAATAGCTAAAATGGAGTCGTCACGAGTCATTTTAGTCTTCTGTTGTGTCTTGAAGTTATATTTTCATTTAGTTGGTTTTTTATTTGGAACATTTGTATTTTCTTTACAGTTTTGGTTTTGGATATGTAATCACTTAAACTCATTTATCTAAGTATGTTATTTTATGGTCAATTTGATATAATTTCCTTGGGTAACCGAGATGGTAGTATGGGGGTGTTACAAATAGTATGAAAACTTACTTGTGTTGTACCATAGTGGCTGACTGGGCTTGTGATCTTGATGCTGAGGGGTCGGCTGATCGGATTGCAGCTTTTATGGCCTTTCCAGATGAGGAGAGGGCGTGGCCTGCTTGTCTTGGTCAAGAGCCCCTGCCTTTCTTCAGGAAGGTTAAGCTGAGTACTTATAAGGCTGCTAAAAGTGCCAAGGCTGCAGGGGCCTCATCATCAGGCAGTAAGTTTTTGTCTTTTCTATTTTGATTTTGATGCTTGAGCATATGTTAGTGTTGCTGATGTAGAATTTCATCATGTAGCTATTAGGGCTTCTACAAGGATTGCTAGTTTTGGCTTGTCCCTGGTAAAGGCAGGCGTTTCCCAGATTACAGGGGAAAAATCCTGAAGTAGTGAGACTATAGGGAGTGATAGTACGCTTCAAATCTGCAGATTGTGGTTGATGTTGATGAGCCCAGTCAAGTTGGCAAGTGAAAAAGATCGGATGAAGTTTCTGTAGGAGTTGGTGGTGAAGGTGCGAGTGAGGTCAAGGAGGTCAGGGCTAGACTTCCTGATGTTCAATTTGCCAAGGAACAAATCCAGGCTCACTCTTTCCTGGTTGATGATCCTTATTATAAATATCAGGCTGAGGAGATGTCTGTTTAGGCAGTAGCTCCTATATACCGTTCCAGGGACTGTGCTGCTAATCTGGTTACCATGTTGCAGGAGGTATAATTATTTTTTCCTTAATTTTATTTTGGTTGTGTGTTTCTTGCTCCAGCTTGCCTGATTTGTGATCTTCTTTCAGAATGTAAATGACATGTTGAGGGGTGCCCGTGAGCTGAAATATTCGAATGCCAAGAATGAGACTTTGGACTGGGAGGTGCAATGCCTGAAGAAAGGCGCTGAATATTTGAATCGTTGGAAGTGTTGAAAAGGGAGAATGAGTCTTTAAAGAAGGAAAATGAGGCATGCAAGGCAAGGTTGGTTGTTGAAACATCCAAATTGGGGTCTGCTCAAAATGTTGTGAAATCCAACCTGGCTAAACTTGCTACAATCTAGGACGAGTTGAAGGCTGAGAAGTAGGCTATGCAGGATCTCTTGAAGGCAAATGAGGAGCTGGCTGCTGAAAGGGATGTGGTGCAAGGCAGGTATAAAGATGTTGCCTTCTATTTCTTTGGCAAGGGTCGTGTTGATGCCATGAAGGAGCCTGTGGAAGTCAGACCGTATTGGAACCCGGAGCAGGAAATGGCTGATCTCAAAGCTACCTACTCTGATCTTTGTAAGTTGTATGATGATGACGAGGTTGATTCTTCTCCGACTAAAGATAAAAAGTGTTGAGGCTAATGAGGATGAGGATAATGAAGAGAAAGAGGCAGCTGATGAAGGCATAAGTCCTACAATTGCCTCCAAGGCAGGTTGAAGATTTTACTTAGGATGATTTTTTTTTTGGCCCATCAAGGGGGGATGTTCCTTGGACAAGTTTTGAATTTCGTGCTAGTTGGTATTTGTCTCATCCAGGGGCGATGTTCCCTGGGCAAACTTTGTTCCTTGCTTTTCTTTTAATGCAATTGAAGTTGCTTTCTTGTTTCCATTGTATGCTTGGTCTGGTTAGATAGTACCTATTGAAGTAGTGAAATTTGGAATATTTGTTAAGATAATGCCTATCGAGAGGGCTTATGGCCCTCAATCCGTCCAAGGATTTTATGGCTCTTAGCCTGCCTGGAGGGATTTTATAGATAAGAGGGATAGTTGCCTGTCAAGAGGGCTTGTGGCCCTCATCCTGTCAGGAGGGCTTAAGAGAAGAAGTCTGGGTTTATCTCACCATTATACCTGTCTTTTTTACAGAGCTCAGTTTTTATGTATTTTTTAGATGTGGCAAAAATGCCAAAGTTTGTGAAGCATTTATCGGATGCAGTTCAGGTTGGGTGGATTGGCCCTCAATCCTGAATATTTGTTTAAGCCTGTAAAGATTACTATCTAAATAATTGCAGTGGAAGCATAAAATAACATTTCAGGATTCAACATGATAACTTGAGACATATGGTAAGAATTGTAATTATGACAGGCAATTGCAACGAGCGGGAAAGCACATAGAAAGAACATAGAAGGAACATAGAAGGAACAGGTATCATTTTATCAGGGGGTTACACATAGAATCATGCCAGGTAAGAGATAAGGTTAATAGTCTTACCTGGTTGTAGCATAAGATAAATGGTTTATACATAAAAGAGTTTTAAGTGGGAGATGTTCCAGGATCTGGGGATCATTTCTCCGTCTAGGGTCTGTAGCCTGTAGGCTCCTTGCCCTACTATTAAATCAATCAGGTAAGGTCCTTCCCATGCAGGAGCGAGTTTGCCAACATTCTTGTCTTTTGTATTTGGGAAGACTTTACGTAGGACTAAGTCCCCTTCCTTGAATACTCTGATGTTCTCATTTTTATTATAGTTTCTGGCTATTTTTTGTTGGTAGGAGGCTATTTTGATCTTGGCTGCATCTCTCAGCTCTTCAGCCAGGGTCAGACTGTCTTGCACTAGTGGCTGGTTTTCCTCTACGGTGTTCAGGATGCACCTGGTAGTTGGTACATGGATTTCTGTTGGGATCACTGCTTCACAGTCACAGACCAGGGAGTAAGGGGTATGGCATGTGGATGTTTTAGGTGTAGTTATGTCATCCTAGAGGACTACACGGAGTCCTTCAGCCCATCTGCCTTTTCTTCTCTTTATTTTTTTCTTCGGGCAGCTGATTAAATCTTTGTTGATGGATTCAGCCTGGCCGTTGGCTTTTCGATAGTCTGGTGTGGAGGTAATCAGGTTGATATTCCATTGTGCACAGAAGGCCATTGTCCTTTTTCCCACAAATTGAGTGTCGTTGTCACAAACTACTTCTGAGGGGATGTCATATCTGCATATGATGTTTTGCTTGATGAATGATATGACATCCTTCTCTTTGACTTGCCTGTATATGTAAGCCTTTATCCATTTTGAAAGGTAATAAGTTGTGGCTAACATGTAGACTTTTTGTCCTGGTGCTTGGGGTAGCTTGCCTACAATGTCCATTCCCCACTTCATGAATGGCCAGAGGGCTGAAATGGAGTGTAGTAGCTTGGATGGTTGGTGAATGAATGGGGAGTGAAGTTGACAGGCTTCACATTTTGAGCTTTAAGCTAGGCAGTTAGCTCTTACGGTTGGCCAAAAGTAGCCTGTCCTTAGAACCTTGCTTGCCAGGCTTATGCCTCCTTTGTGGTTTCCACAGTATCCATCATGTATGTCCTCAATAACTTGTTTGCCCTCATGCGGCTCCAGGCATCACAGATAGGGTCCAGCCTGAGAATTTTTAAACAAAGTGTTATTTATAATGGTATAGGTGGAAGCTGTAAGTCTAAGGGCCCTTGCTTCATGCATGTTGTTTGTGTGAATTTTGCTCAAGGCAAAATCAGGTCTGGGTAGATTTGGGTAGGGTTAACTAGCTCTGGTTAGTCTGTAAATCAGGACGTCAGGGTATAATGCAAAAGTAAAAGTACAATGAAAAGAACAATAATAAGACAAAGGATTTTGTACATGGAAAACCCTTAAATGTGAAAAAACCACGGGCACCAAGCCAGGAAAGGAAATTACTATTATACTGAGTATTTAGCACAATGGGATGTAATTATCTTTAAGAGTAGTATAAGAATATTGTATGCTATATATTCTCTTGTATGTGTCTTTTTTTCTCCAAATCCTCCTTATATAATCTCATGCTGAACGGCTGATAAATCTCCTCATAAATGCTGAATATTCCGTATTAATTACCCGTAATAATATCCATTATTACGCCCTTAATCGCTGCTCTTAATTGCTGAATCTTCCCATTTAATGCTATGCGCGTAATTTCTTCATAATATGATCTTCTGGTCTAATATCGTCCTGATATTTTGACCGTTGTCCTCTCCATGGCCTGGCGCCTATCTTCGTGTCTCTTGACAGCTTGACATCCTGACACCCTCATACTCAGGCTAAGGTGAGATATTGATCAGGGATATCTGCGGACTTCCAGGCCCAACAATTGCCCCTTATCTCCTTATTTTTGACGTGTCAGGACAAAAAATTAGGAGATAACTTCAATCTTTGGAAAACTTCTCAACAGTTGAATTGTGGCTAGTCAGTTCCTGTAATGGCTATTTTTCTTCAGTTTATGACGCGTGTAATTTTTACTGCAACCTCTTAATGATTATTCATCCAACTTGCGGTTGAAACCCGAGTTTCACCCACTATAAATACCCGCTTACTTCATTAAGTTAATCTTCATCAAAAAATATACTTTGCCTTCTTCTAATAATTTTCTTCTTCAACTTCCTTAATTCCCAGTTTTTAGTCTTTGTTTAATTTTTAATAATCCCTAAAAAATGGCCGCAAAAAAAGAAATCTACCAGGGCTTCGGCTCCTGGAACTCCAACTGCTCAAAACCCTGAAGAAATTACTTCTGAGAACGTTCCTTCATCCCCTGTTGTTCAACCTCATGTAGTTGGTAATCCAACTGACTCTTCTTTGGAGATGATTTCAATTTTTCATGGCGATTTTCAATTTAAGCCCACGAAGGCTTTACAAGATGATCAGTCTCTCTCAAATCGTTTGAAGCCTGAGTTTGAAAAGGTGCTGAAAGATAAGGGAATCATTCCTGCTGATTCTGGAGTTTGGATCCCTGAAGATTCTCCTATCAGGGCTGACTGGGCATGTCCTGGTTGGTTCTGTATCCATGATTGGGCCTTCAGGGCAGGTTATAAGCTTCCTTTCTCTCCTCTCATGGTGGAGGTTATTAAAGAAATTGGTGTCCCTTGTTATCAGTTGATGCCTATGGTATGGAAAGTGGTCTACTCTATCGAATATCTCTGCAAAAAGCATAATATCTCATTTTCTCTTGATGATCTGAAAGCCTGCTATGCTGTTAAAACCAATACCCCTGGCCGTATAAGTTTTACGGTCGGGCCTTCCATTACTCCCCTTCTCAGCAATCTGGACATTGGCGATGACAAGAATTGAGCTGCTGGGTACATGTTTATCAGGACCAATAATGTGGGTCCTGATCAGGCATATTTGAACTACGAAGCATCTGTTGCTGGTGAGTATTTTAACTTTTCTCTTATCCTGTACGTTCTATTCGTTAGTATAAAAAATAAAATTATATTGAATCATACCTCTCGTGTGCACAGTTGATGACTGGGTTACTGAAACTGAGTACCTTACTGCAAACATTTCTACTTTTCTTGCTATTCCTCCTTTTGAGAGGTCTTGGCCTCTCTGTTGCGGGGCTGGCCATCTTCCTCGCTGCTTGAAGGCTGATGGTACTACCAGAGTGCCTAAACCTCCAAAGTCTGTTAGTGCTTCCACTTCAGGCAGTAAGTCTATTTTGTTTTCCCCTCTCTTCCTATATTGCTAATGTAGTGTTTCGTGTTATAGCTACCAGGTCATCTACTCGCCTTGCCAGATTTGGTATGGCTGACCTCTCAGCCAGGTTGGCTAAGATCAAAGAGGAAGGCTCCCATGGAAGCGGAGATGCAGAGCCTGTTATCGATTTAACCGAATTGCCTGATGCTTCCAAGGTCTTTACCGTTCCTGCTGCTTCTGCTGAAATAAGTTCAGAAGCTCAGAAGAGAAAAACTAGAAGATGTTGATATATCTGCCCCAGTCAGGGAAGTGAGAGTCAGGGTAGATATTGTGGAGGCTGCCAAGGTGAAGATTAGGGATTATGCTGCTTCCAAGTCAGATGTCATGCTCACCCTTGACCCTGTTGAGACTGCTACCCAGGCGGTTGCTTCAGTGGACCACTCTGTCAGCCTTTTGGCAAGTGCCTTAGCTGTTCTGAGAGAGGTACGCTATTTTTATTATTATGTGTATTTTGTAATATGTGTATTTTGTTTGGATGTTTTTATTATTATGATATAATATTCATATTATTCTTTTTGCTTTTGGTCAGGGTGTTGCGGCCTGTCTCCATAATGCTTATCAGGCTACTTCTCTGGTGGCTACGATTGATCTGATGAGATTAGATTATGATAGACTGAAGTCTGAACTGGACTTTGCACGGGCTGATCTGGCTACTAAGGCTGCTGACTTGACGAGGGTACAGGCTGAGAAGGATGCTACTAAGGCTGAGGCTGATTCAAATAAGCAGCTCTTGCGGGATGCTTTGGACAGGAATGAAAAGCTCACCCAAGAGAGGGATGATTTGGAGTTTAACCTTGATGATGCCTCCCTTTATTTTTATATTAAGGGGAAGGTGGATGATATGTCGAAGCCTGTTGAGGCCATGGCAAAATGGAACCCTGAAGCTTAGATGGCTTTTGCTGCTTCAAAGTATCCTGACCTGTATAACATGGGGAATGAACAGGAGGTCGATTCTCCAGGGGAGCAAGATGTTGATGCTGATTCGGGGGGGATGTCCCTGGACAAACAATTTTATTTTTTCTGTCTCTGTCTAGGTCAGAGAGATTATCCCTGAACTTTATGAATATTTTGGTGCCTTTTCCCCGGGGGGTAAGGGCTTTATTAATGTGATCGGAGTGGCCTTGCTTGGCTGATTTTGTTGATTTTTGAACCTGTGAATTTTCCAATCCTGTTGGACCTGTCAAGATTTCTATTTTGTTAACCTGTGAAATATATTTTATTTCTCCTGTCATTTGAGCTGTCATGAGTAATTCAACCAAATATGGTTTTTGCCATAGTGGTTGAAGGGGTGGGAAAACTGGCATGACAGGAGGCCTTATGTCCCCTGCCTGACTAGAGGGCTTGGTACTCGGCCTGACAGAAGGGCTTTTTAAACTAAATGGTTGTAATGGCACGCCCTTCCACCGTCTTGCTGCATCCAGCCGTTTGTGAACATGTGTAGTAAACCTAGTCAGGTCAGGCAATTATTTCACGCCTGATTGGTCCTGACATTTACTTTATCCGGTGATGGTTACCAACTCGTCAGACACAATTAAGTGCAAAGTTTAGTTTCATATTTTGATATATATAGTAGAGTAGCCCTCAATCCTGAATATTTATGCATATAAACATTTATCATGTATAATTGTTCAAGATTCAAAAAATAAGAGAAGTTGAGTTAGTTAAATATATAGGCATGGATTGCACATAGAGCATATAAAACACGTAATTTTTCAAATAGCATATCAGGTTGAATTACTGATAGTAAAGATATGATTTTGTACCTGATGATGACCTGATATTGGTTTTATACATGAAATAATTTCAAATGAGTTACATTCCAAGATCTTGGGATCATTTCTCCTTCTAATATTTGGAGCCTGTATGCTCCTTGCCCAACGATTGAATCAATTAATTAGGGGCCTTCCCATGTGGGGGCAAGCTTGCCCGCTTATTTTTCTTTTTTGTTTGGAAAAACATTTCGTAGGACGAGGTCTCCTTCCCTGAAGACTCTAATTCTAACATTCTTATTGTAAGTCCTAGCTACTGCATGTTGGTATGATGCCAGCGTCTCTTAGCTCTTCTGTCAGGGCCAGGTTGTCTTGCATCATGTCTCTGTTTGCTTCCTCATTGTTCAGGCTATATCTTGATGTTGTCACCCGGACTTCTGCAGGAATGACAGCTTCACAGCCATACACCAAAGAATAAGGTGTTTGGCCTGTTGATGTCTTTGGAGTTGTCCTTTCTGCCCATAGTACTAATGGAAGTTCTTCAGCCCATCTACCTCGTCTTCTTTTTAGTTTCTTCTTTAGGCAGCTTATGACTACCTTGTTACTGGATTCAGCCTGGCCGTTAGCTTTTGGATATCCAGGGGTGGATGTTACCAGGTTGATATTCCATTCTTGGCAAAATGCTTGGGTCTTTTTCCCCACAATTTGGGTTCCATTGTCACATACTATTTCTGATGGGACTTCATATCTGCAAATAATATTCGTTCTGATGAAGGATATTACTTCTTTTTCAGTTACTTACCTGAAAGAGTCAGCCTCGATCCATTTGGAGAAGTAATCCGTCATAGCCAACATGAATACTTTTTGTCCTGGAGCTACAAGCAACTTTCCCACAATATCCATGCCCCACTTCATGAATGGCCACGGTGCAGAAATTGAGTGAAGGAGCTCGGATGGCTGATGTATGATTGGTGCATGAACTTGACATTCTTCACACTTTGAAGAGTATTCCAGGCAATCAGCACTCAGTGTAGGCCAGTAGTAGCCAGTGCTGAGTACTTTACTTGCCAGACTTTTTCCTCACTTGTGGTTACCACAATGTCCATCGTGTATTTCTTGAAGTACTAGTTTGGCATCGTCAGGCTCTAAACATCTCAGGTATGGTCCAGCCTGAGATCTCTTAAATAAAGTGTTATTGATAATAGCATAGGTTGATGCTCTAATTTTAAAAGCCCTTGCTTCGTTTCTCCCCTGAGGTAGTATTCCTCGGAGGAACCAATCATAATAAGGTTTAGTCCAAGAATTACTATCCTGATTGACAGGGTTGATTTGTTCAGGCATGCTGATGGCTGGCTCTAATAAATGAACAATTGGTATTTTATCGAAAACTGTAGGGGTAAAATTTGAACCTAGGCTGGCCAAAGCATCAACATGTGTGTTCAGGTCTCTTGATATTTGATCTATATCAAATAAAGCAAATTTAGTGGTAAGGTTTTTTGCGTATTCTAAATACGAAATCATTTTTGCATCCTTAGGCGTATAAAGTCCCTTTATTTGATTAGCAATTAGAAGTGAATCAGTTTTTACCTTTAGATTTTGAACACCGAGGTCTAGACATACCTTTAAGCCTGCTATCAGAGCTTCATATTCCACTTTATTGTTAGTTGCTTTGTATTCACAGCTTATAGCATGTGCTATCATATCTCCCTGTGGTGATTTAAGCACTAACCCTAACCCTGTTCCCCTGGCATTGGATGCCCCATCTATGAACAAAGTCCATTCTTAGTCTGGGGTTTTATTTTCTAATTAGTTGACCTCTTTTTTCAGGTCAGGTTCTAGGTTAGGGCTGAAGTCAGCCACAAAGTCTGCTAGGGCCTGCGATTTGATCGCTGCCCTGGGTTCGAAAGAGATATCATATGTGCTAAATTTGCACTGACCACTTGGCTATCCTACCTGATAATTCAGGATTACGCAGGACAGATTTTATGGGTAAGTTGGTCCTGACTATAATGGGGTGGCTTTCAAAATAGGGTCGTAGTTTAGTACACGACATAATTAAAGCTAAAACATATTTTTCAAGTAATCCATACCTCATCTCAGCATCCAGCAAGCTTTTACTTACATAATAGACCGGATGTTGTTGGCCTTCCTGTTCTTTTACAAGGACCGTGCTGACTGCTGTGTCGGTGACAGATAAGTATACTGACAGGGGTTCTCCCTTCTCTGGTTTAGCCAGTAAGGGTGGGGATGACAAGTAGAATTTTAGGTCTTGAAAGGCTGCCTCATGTTCATCCGTCCAATGAAATTGTTTATTTTTTCTGAGCAGGTTGTAAAATGTTTTACACCTTTCAGAGGATCTTGATATGAACCGGTTCAGGGCAGCTACCCGGCCTGTCAATTTCTGAATATCTTTGACAGACTTGAGTGACTGAAATTCCAGGATAGCTTTTATCTGTTCTGGGCTGGCTTCTATGCCTATTTTCGTAACCATGTATCCAAGGAACTTACCTGCAGAAACTCCAAAGTGGCATTTTGCAGGGTTTAACTTCATATTGTATTTTTCCAATATTTTGAATGCTATTTCCAAATGCTTAACATGATCTTCTGCATTTTTGGATTTTACCACCATGTCGTCTATGTAGACTTCCATTGTATCACCTATCTGATCTTTGAACATCATGTTGACCAGGCGCTGGTACGTTGCCCCTGCATTCTTCAGGCCGAAAGGCATGGTAGTGTAACAGTATATGCCTCGGTGTGTGATGAATGTAGTACTTTCCTGGTCAGCAGGGTGCATTTTTATTTGATTCAATCCACTGGAAGCATTCATGAATGTCAGCATCTCATGCCCTGCTGTGGCGTCTACCATGGCATCAATATGTGGCAAAGGAAACGGGTCCTTGGGACAAGCTTTGTTCAGGTCAGTGTAAGCTACACAGACTCTCCATTTTCCATTCTTTTTCTGCACAACAACCACGTTAGCCAGCCACTCAGGGTACATTACCTCCCTGATCATTCCCATATCTAGAAGTTTTTCCACTTGTTCGTTAATTATGGCATTTCTTTCAGCTGTAAATTTTTGTCTTTTCTGTTGTACAGGCTTAAAAGATGGGTCAATATTAAGTTTGTCTGTAATTATATCAGCACTAATTCCAGCCATATCAAAATGAGACCAAGCAAACCAAGATGATTTATTTTTAAGGAATTTTACCAATTCGGGCCTGACATTATCTAGGGCGTCAGATTCTACTAGAACATACCTGTCAGGGTACTCAGAGTCTAGGATTACCTGATCTGTTTCCATTCTGGGAGGTGCTACATAAGTGCTCCTGACAGGGTACTGTAATTGCTCTGCAAGGGACTTACCTGCCTTGGAAGGTTTCAAAGCTGTTGTATAGCATTCTTGGGCTATCTTGTGATCCCCTTTGATTGTGGCTATGCCCCAGTCTATTGGTATCTTGATACACTGGTGATAGGTTGATGGCACGGTCTTACCATTGTGAATCCAGGGTTTGCCCAAAATTGCATTGTAGGACGACAGGCAATCAAGGACTCCAAATTTCTCATAGGATGAGACTCCTTCAACGTAGGTTGGGAGGTGGATTTCTCCTAAAGTGCTTCTAGTTTCTCCACTGAACCCTACCAAAACGCTGGATTTTTTGGTGATTTGGTCCACATTGATTTTCATGGCTTTCGGCACGTCAAGTATGATCAGGTTTACTGAGCTACCTCCATCCACTAGGATCCTTCTTACTGTGGCGGTTCCAATCTGCATAGAAATTATCAGGCCATCATGATGAACATCAGGAATACCTACTAGGTCACAATCACTAAAAGAGATTGTTGGGACGTGATCCGGTTTGCAGGGTGATGCGATCCTTGGCGTCCTGGCTATATTTTTTGCTGCTGAACTAGTCAGGCCGCAGATTTCTGACCCATCAGATATGAATTTTACTTCATAAATTGGTGGTGGTGGAAGAAGGCGGCGATCTTGCTTATGCTCCTAGTTCTCTTTGCCTTGGTCTGCATTCCTTCATTTCATCTTGATCAGGTCTTTCAGGTATCCAGATTTTAGCAGATAAACCACTTCTTTCCTTAGGGTGAAGCAGTCATCTGTTGTGTGTCCAATGTCCATGTGGAATTCGCACCATTTGGAATTATCTCTCCTAGGGTTAGGATTTTCCACCTTTCTGGGCCATCTGACCACTGGTCCCATGTTGTCAAGCCTTTGGATCAATCCTGCAATATCAACACTGAAGTTATGCTCAGAAATAGGTGGAAAAATTTTAGCCTTACCTTGATACTCATTTGCTAGGTTGACTTCTGATCCGGTTGATGTCGTCACTCATCCAATCAAACACATTTATAATACTCAACATACAACTAGTTAGCGGTAAGTCGAGGTCGATCCATGGGACGGTGTGCTTTGGGTTCTAAGTCTATCTATCTCAATTTATGCTAGTGTCACAATTTGTTTGGGTTTGTAGTTGTGTTCTAGACTAATAAAAACAATAAGGTAAATCAAGCAATAAAAGGAAGGATGTAAACAAATGGTTAAAAGTGCTAGGATATCATGGGGTCATAGGGGATTCATAGTGTTGATCATACAAACATGTTTACAATTATATGCAAGCAATTAATGTTGTGGGGGAACCGAGTTGGGTTATGTCTTACGGTTCATAGGAAGGGTTGGGTCCCGGAGCCGAATCGATTAGATTGTACAACACCTACAAGTCGACTTACTTCCCTCCTATTCAACTTCTATGCATGATCTAACAAGACTCGAGTTGGGTTATATCTTACAAGTCAAGTTGAGTAGATAAGAGATGGTTGTAAATGCAAGGATTCATAGGCTTAGCATTTCATCAAACATAACATGTGCATAAAGTTGACATCACAACAAGCAAGCAATTTGATTATGAAAACATATTAGATTAAGCATTAATCAATCCCATGTTGGTTTCCCCTAATTACCCACTAATCCTAGCTAAAGAAACTACTCACTCATCATCATGGGAAATATGTCATTAATGGTATCAATCATCACAACAAGTATAAACATGATAATAGAATGAAGAAATGAACAATAGAGATTTAAAGAGTAAAGGAATTATACCAACTTAAGATGATCCAAACAATAAAGCAAGAATAATAGAAGAAACTTGATTGATTGATGGAAGGTTGTCAATCTCCCAATAATAACCCAATAATCTTCAATTACCCAATAATAAACTTGAATAATAATTAAAGAGAGATTAATGTGTAATTTGTGGAAAGATTAAAGAGTAATCTATTCTAATCTACTCCTAATCTAATCTAAGAGAGTTTCCTCCTAAAAACCACACACTTGATTAATTACCAAGATGGGGTATTTATAGTGGAAATTAGGTGGATGCATTAGGGTTAACTAAGGGCTAAATTAGTAATTACACTTTTTAAGTTTGAGTAAGGAGGACCCGGTATTTTCTGAGAGAAGGGCTTCTCTTTTCGTAGCTTGGAGAAGACGAAATCGTGCTGAGAAGAAATCCGTGCGTATTGGGGACTGGACGGGCGGAATCTGGCAAAGGAATCCGAGCGGATTCAAGAGAATCCGGGCGGATTCGGGTGAAGGAATCCGAGCGGATTCAGAGCAGGACGCTCGGATTGTTTAGTGGAGACGGGCGGATTTGAGACAATCCGCTCGGATTGTTCTTCAGCAGTGGTTCTTCTTCTTTTCTTACCTTTTTGCTCATTTCCATTTTATTCTTGCGGGATTGGTCTTTAGTCCTTGCTTCCTCTTCATACTAGTCCATCTATTATCGTCAAGTAGCTTCCAAATGTGCACGAAAGACGGGAATTTCCGCCTTATTATCTCCTTTTCTACAAAACATATGAAATGCGATAGAAAAGCAAATAGGAAGGTTTTGACGGATAAAATGACCATAGAATGTTATAATAGTATGCAAAATAGGCTCAATTAGGGGACTAAATGTGCGCAAATAATGTTCACATCAAATATCCCCAAACCGAACCTTTACTCGTCCCGAGTAAAGAGGTGACAAAGACTAGGACCAAAACTAACCTATCCTAATAATAATAGCCGATATGAGACAATTAGCGGGTCTCACTCCGCCCCTTCAACTCACAACAAGACAACCATGAGGTAGGATGCCTTCTTGCAAGGCAAGGTGGGTCTTGCCAAAATGGCGACACATCCAATCATTAAGCACACAAAATCAAGTAATGGATGCATCTACAAAAGAATAGCCACTTTCCTCATCTAAGTGGCGGAAATTACCTACAAGGGAAGCAATTCAAGGGTACACAATCCTTCAAAGATGCAATATGTTCAAACTACTAAGCCCAGAAGGATACCAATAAATCACCTCCAAAATGTGTCAAGCTAGGGTACCTTTGTCCTCAATCGTTAAATGCTTTCGTCAAGAATAGACTCCCTATGGTGTTAGAAACACTGGAGGATCGCGGAATTCCCCCTCTTGCCTAGACAAGAAGAAGGGTCGTCCCCTCTCTACCATGCACAAAAATGGATAAGATGGAAAAGGGATCGATAGTATTTGAGTTTCATTTTGGGAGTTTGCTTTCATTGTTGTTTTTCGCCCCAATTTCTTGTGGCATATAACATTTGAGAACACTTTCTTTGCCATTTCTTTTTGTTTTTTTTTGGCAATTTCAACACTTGACAACTTTTTGCATTTTCTTTTGAACATTTTCAAAGTCACCCCAATTAGTAACGAGGGTGGCTTGTATTTGAAGCTTAGGAGTTCTATTTTTGCTCCTCTTTTCATTTGATGCATTTTTGCAAACTTTTCTTTCACTTTTCATTTCTTTGAACTCAAATCAATTTCTTCTTGTGCCCATTCCCTTTGATGACAAAAATGTGGTAGAACATGGATGATGGATGGATGGATGCATGGTTTCAAGGGTCACCTTGGAATAAACGGTAGCCAAGGAGTTATCACACCACAAGGTACTCTTGACTAGGCCTTAATCCATGGGTCAAAGGATACTAGCATGACACATCCTAGGGTGTTTTACAAGTATTCTAACAAACAAAGTCTTAAGAAGAAAAAGCATCTACTAGGGCCTATATACACTTGTCAAGCTTCCCAAGTAGACGGTTTCGCAAAATTTTTCTAACATGCAACTACATGCCATGATGCAACTAACATATAAACATCCTAATGCATATGATTCTACCAACTAATATGCCAAATAAACTAAATGCAATCCTAAATTCACATTGTTTTTACCGCATCAATCAAAATAAAGCCACATAGTCATTAACATAAAGAGGAAAAAGGAGATTGGAAAGATCATACCATGCGGTCTTCAATATCCTCATGTCTCGGATGTGGCGTAGTCAATCAATGTGAAAAAGGATGAACAAACACAATATATACAAAACAATATATACAAGACTACACTACAAAGGAAATGAACATGTTTTTGAATTTTTCAATTTTTTCAAATTTTTATGGTTTGTGTTTTAATGAAATTAAAAGACATATTTTTGTGATTTTTCGAAATTTTTCAATTTTTATGCATTTTTGGAATATAAATTCCCATCCCCCACTTTATTTTGGACATTGTCCTCAATGTACATGTAGGAGTAGGAATGAAAAAGAAATACATGTTTTTGGATTTTTGATTTTTTTTGAAATAAAGTACAAATGCAATGATATGGTATGAATGAATGCATGCTCTAACTAAATGCAATTCTATATGACATATATAACAAATGAATGCAATCTAAACTATACTAGATGATGCATGTTTTAAACTATGGTCACTTATGATCAAACCTCCCCAAACCGATTTAAACACTATTTCTAGTGTAGAAAAGAATAGGATTGGTCATTAGTGACTATGCATGAATTCTAGTCTATATGCAACTATCTACATGAATCATGTGAGGTATAATACAATGCAACTATACTATATGGACTAACTAATGTGAATGCAATATGAAATATAATATAAATGCAAGCCAAATGCTACACTAGATGCAATAAAAGTATAAAAGAGAGGGGGAGAGATGGGTATCATACAAGTGGAAGTGGTGAAGTAGGCCTCTTTCACTCGTCATCCTCATTTTGGTCATAGCCATAACCATGAGAGCTTCCGGCTTGATCATGTCCGGGTGCTTGGCCCCAATATCCTCCTTGGTCAAAACCTCCTTCTTGACCCGAGTACCCTCCTCCTTGGCTAGAATGCCCTCCATCGCCGCGACTCCAAGCTTGGTCCCCATAATTTGGGAACAAGAGCTCCGGTTGTGCCCAAGAGGGCTTAGGACCATCGGGGTCAATATACCCTTGTTGAGCCATGTTATAGTATTGGGGGTAGAGGGCTAAGTAGTTGTCTTCCCTCCCTTTATGCACCCCAAGGTCCACTCTATTCATGAGTGCCATCAAATCATTAATACCCGGGGTATTGGGGATTGCCGGCCGAAATGGGGTATATGGAGTGGGGTAAGGTGGGATAGGGACGTAGGAAGGTGGGCGCATTTGTATTCCCGGCCCTCCACGAGGTGGTTGACGGCGTGGCTCTTCCCTTTGAGGGGGATTTTCAAGAATTTGGATATCAAGGAGGTAGCTTGGTGGAGGAGAGTATGGACTCAATCTTGGGTCAATGCCCGGTATCTTCCATCCTTCAAGGATCATCGAAGTGCAACCCTTGGTGTACCATTCCACACTCCCATCTTGAGTGTAGTTGCACCATCGGTGACTATAGAAGATGGTGTGCTCATCAATCAAAGTCCTCCCTTCAAGAGGAATATAGGTTCCTCGGGCATTGAACCCGGGACAAAGGTGTTTAGCCAAAATTGTAATTAGACCTCCCATCACGAAGGTTTTAAGTTGAGATGTCCCTTGAGCAAAGTCATGGAACCTAGTGAGTATCTCAAGTGGCGTATTGAAATTATAACGCCTCACCGCTCGAACATTCAAATAAGACTCAAGAAAAGTTAAGTCGATGAGAGTACACCGATCTTGCTCGTACCTCCCATTGATGCATCCGGCTACAAAGCGTTCGGTGAATCGAATCACCGGATGTTGGATAGCAAATGTATAACAACGCTTTATATGGGTAAAGTCCCTCCCGGGGATAGCTTTCCAAAGAAAGTCCACATTAAAATTATCGGGCTTTTCGGTATAGTCGGTGGGTACTTCAAGACCGAAAACATAGGCAAATTCCTCAAGAGAAAGAACATGGTCTCGGTTGCATAACCTAAACTCCATGCCTATATTGTTGCGGGCATCCGCCATAATGTGAAGGCTACTCAAGAACTCAAGGGTGAGACTAAGGTAAGTCTCTTCATGAGCATGGAAAAAGTTCCCAATGCCAAGGCCATTGAAGAACATCTCGGTAGGGTACCTTATCTTAAGGATTTCCAACACCCTAGTGTCAACAAATTGAGTAGGCTCGTATCTCTTACCTAGAAGCTCGACGAATTTTTCGCGGTGGTCGTCGGAGAGAAAGATCACTTCTTGGAAGTTGTTGAGTTGTTCAATACCTCCCCTCATTATCACATCTCGTGGTGTTGAAGAGGTTGATCCCTTGCGCTTCTTCCCGATCGATTCAATCAATTTCTTGGCCTTTCCCTTGGTGCTCATGTTGGTGATGGGGGTGTTTTTGAGGATGTGAAGGTGATTTTGAGGATTGAAGAGAGTGTTTAGGGTTTGGTAGGATGAGGAAATGAGGGAGAAGAGGGGTGATTATATAGAAGAAGTAGGGAATCCGAACGGATAAGGATAGACCAAACCCGTTTTATCCGCATGAACAGTACAATCCGAGCGGATTGCAGTCGGGACGGGCGGATTCTCGAAGGTGCAGACGGGCGTCTTTGGTAGAATTCGTACGGATTCTAGAACAGAGAAATTCTTTGGTTGGGAAGCAGGGAAAAGACGGGCGGATTTTGAATGGGACGGACGTCTTTAATCAGGACGGGCGGATTCTTGATAGTCCGCACGGATTACTCGCACGATTAAAATCTTTAGCTTCGGGCGTCACACGGGACGGGCGTCCGTGGAGAAGACGGACGGATTGTCTGGGACGGGCGGATTTCTTTGAATCCGCTCGGATTCTTCTTCAGTTTCAACTTTTCTTTTCCGCGGGCCCTGGACGGGCGGATTTGCTTGGATCCGAGCGTCTCTGCTTCTTTCTCCTTCTTCTGTGAAATGATAAACCCATTTTCACTGATTTTCTCTTTTTCCTTATCTTTTCTGAAATTTGCTTAGGAAACATGTAAGATGACTCTCTCTCTCTCTCCTCTCTCATGCAAGAAATTAAATGCAAATGTAAATGTGCAATATCATACAAGATAAAAGGGTTCAAGAAATATCTTACAAATGGTGGTTTGAGGTAGGACTCCACCAAACTAGTTCAATTTGTAGCAATTCTTATCCATAGAGCTCAAGGCTCTCAACAAAAGGTCAAAAGCTTGTGAACAAGCTCCAAACAAGCATAAGTATGGGTTGCTCCATTTGAAAATGAAATTTGGCCAAGGAGGCTTGTAGAATGTTCTTTTTCTTGCCTCCTCCTTAGTGTTAGGGCTTTCCCAATGCTTTAAGTAAATACATCCATGATTCTTGTTAAGATTAAGCATGAAGTGTGGTTCATTTCCATCCGGGGACTTCCACTTACCAACTTCTTCTTCAATTTTGGTGATGACGATAGCATTTTGATTTTTCAATCCTTCCAAGGTGGAAGGAGAATTTTCATGACTTTGATGATCGGATACCATAGAAGTCGAGATTATGGGTGCCAAATCTTCACAAGTAGCCTCACGAGCAATTTTCTCTTTGAGCTTTTTCACCAAATAACTCTTGTAAGACACTTTGACTTTTTGAAGAAGATCTAACATATCCTCTTTAATGATCATTGGCTCCATGATAGGTGCCAAGTGGTCTTCATGAAGGATAAAGGAAGGACGTTCTTCTTCATGATAGGGTATCTCAAATGTCTCAAGGATAGGCTCCTCAAGCAAGGTGATATTGTGAATCCCTCCTCTAGGTTCGTCATCATTGTTGCTATCTTCACGTAAATCATGAATGGGGGCTTCATCTAGCTCTTTTTCCAACACCTCAACGTTCACATAAAAGGACACACCCTCATACTCACAAAGATTAAGAGTATTTGGTTTGCTCAACCTCATGTCTTCCTTATCAAACACAACACTTTCATAGTCACAAGAGCTCAAGGAACTTGGCTCCTCCCACTTCTCATCTTTCATGTCAAAGGTCACTACTTCAAACTCGCATTTATGCTCAATATCCAAAGAACGGTGGTGAGTGATTGCTTGGAATTCTTTTAATTGGGCAACTTGAATCCCCAATTCCTTTCTTTGGATAGCGATGTTTTTAAGAACATCTTCTTCTTTTCGGCTCTCTTCTAGCATTTGGTTGAAGAAGTTTTGTTGGTCTCCCATCATTTGGAGGATCATGTTTTGAATGGGTTCATTTCTTTGTTGTGGGTGGGTGCGAAAATGGTTGTATTGTGGTATTTGAAGTTCATTGTGAAACGGGTATTGGGTGGGTGGTTGTTGTTGATATTGGGTGTGGTAATTTTGGTGAGAAAAATTGGGGTAGTGGTTAGGATTTTCATTGTACAAATAGTAAGGTAGGTTTGTGTTGACTTACTTTTCAAACTCCCCATACCCATAATTATACTCAAAAGATCTACCACATACTCCATAACTCATGTCTTGAGTCATCATAACTTAAGACAAAGAGATAACTACAAACACGGAAACTACACGAAAATGGTAAGAACAATCCTTGAGGAACAAGTTCCTCAAGGTAAAAGTACAATTAAAATAGACAAACAAGTAAGAACTTAATCACATAGCACCGTCCCCGGCAACGGCGCCATTTTGATCCGGTTGATGTCGTCACTCATCCAATCAAACACATTTATAATACTCAACATACAACTAGTTAGCGGTAAGTCGAGGTCGATCCATGGGACGGTGTTCTTTGGGTTCTAAGTCTATCTATCTCAATTTATGCTAGTGTCACAATTTGTTTGGGTTTGTAGTTGTGTTCTAGACTAATAAAAACAATAAGGTAAATCAAGCAATAAAAGGAAGGATGTAAACAAATGGTTAAAAGTGCTAGGATATCATGGGGTCATAGGGGATTCATAGTGTTGATCATACAAACATGTTTACAATTATATGCAAGCAATTAATGTTGTGGGGGAACCGAGTTGGGTTATGTCTTACGGTTCATAGGAAGGGTTGGGTCCCGGAGCCGAATCGATTAGATTGTACAACACCTACAAGTCGACTTACTTCCCTCCTATTCAACTTCTATGCATGATCTAACAAGACTCGAGTTGGGTTATATCTTACAAGTCAAGTTGAGTAGATAAGAGATGGTTGTAAATGCAAGGATTCATAGGCTTAGCATTTCATCAAACATAACATGTGCATAAAGTTGACATCACAACAAGCAAGCAATTTGATTATGAAAACATATTAGATTAAGCATTAATCAATCCCATGTTGGTTTCCCCTAATTACCCACTAATCCTAGCTAAAGAAACTACTCACTCATCATCATGGGAAATATGTCATTAATGGTATCAATCATCACAACAAGTATAAACATGATAATAGAATGAAGAAATGAACAATAGTGATTTAAAGAGTAAAGGAATTATACCAACTTAAGATGATCCAAACAATAAAGCAAGAATAATAGAAGAAACTTGATTGATTGATGGAAGGTTGTCAATCTCCCAATAATAACCCAATAATCTTCAATTACCCAATAATAAACTTGAATAATAATTAAAGAGAGATTAATGTGTAATTTGTGGAAAGATTAAAGAGTAATCTATTCTAATCTACTCCTAATCTAATCTAAGAGAGTTTCCTCCTAAAAACCACACACTTGATTAATTACCAAGATGGGGTATTTATAGTGGAAATTAGGTGGATGCATTAGGGTTAACTAAGGGCTAAATTAGTAATTACACTTTTTAAGTTTGAGTAAGGAGGACCCGGTATTTTCTGAGAGAAGGGCTTCTCTTTTCGTAGCTTGGAGAAGACGAAATCGTGCTGGGAAGAAATCCGTGCGTATTGGGGACTGGACGGGCGGAATCTGGCAAAGGAATCCGAGCGGATTCAAGAGAATCCGGGCGGATTCGGGTGGAGGAATCCGAGCGGATTCAGAGCAGGACGCTCGGATTGTTTAGTGGAGACGGGCGGATTTGAGACAATCCGCTCGGATTGTTCTTCAGCAGTGGTTCTTCTTCTTTTCTTCCCTTTTTGCTCATTTCCATTTTATTCATGCGGGATTGGTCTTTAGTCCTTGCTTCCTCTTCATACTAGTCCATCTATTATCGTCAAGTAGCTTCCAAATGTGCACGAAAGACGGGAATTTCCGCCTTATTATCTCCTTTTCTACAAAACATATGAAATGCGATAGAAAAGCAAATAGGAAGGTTTTGACGGATAAAATGACCATAGAATGTTATAATAGTATGCAAAATAGGCTCAATTAGGGGACTAAATGTGCGCAAATAATGTTCACATCAACTTCTGAATGGTCTGACCTGGAATATGGAGTAGGTCTTTAATTGTTTCCTTTGTTGCTCTTCCTATTGCTTTTTTCGTAGTCTTTTAGTCCACTTTATAGCTCTTGACTTCTTCCAGCCTGATAAAAGCAAGGGTTTTGGCCTGGACATCTTCGAAGGTATGGCAGGGATACTTAAGGAGCTTATTGTATAAGTCACTATGAGGTAGCAACCCCTGCCTGAATGCCTCTACTGCTATTCCAACGTCACACCTGGGAATAGATACTTTTTCTTTGTTGAATCTTGCAAGGAATGTCCTGAGAGTTTCATCATGCTTCTGTGTAATCCGGTAAAGACCATCACTGGATCGCTTCTCCAACTCCCTGCTACTTGCAAAATGCTGGTTGAAGTTGTTGATCAGGTTGGCAATGGAATGGATGCTCCTAGTTGGCAGGTTGATGTACCATTTTAAAGCAGGGCCGGTCAGGGTTGTTCCAAATCCCTTACACATGCAAACTTGTCTGAATTCACTGGGAATGGATGCTGCTAACATTTTTTTGTAAAGGGCCACATGATTTTGTGGATCCGTGGTTCCATCATAGATTTTCATAGACGAGACCACAAATTTTTTGGGCAAGTCCACCTTTTCTATTTCGTCTATGAAAGGCGAATCAGCATAGCTGTTAGAGGCAGCTTCTTCTAAACTGGCAGGCACTCTAGGTATCTTGTCGAATTTTTCATTGAGCTTCTTGATTTCCTGGACTATTGCCATCATGATGGCTCCTGCAGTTTCATCAGGTTTTTCATTGTCATTTTTTGGCTCACCATCATCATCAACATTAATGAATTTAGAACCACTTGGGCTCCCAAAACTGGAAAAATCGATGTTTTTGATAATTGATGCGAATGGGGTTACTGGCTGGAATCTAGAGCCTGCTACTTCGGTTTTCTCCAATTTTTGCTTTAGAGCTGACTCAGATTCTCTCAACTGTAGAATTTCAGCCTCGGTTTGGGCTACTTTCTCTTTCAAGCTTTCCAACTCAGCTATTTGTTGTAGGGCTGCATTCAATTGTTCTTCAACGGTAGGCTGGGCCATTTTCGTAGTTTATTTGGATTTTTGTAAGGTGAGGAAAAAAGATTTAAAGAGCTAGATGCCCCCCGGTGGGCGCCAATTGTTTTGTGTGGAGTTTGCGCAAGGCAACATCAGGTCTGGGTAGATTTGGGTAGGGTTAACTAGCTCTGGTTAGTCTGTAAATCAGGATGTCAGGGTATAATGCAAAAGTAAAAGTACAATGAAAAGAACAATAATAAGATAAAGGATTTTGTACGTGGAAAACCCTTAAAATGGGGAAAAACCACGGGCACCAAGCCAGGAGAGGATTTCACTATTATACTGAGTATTTTGCACAATGGGATGTAATTATCTTTAAGAGTAGTATAAGAATATTGTATGTTATATTTTGTCTTGTATGTGTCTTTTTTTCTCCAATGATAATTCCAAATTCTCCTTATATAATCTCATGTTGAACGGCTGATAAATCTCCTCATAAATGCTGAATATTCCGTATTAATTACCCGTAATGATATCCATTATTACGCCCTTAATTGCTGCTCCTAATTGCTGAATCTTCCCATTTAATGTTATGCGCGTAATTTCTTCATAATATGATCTTCTGGTCTAATATCGTCCTGATATTTTGACCGTTGTCCTCTCCATGGCCTGGCGCCTATCTTCGTGTGTCTTGACAGCGTGACATCCTGACACCCTGAGAGTCAGGCTAAGATGAGATATTGATCAGGGATATCTGCGGATTTCCAGGCCCAACACATGTCTTTGGGTAGGGTCCCCTGTACGGACCAATCATAATATGGTTTGGTCCAGGAGTTTGTGTCCTCAATGATGGGACAAGTTTGGTCAGGTTTTGTAATGGTTTGTTTGAGCAGGTGAACAATGGGTATCTTATCAAATATAGCTGGGCTGAAATTTGATCCCGAGCTGGCTAGGGCATCAGCCTATGTGTTTAAGTCTCTTGGTATCTGATCAATGTCAAATGAACTAAACTTTTTGCAAAGGTTTTTGACATTGTCTAAATAGAGAATAATTTTTGAATCCTTTGCAGCATAGGTTCCTTTAACTTGATTGGAAATTAAAAGTGAGCTAGTTTTTACCTTGAGATTTTGCACGCCAAGATCTATACATACCTTGAGTCCAGCTATCAGGGCTTCATATTCAGCTTCATTGTTAGTTGCTTTAAATTCACAACTGACAGCCTGAGCTATTAAATCCCCTTGTGGTGATTTGAGTACTAGTCCTAGGCCAGTACCTCTCATATTGGTTGCTCCATCTACATGTATGGTCCATTCTTGGCCTGATTTTTAGGTGTCTAGTTGACTGACCTCTTTTATGAGGTCTGGTTCTAGGTTGGGACTAAAATCAGCCACAAAGTCTGCTAAATCCTGGGATTTAATTGTTGTCCTAGGTTCAAAGGTTATGTCATAAGTACTGAGTTGTATTGACCACTTTGCCATTCTGCCTGAAAGTTCGGATTTTCCGAGGACAGATTTAATAGGGAGATTGGTCCTGACTATTATTGGGTGACTCTCAAAGTAAGGTCTGAGTTTTGTGCAGGATACAAGTAATGCTAGTACATATTTTTCGAGTAATCCATACCTTGTTTCTGCATCCAGGAGACTTTTAGTTACATAGTAGACGGGCTGTTGTTGGCCTTAAACCTCCTTGGTCAAGACTTCACTTACTGTTGTCTCGGTGACTGATAGTGTACTACTCCATATTTTAGTGGGAGTACTCGGTCGAGTACTTGGTTGGTACTCGGCCGAGTGTGTGTTACTCGGCCGAGTGCAGTTGACCGAGCAAATCGGTTCAGCAAGTTGATGGTTTCTTTTATGTTTTGATCAAGGATATCGTTATAATGCTTATATCATTTCTAGTTCATTTTAACATCTCTAAAAAACATTTTCTAAACCTAGAGAGAGGGGGAGGAAGAAGAGTGCCGAGCTTTTCATTGGATTGGAGATTTCTCATCTTTTTTTCAACCTAATTCGATTTCCCTGTTTGTAAGTCGATTTCATTCCATTGTTTATACTGTTTTAAATTCTTCATCTATGAAAAGTTTGAAAATAGAGTCCTGTTTATTTGATGTCTAGTTTATGCATATCAAATCTCGTAGTTAAATTCTCTATGGTTTGTCCTAGGTGATTTATTTATGAACATGTCACTGAAAATTCCGCGAATCTGATTTGGTTGTGGAAAATGATTTGAAACCCTAATTTATATATCGATTCAGTTATGAGTCTTTTTAATACATCATCTTTGTATAGTCTAGATGACAATAGGATTTGGAATTACTGAAAAGAAATGTTTTAAACTGGTTTTATGAGTCAATACTTTTTATGCGACGATTTCTGTCAGTTTTTGGAAATCAGTCTGAAAACCCTTGATAAGTTTGGAATTTGAGAACAATACGTTAGATATTATTTGTACCTAAGACTCATGGGTTTCCAATCTAATTGGCCTTGCATCAATTATATTTTTCTGGAATTAGTTATGCATTTTATACCGAGTCTGCCATGTGCTGGAAAATCAGGAAAAGTCGTGTTTGTTCTTTAAGTTGATATTCCTATTAAGTTATGGTGAGTCTAGGTTATGTGCATGATTAATTGATTGAGTAGATGGTAATTATACATAATTATGTTATGTAGGTGATGGATATGTGAAGGATCATGATTGATTGCTTGTGTGTGCTTGGATTGCAAAAAGGTAGGGTTTCTTCTACTCAGTACTGTTAATTGATTGAGATTGCATATGTTTCATAATTGTTGTTATCTGCTGATCATCGGAGGTTGGGTGTTGTGGTAAAGGTGTTGGTGTGGTTGTGTTGTGACGGTTGTGGTGTTGTGACAGCTGTGATGCTGTGTGTGATTGTGGTGGAGTCACTAGAGGGAGTGGCTTCACACCCTAGTTCGCCCTCCGTGGAACCCGTCACGGGAGGGGATGTGCACATTAAGGGACAGGGATTGTTAGTCGCTCGTTGATGAGCTGGACTAGGTGGGGATTGGCTGCGGTCACCCACTGGCGGCGAGGATTACCTGTTGCGATGGGTAATCTGGCAGGGCTACACAATTTGGTGTGTAGTCGGTTACTGTGTGAGATTGGGAGACCGGGGATGGAGGATGATCAGCCGGCTACATTGTTTGTTTGTTTTATCTTGATTGAACGGTACTGTGACCCTGTGTTGTTGTTTTGTAAAATCTGCGGTGATCCATTCGGGGATGGTGAGCAGATTGTGACAGGTAATGCAAATGTTTAGCTATGGGACAGTCACGGGGAGTCATCACCTTGAGTCTGGCTTCCGCTGTTACAAGTTTAGCTGTCTTTGATTTCAGTTGTATTGAGTTCCTTACACTTTTATTTTGAGTTTGTCTGAGATTATGTAATCGTTAAAACTCTTATACTTTAATAAAGTTGTTTTGGATTGTTGCTTTTGATAGACTAACCTCGGGCAACCGAGATGGTAACAGCCTTTCATGTTAGGGTAGTCCTTGATAATTTACCTTGGTATGAGGGGGTGTTACAAAGTGGTATCAGAGCCGACGATTCCAGCACCTAAAACAAATGAACTCAATGAACCTAGGGAGTCTAAAGAAAATGAACCCGGGGAGAGTTGTTTGGAGCTACCGCAAAGACTTGGGAGACGTCCCGAAGTCGCATTAAGTCCCTTACGATATCAAGCCGGTCACATGGGAGGAAACTGTTGTATGTTTGAGTCATGTGTGTTTGATACCTATAATTGGAATCTTGTGAAGTTGTTGGATGAATGGTGAAAGTGTTGGAACGTGGTAGTATATCAGAGGTGGATTGTGAATTCTTATATGTTAGATCTTGAGCATGAAGAATGTGATCATGTTACCTGTTTAATACTCTCTTGAGCATGAAGTATGGTAGTGGTACATGTGTATATGAACATGATGATGTTAATGTTTGGTTGTTGGTAGTAGCATATGGTTCCGGTCACGCGTCTATATACATGAATGTTGTGTTTAATTTTCATATGGGTATGATAAAATTGCAGCTATGTACTGGTTCTTGAAGTATTGGGTCGTTATTGTTTGTTTTATGCAGGTGTAAGTTGTGTTGTTAAGAAAAATTGATTTCTATAAAGACCAATTATGGAAGGGGTGTCTTAAAACTGTCATAAGTAGAGTTCTAGAAATGATATTACTATAATTCTAATTTGAGGTGATAGCTTGTCCTCTTAAGATTCTAACGATAGGTCACACGCCCAGATTGACCAAGTAACGAGTGAGATATGACTGTTTTACGAAACCTGGACGGTCCTGAGAACTGTGCCGATACTTGACCGAGTAGGCCCTACTCGGCCGAGTATCTTTCATACTCGACCGAGTATTCCATATTCGGCCGAGTAATCTCTTTGTGATAAGTCTGTTTAGCTTCTGGAGTCGTGACTTGGCCGAGTAGTCTCATTACTCGACCGAGTATCCTATACTCGACCGAGTACGCCATGTACTCGACCGAGTACCTCTTTGGGCGGTCATTTTGAGTCGATGATTATGTTATTACATTTGTTTTGAGTCATAGGGTTGGTACACATGTATATTTTGGGTCTTAAAGCATTCTTTTATATATGTGACGGTCTTGATACGTAAGTTACCAAATGCTATGATAGGGACAATGCCGGCTTATGAGGGATAGGTGTTGGATATAAAGGACATGAGGTATATGTGGTTGTGAGGGATAGTGGACCAAGAAAAGAGTAGATTGATGAGCTAAATGAGGCTAGGAACATGTTTTGTGAAATATGGTGAATGTTATAGTCGTGTGTTAAGTAATATAAATGTAAGAGTATATGGACAGGGTAATGTAAGTTTAAAGAAACGTGAGAATTAAAGATTGAGATGAGAGATACGAATAGTGGCATATTGGGATGTGTAAGGATTTATGGAGGGAGACGGTTAGGATTTTGTTGGTTAGGGATATATGTGATGAAAGGTCGTTATAGAGGGATGGAAACGCATGAGATCGAGTTATGCCGCGATGGGTGGATAGTGGTCGAGTTTGGGAATTTGGAATATCTAGTGGTGAGCCTAGTGTGTAATTCTTTGGACAATTAACGGTATGAGGTGAATTTTGGTTTCTAGAGATACGAAAGGGAGATACGACTAATTGAAGAGTAACCGTTAGTGTGTGGACTTGTTGGTGACAAAGGTGAGTGAGAAGCAAGATGAGAGATGATAAATGATAAGAAGAATGATAAGATATTGATATGAATTAATGGAATTAGAGTTGTGGAGCTATGGGAAAATAAACAAATTACTAAAGATTTAGGTAGAAAGAGAAAGGAGATGAATTATTAATTGGTATTATTGAGTAAAAAGAGAGAAAGAGGGATGGAAGTAAGTTGAGAGAACGTTGACCGGAGTTAAGGAGCATGTAGGTAGGAAATTACGAAAATGTACGATAGCCTCACTAAAGGGTGTGAGTTAATGGTTATATAGGAGAGCAGGACGATAAGTTAGCCGTGAGTTTCGAGGTATTAAGGGAATAAGAAGCTTGTAGAGTGTTTACACGATATGAGATTTTGGTGGAGAGTTAGGTGACGACGCAGTAAAAGGTAGAATTTGAAATAATGATGAGGTAGATTTTGTTGATGGATTTGGTGTTCGTTATTTGGGATGATAACCAAAGAGAGGAAACGAATTGTTATATTAAGAACTGATAGTAAAAGAGTAGTTGCATGGAAGATGGTGGTGTCATAATGTTGTCTAGTGGTTAAGGATGAGGTTAAATAGAGAAGTTAGTCGTTCTAAAAAGATTTTTTTTGTGGAGGCTTGATTGGTATGTGTGGATTGGACGGAGTATAAAATGTGGATATATGAGGTATTCGCTGGTAATTGGGTACTGATGATATGGCTACGTTCGCCGGGTGGTGATAATTGAGTTAATGAGAGGATATGTTATGAAGAGCACTTGAGTTAAGTCCGGATGAGAGGTATTCATTATCAAGTGGTAACTTACGTACTTAGGATTAGCTAGTTACATTTGATTATGGGTCCTTGATATGTGTAGATGTTTGTGTGAGGTTCTGACCTCATGAGTCATGGTCTGGATAATATTCAGAAGGTTGGTATCTGTGATTCCGGTTATTATGTTGCATCGTTATCTAGTAGAGCGGTTTTTAGAAAGTCTTCTGGTCAAGGAAGTGTTACTCAGTCAGTGTTATGAGGTTGTAAAATTTGTGATGGCTATCGACATGGTTTATGTGCCTAGAGTGGCGATCTGGACACGGTATTTTCGTGTTGTCATACATTGTTGTTTGTTTACTGCTATTTCCTATCAGTGTCAGTCGTGGCATATAGACCGCTGCTTTGTTTCCCGATGTTTCTTACCAGTGTCGGCATGGGAGTGAGAATAGAGTATGATATGAAAGGGAGTTGGGTATGGTTCTATTGTTGTCATGGTATAGTAATATTCTATTAATGGGACACAGTTGTGAGAGGTTGTGGGAGTACTTTTGATCTTGTTTTAGATGAGGCATTGGTGGACGTAGTTGTGGCAAGAGAATTGTGGAGCATGTGTGATATTGAACTGGAACTACATGTGGTTTAGCACCTTTTATTGGGACTGTGAGTACAGAGTTTTGGGAGTTAGTATCATGTCAAGCCAAGGGTGAGTTTTGTGGTAATAAAAGGAGTGAACTTGAGAAGCTAATGTGAGTGTGTGTAATAATCGTGGATCGTGAGTTATGATTGTGGAGATAAGTGCATATATAAAGAAGTATGTCGTTTGTGGTATAGGTTATGTGGTGTGCCGAATGAATTGAGGTATTCGAATAACTAGAGTAAGAGATTCCTGGATATAGGAATAGATATAGTAGGTGTCGAGGCTATAGGCGGATATCATTGACATGCGGTAGTGATGAGAATAATGAGAATATATAGTTAAGGATCTAGTATTAGTGAGAGTTACGAGGACGTAACATTTATCTTAAGAGGAGTAGGATGCGACAAAGAGAGTTTGATGGTTGTACATGTTATAGTATAATTGGAAGTTTGAGTGTTGGTGTAGAGTAAAGGATGGATTTGTATTGGGGTTGATTTTTATTACAGGTAATGACAGTGCTTGTAGTAGTATGATGTTTACGAGTGTGAGTAAACTTCGAGGACGAAGTTCGTTTTAAGGGTGGTAGAATGTAACATTCCGTTTTGACGGTTGATCTTATTTGGTAGATTGTCTTGGTATTGAGGGTGCTCGTGAGCGTTATGGAAGTAAGACAGAGTTGGCAACACATATGTTGTGAGTATCCGATAGTACTATGGAGTTAGCATTGAGAGTTTATGCTGTAGTTGAGATGATATTGTGAGCCATAGTGTGGAAGTAAGCGTGGTTGGTGAGTTAGTGTTAGGTGTTCATGTTTTATAGGTTGGGTTGGAACTTCGGGGACGAAGTTCTTTTTAAGGAGGGAAGACTGTAATACTCCGTATTTTAGTGGGAGTACTCGGTCGAGTAGTTGCTTGGTACTCGGCCGAGTGTGTGTTACTCGGCCGAGTGTGTGTTACTCGGCCGAGTGCACTTGACCGAGTAAATCGGTTCAGCAAGTTGACGGTTTCTTTTATGTTTTGACCAAGGATATCGTTATAATGCTTATAACATTTCTAGTTCATTTTAACATCTCTAAAAACCATTTTCTAAACCTAGAGAGAGGGAGAGGAAGAAGAGTGTCGAGCTTTTCATTGGATTGGAGATTTCTCATCTTTTTTTCAACCTAATTCGATTTCCCTGTTTGTAAGTCGATTTCATTCCATTGTTTATACTATTTTTAATTCTTCATATTCGAAAGGTTTGAAAAGAGAGTCCTGTTTATTTGATGTCTAGTTTATGCATATCAAATCTCGTAGTTAAATTCTTTATGGTTTGTCCTAGGTGATTTATTTATGAACATGTCGCTGAAAAGTCCGCGAATCTGATTTGGTTGTGGAAATTGATTTGAAACCCTAATTTATATCTCGATTCAGTTATGAGGCTTTTTAATACATCATCTTTGTATAGTCTAGATGACAATAGGATTTGGAATTACTGAAAAATAATGTTTTAAACTCGTTTTATGAATCAATACTTTTTATGCGACGGTTTCTGTCAGTGTTTGGAAATTAGTCTGAAAACCCTTGATAAGTTTGGAATTTTAGAAAAGTACGTTAGATATTATTTGTAGTTAAGACTCATGGGGTTCCAATCCAATTGTCCTTGCATCAATTAGATTTTTTTGGAATTAGTTATGCATTTTATACCGAGTCTTCCATTTGCTGGAAAATCAGGAAAAGTCGTGTTTGTTCTTTAAGTTGATATTCCTATTAAGTTATGGTGAGTCTAGGTTATGTGCATGATTAATTGATTGAGTAGGTGGTAATTATACATAATTATGTTATGTAGGTAATGGATATGTGAAGGATCATGATTGATTGCTTGTGTGTGCTTGGATTGCGAAAAGGTAGGGTTTCTCCTACTCAGTACTGTTAATTGATTGAGATTGCATATGTTTCATAATTGTTGTTATCTGCTGATCATCGGAGGTTTGGTGTTGTGGTGAAGGTGTTGGTGTGGTTGTGTTGTGATGGTTGTGGTGTTGTGACAGCTGTGATGTTGTGTGTGATTGTGGTGGAGTCACTTGCGGGAGTGGCTTCACACCCTAGTTCGCCCTCCGTGGAACCCGTCACGGGAGGGGATGTGCACATTAAGGGACAGTGATTGTTAGTCGCTCGTTGATGAGTTGGACTAGGTGGGGATGGGCTGCGCTCACCCACTGGCGGCGAGGATTACCTGTTGCGATGGGTAATCTGGCAGGGCTACACACTTCGGTGTGTAGTCGGTTATTGTGTGAGATCGGGAGACCGAGGATGGAGGATGATCAGCCGGCTACATTGTTTGTTTGTTTTATCTTGATTGAACGGTACTGACCCCGTGTTGTTGTTTTGTAAAATCTGCGGTGATCCATTCGGGGATGGTGAGCAGATTGTGACAGGTAATGCAAATGTTTAGCTATGGGACAGTCATGGGGAGTCATCACCTTGAGTCTAGCTTCCGCTGTTAAAAGTTTAGCTGTCTTTGATTTCAGTTGTATTGAGTTCCTTACACTTTTATTTTGAGTTGTTCTGAAATTATGTAATCGTTAAAACTCTTATACTTTAATAAAGTTGTTTTGGATTGTTGCTTTTGATATACTAACCTCGGGCAACCGAGATGGTAACAGCCTTTCATGTTAGGGTAGTCCTTGATAAGGTACCTTGGTATGAGGGGGTGTTACAGATAGGTAGACCGTCAGGGGTTCTCCTTTGTTAGGTTTGGCCAGTAGTGGAGGAGTGAACGGGTAAGTCTTTAATTCTTGGAAGCCTGTTTCATGTTCAGACATCCATTTGAACAACTTATTCTTCCTGAGAAGGTCATAGAATGATCTACATCTTTCAGATGATCTAGATATGAATCTGTTAAGCCCAGTTTAGCCTGGTCTGACTCTTACCTGGCCTGACCTTACTAGGCTGATTGAGGCAACCAGAGACCGGACAAATCTAACCTCTATTTGGCTATTGAAGAATATTATAGTAAGCAGGCTACTAAATCCTGGAAGAGAAGCCTGATGGTAAGTGCAGAATAGCCTGGCAGAACCGCAGGACCAAGGTTACATGGTTCGGGGTTCGATTCGGTTCGGGTTCGAGTTCGTAATTCGTGATTCACTATGTCTACTGAACTGGGTTCGAGGTGTAAATAAATAGTCTATAATTTAATTCGTAAAACTAAACTTTTTTTTATACAAGTTAAGCTTTTTTTTTTTAAATTAAATACATTCAAAGAATTACCGTATTGAAAATAGGAAGTCTTATATTTCTGTCTTTGGAAGTTGTGTAAAATAAAGTAACACTGTCATAAATACTCCGTATTACACTTTGGAAGAGTCTTAAAAGTAAGTGTTGCAAAAGACCAAACCACCCTTCTAAAAAGTAACCTAGTAGTCAGCCGCCCCCACTCTTTTAAGGGAGTAAAGATGTATTTTAATAAAATCTTACCTACCAATTATTCCCCATCTACTTTTTACAATCACTCAATAAAATATTAAGCGCGTTCCCTCCCTTCACCTCCAGCCACCAAACCCACCGTGGTAAGTCCTTCTCCGGTGAAGCTATATGGTCTTAACTCTCTCTCAAACACAGTTCGTGGCTCGACCGGCCTGGGTCGCGAACTCCGGCGACCTGGTTCGCGAACGACCCCGGTTCGGGTACGACGAACCTGGTTCGGGAATCGGGGGTGCGAACTCCGAATCATGTAACCATGGGCAAGACATTCAAACAGGCTGGATTAAGAAGATAAACAAGAGAGGCAGTTGTATGAGCTAATAACCACGTCCTATTCTCAAGGAAGACCAAGTCTAACTATAAGACTACATCATCAATGAATCAAGACGTGTAAAATAAGAAGAGCTAAAGATTAGTTATGAGTAGAACGAGTCAAACCGGATTAATAGGGAGTGTGCCCTATTAATCTGGCAACAACTCCGAGAAAAGAGAGGGACGTTGAGATCAATACAACGTTGACATTTGTAGGACTATAAATATTATAATCTGGCATTTGTAAATTGATTCATCATTCATCGATTTTTATTTACCTACTCCATAATTTATCTTTCATTATTTCTCGGATATTCAATTTTATATACAAATTTATATTCAGTTTATTAAAATAATACAAGTGATATTCTTTATACTCAGTCTTCCCTTGTTATTCACTCACAATATTCCCAAACTTATAGAACTAGATACCCAAATTACTCTTTAATCAAGCCGGATCCATTCAGGGGAAATCCTGCTAAAACAATTGGCGCCCATCGTGGGGCATCTAGTTCTTTAATCAAAAAATTCCTTTTACCATTCTCCATTTAATATTCACATACAAAAATGGTGGAACTCACCCCAGAACAACAATTAGCAGTTGCCCTGGCTAAAATCAAAGAATTGGAGGCAATTCAAGAGAAGGAAGCCCAAGCAGAAGCAGAAATCAATAGGCTGAAGGAATCTGAGTCTAGCCTGAGGAAAACATTGGAAAATCAGGCTTCAGGCTCCAAGATTAGATTCGAACCAGGAACCCCATTCTCATCCATTATCAAAAACATTGACTTTTCCAATTTTGGAACTCCGGAGAAGGATACATTATCCGGTACCCAAATCATTCCCAATGATGAAACAAACAAAACTGAAGCAGCAATAATGATGGCTATGCTTCAGGAAATCCAAAAACTCCACAACAAAATAGAAAATATACCTGGAGTGCCAGACCCTGTGGTTGAAGTAGAAGTTGACAGCTTTGCAGATTCACCCTTTGCAGATGAAATTGCAAAGATTGATCTCCCCAAGAAATTTACCGTCCCATCCATGAGAACTTATGATGGGACCTCTGATTCACAAAATCACGTTGCCATATTCAAACATAAGATGTTGGCTGCCTCAATACCCAGTGAACTCAGGCAGGTCTGCATGTGTAAAGGCTTTGGTACAACCCTGAGCGGAGCAGCATTACAATGGTTCATTAATCTCCCAAATGGAGGTATCAAGAATTTTGCGAACCGATCAATGCCTTCAATCAACAATTCGCAAGCAAAGAGAGACATGGCCAAGAGACCCAGTAACCTGTTCAGGGTAAAACAACTTCCTGAAGAATCTCTCAAAGAATTTCTGGCAAGATTTGTCAAAGAGAAGGTGGCCATTCCCAGGTGTGACGAAGAGACAGCGGTAGAAGCCTTCAGGCAAGGAGTCTTGCTTCACAGTGACATCTATGCAGATTTAACCAAGAAAGCATGCCCAACCTTTACCACTGTTTAATCCAGCGCCTTAGAACATGTCAGATTGGAGGAAGATCTCAACTTCAGAACAAACTCGTCCGGAGGAAAGCAAGGCTATGGACACACTAACAGGAAAAGCTCCTACCAGAAAGGAGGCAACCCCAGATCAGCGCCCTACTCCAGGCCTGAACGATCTGAAGTTAACATGGCACAAGAACATAAAGGTAACCTTTCTAGCCTACCAACTATTCCTGAATATAACTTCTCTATAAATACTGCAGGATTAATCAAACGCCTGGAAAGCTTGGGAGATACAGTCAGATGGCCCAAAAAATCCGACCACCCCAGGAAAGATCCAACAAGATGGTGTGACTTCCATCAGGACATCGGGCACACCACAGAAGAATGCATTCAACTCAGGAAACAAGTGGCATATCTCCTAAAGAAAGGCTATCTAAAGGACTTAATCCACCAGCCAAAGAACAAAGATGAAGGACAAAACAAGAGAGATTCAGGGAACGGCAGAGATCCTCCTCCTCCTCCCCCCATCTATGAAGTCAAGTTCATAAATGGAGGATCGAAATCGTGGTCCGACCAGCTCATTTTGCCAAAAGAATATCCAGGAGTCTAGACTTGACCCCTTCCAGGTCCAAGTCATTGCCTGCTATTACTTTTGATGACTCGGACCTTCAGGGAATATCAGATCTACACCATGACAGCTTGGTAATCACCATGCAAATTGGCACATCTAAGGTATCAAGAATCCTGATAGACGGAGGCAGATCAATCAATTTGGTGATGCTTGACATCCTCAAAGCTATGAAGATAGATGAAGGAAAGATCATCAAGAAATCCAGTGTCCTGGTTGGATTCAGCGGAGAAACAAAGAACACCCTGGGAGAAATTAGCCTGCCAACCTATGTGGAAGGCGTGGCTTCGTATGAAAGATTCGGGGTAATGGATTGTCTATCCTCATATAATGTAATCTTGGGCAGACCATGGATCCACAACGTCAAAGCAATCCCATCAACATACCATCAATGTGTGAAAATACCAACCGAATGGGGGATAACCATCATCAGGCGAGAACAAAAGACGACTCAGGAATGCTACACCCAGGCTTTGAAACCCTCAAAGTCAGGTAAGTCCCTTGCATAGCAATTAAAATCACCTGTCAAGGAAGAATATATTGCACAAACACAGATGGAAACAGGAGAGGTCATTTTAGATCCAGAATTCCCTGACAGGAAGGTACTTGTGGGGTCAGATGCACCAGACTCGGTCAGACCCAATCTGGTCAGCTTTCTCAAAACTAAAATGTTATGTTTTGCTTGGTCACATTTTGATATGACTGGTATAGATGCTGATATTATAACTCATAAGTTGAATATTGACAAATCATTTAAGCCTGTACAGCAAAAGAGAAGAAAATTTGTTGTAGAGAGGCATGAAATCATCAACCAAGAAGTTGACAAGCTACTGGACATGGGAATGATCAGGGAAGTAATGTACCCTGACTGGCTTGCAAATGTAGTAGTCGTCCAAAAGAAAAACGGCAAATGGAGAGTCTGTGTAGACTACACCGACCTAAACAAGGCCTGCCCAAAAGATCCATTTCCCCTGCCACACATCGATGCAATGGTGGATGCCACTGCATGTCACGAGATGTTAACATTCATGGATGCCTCCAGCGGATTCAATCAAATAAAGATGCACCATGCAGATCAGGAAAGTACAGCTTTCATCACTGAAAGAGGTATATACTGTTATACCGCTATGCCCTTTGGATTAAAGAATGCAGGTGCAACCTATCAAAGGCTAGTCAACATGATGTTCAAAGACCAAATAGGAGATACCATGGAAGTCTACATAGATGACATGGTAGTCAAGTCAAAAAAGGCAGAAGACCACGTCAAAGACCTGGAAGTAGCCTTCCAAATACTGGAGAAATTCAATATGAAGCTCAATCCACAAAAATGCCATTTTGGAGTCTCAGCAGGCAAATTCTTGGGCTATATGGTGACAAAAAGAGGAATAGAAGCCAGCCCTGAACAGATCAAAGCTATCCTGGAGCTAGAACCACCAAAGACGGTCAAAGACATACAAAAGCTGACTGGAAGAATAGCGGCCCTGAACAGGTTCATTTCAAGATTGTCAGAGAGGTACAAATCATTCTATAGTCTGCTAAGGAAGAACAAAAACTTTCAATGGACCCCTGACCATCAGGCTGCCTTTGAGGACCTGAAAATATATCTATCCTCTCCTCCCTTGCTGGCAAAACCAGTCAAAGATGAACCCCTAATCAGTATACCTTCGATCCAAACTAAACGTCGTGCGGTCTTGGTCAAAGAAGCAGACGGACAATAACACCACATACATTACGTAAGTAAAAGTCTACAGATGCGAGAGATCGGTATGGCCTTTTTATTGAAAAATATGTTTTAGCTTTAATTATGAGTTGCACAAAATTAAGACCATATTTTGAAAGCCACCCTATAATAGTCGAACCAATCTTCCTATCAAGTCTGTACTTAAGAAGCCGAATTGTCCTGGATGAATGTGCAAATGGTCATCCAAATAAGCACATACAACATAAAATTTGAACCAAGGACAGCAATTAAGTCACAAGCACTAGCAGACTTTGTGGCTGATTTTAGTCCAACCCTAGAACCCGGCCTAATAAAAGAAGTAAATAAACTGACCAGCGACCAAACAGACCTAGAATGGACCCTATTTGTCGATGGCGCAGCCAACATAAGAGGCACAGGCCTAGGGGTAGTACTAAAATCGCCACAGGGGGATAAGATAGTACAAGCTATAAGCTGTGCATTTGAGGCTACCAACAATGAGGCAGAATATGAAGCCCTAATAGCTGGATTAAAGGTATGTATTGACCTTGGTGTGCAAAACCTAAAGGTATGTACTGATTCCCTTGTTATTTCCAACCAAGTAAACGGAATATATACTGCAAAAGACTCAAAAATGATGCTTTATTTGGAAGTTGTTCAAATTTTAAAAGAAAAATTCCGCAATTTTAATATTGACCAAATTCCCAGGGACTTGAATACCCAGGCCGATGCCTTAGCCGGCCTAGGATCCAACTTCAGTCCCCTTGACTTCGACAAAATACCCATCGTACATTTATTAGAACCTGAAATAAATAAACAAGATGAAAGTTTCCCAATTTATGTTGCCAATTCTTGGACAAAACCCCACTACGACTGGCTACAACAGGGAATCCTTCCCCTAAATAAGCAAGATGCAAGAGCACTAAAAATAAAAGCTGCTTCATATACTATTATTAAAAACGTGCTTTTTAAGAAATCGCAGGCTGGGCCGTACCTCAGATGCCTGGAACCACAAGAAGCTGAACAGATATTATCAGAAATCCATGAAGGATACTGTGGAAATCATAAAGGCGGAAGGAGCCTGGCAAGCAAGGTACTCAGAACAGGTTATTATTGGCCCACCTTGAGGGCCGATTGCCTAGAATTCAGCTCTAAATGCGAAGCTTGCCAAATTCATGGACCATATATCCATCAGCCATCTGAGGAACTACATTCCATATTTGCACCCTGGCCATTTATGAAGTGGGGCATGGATATAGTAGGGAAACTACCTCAAGCACCCGGACAAAAAGTTTTCATGCTAGCAATGACTGATTACTTCTCCAAGTGGATAGAAGGCTTTCATTCATACAGGCAAGTCAAGGAAAAGGATGTCATAGCATTCATCAAACACAACATCATATGTAGATATGGCATCCCCTCTGAAATAGTATGCGATAATGGCACGCAATTCGTGGGAAAAATAACGTGACGTTTTCGTGCTCAATGGAACATCAACCTGGTAACCTCCACGCCAGGATATCCAAAAGCTAACGGTCAGTGTAATCCAAAAACAAAGTAGTAATCACCTGCATAAAGAAGAAACTAGAAAGAAGGAAAGGCAGATGGGTGAAGAGCTCCCCCGGTCCTCCTGGGTGACAGAACCACGCCTAAAACATCCACAGGCCAAACCCTCTACTCCTTGGTCTATAGATGTGAACAAGAATCCCTACCGAGGTCGACATTCTATCACCCAGATGCGGCAGAACAACACAATAACAAGCAATATACCTCTAATGGAGGACAACCTGGACTTAACGGAAGAGCTAAGAGATGCACGCCAAGATTAGATTGGCGACATATCGGAAAGAGTTGCAAAAAGCTACAACAAGACTGTCAAAGCCAGGGTATTCAGGGTAGGAGACCTTGTCCTCAGGAAAGTCTTCCAAAACACAAAAGAAAAGAATGCTGGCAAATTGTCCCCAACCTGGGAAGGTCCCTACCTGATTGACTCAATAGTCGGCCAGGGAGCTTATAGATTACAAACCCTGGACGGCGAAATGATCCCAAGAGCTTGGAATATTGCACACTTAAAACTATTTCACATATAAAATATAAGGATATTCTACATGGTACCCCTCAATTTTTTGACTTTCTACATGGTACCCCTACACTTTTTAAAACATACATGGTACCCCTAGTTGTTGTCATTATGACTAAGTGTACCCCTAAACTTTATTTTCCCTTAATTAAACTCAGTTTTAGACGTTACGTGATTACTCGGACGCGTAACCAAGCTTGTCATTTATCATCCCATGACATAAGGACTCTATTAGGCTCAAATATCCATCTTTGGACGTGATAATTCGGCGTGGGATCAATAAATTTTTCGTCAAAATTTTTTTAGCACATATATATATCAATAAATATTAGGATCGAGATGGATATTGAGCCTAATAGAGTCCATATGTCATGGGATAATAAATAACAAACTTGGTTACGCATCCAAGTCATCACTTAATGCCTAAAATTGAGTTTAATTGACGGAAAATAAAGTTTAGGGGTGCACTTAGTGATAATGACAACAATTAGGGGTACCATGTATGTTTTAAAAAGTGTAGGGGTACCACATAGAAAGTCGAAATGTTAAGGGGTACCATGTAGAATATCCCTAAAATATATCTCTCAATCCAGGTATAATTTTCACCTTAACATTTCTTGCCTGGCCTGATATGAAACTAAATGTATGATACTTGCCATTATATGAATAAATGCCGTACATGATTTCTTCAATTATGTGCCAAGTACTTGTCAATATTCTTATATTTACGTTTACCAAGTAGAATCTGCAATACTTGTTTTACATACTGCATTTTATTTAAAACAAATCTTAAAGATTGGGGGCCACCCCACCAATATCCAACTGATACCCAATTTTCAGTTGCAACAACATGCCTTAAACTATTGAGCTCCATTTAATATACAAATCTGGAAAATCTTTTCCTGGATTGTATAACATAGATGGGTCATAAGCCCTCCAGACAGGCAGGGGACGTAAGCCCTCCAGACAGGCAACAACCCCACCCATAACTCAATGAATCGCCAGATCCGGACAAAAAATCGCCCGATCGGTCGAATAATCGCCGATCCAGTAAGACATCCAATACTACAAAAGTACCTTATCAAAACGCAAAAAGGAACCAACAAAGACCAAATATCTATTTATCCAAAATAACCGGCCTTGCCACGTACCTAATAATTATCCATTCCAGGGACATCCCTCCTGGATGGGCCAAAAAATACCTAAATATTCATTCCAGGAACATCCCCTCTGGATGGGCCAAAACAAAGAGGAAAAACATAAATCTAAGTAGGTTTTGAGCCAGTAACCGACTCACAACCATCCACCATTTCCTAATCACCAGATTTTTCCTTGGAAGGAGGAGAATCCACTTCTTCTTCTTGACCCATGTTGGCCAAATCGATACTGAGTGTCCATCTTTCGTCTCATCCCGGTCCGGATCCCACCAGCCTTGGTCGATTCCGGATCCCTCATAGCATCAACCCGGCCTTTCCCAAAGAAGTACGAGCGGCATCGAAGCCGCGCTTCCACTAATTCCTTTTCAAAGACCAAGCTCTTCATTCTTCCTCACTGATTCTGCATTGCCTGCTTCTCGACAGCCTCTCTCCTTGACCTCCAACTCTTGCCGACAACCTTCTCGGATTTTTGCGCCACCTCACAAACTATTGCGAGCCACGGATGCCTCTCTAGTTGTCGCCACCGAGATTGAAGTACTACTTCATTACCCCTGGATGTGTGCAGCTCACGGTTAACCTTATCCAGTTTTTTCTTCCAGGCTAGAAACTCTAGCCTGGCATCCCCGAGCCGACAAGCGTAGCCAACCCGACATCCAATCCCTACAAGAAACAAAATTAATCAGCCCAATATAAAGCAACACAAAGAGCACATAAACAATTAAAACATCCCTTTACAACTAACCTCCTTAGCTTGAGAAGCAAGTTCAACAGCTTTTGTCACAAGAGAAGTCAGGATAGAAACCACTTTAGTAGAAGACTCAAGGGTATTAGCAGACAAAAAGCGGCCGCCCATTTTTTCGTAAAATTCATTTATCCGTGCCCGGCAAAGATCCATATCGTCAATCCTAGCAGACACTTGCTTGATACTCCTGATTGGTTGAGCCTGAATAGGCTCTTTCTCTCCCCCTTCCTCTTCAGGAATAACATCTTCCCTTCTCCTTTTAGAAGCCTGAACAACCTCCGGTGATACTAGCCTGGGTGGATCATGAGGAGGCTGGACATCAGAAACCAAAATATCAAGTGTCTTATCACTCCCACTAGCCTCCTGGCTCTTGGACTGTTCAACAATTCTAGCTACCCCAGCCTTCAAGTCTTTTGCAGTAAAGCTAGCCAACCTAGCAGAAGACCTGAATACTGAATATATAAAGAATACACATAAATATCAGATGAGAAGCGATAAGAAGACAACAATTGACATAAAGACATATAGAAGACGTACAGGAAAGAGCAGTGGAGCTAGGCTTGCCTTTAGGTACTTTGACCACACTCATCTTGGTCTTCATATACCGGGCAATAAATCCCCCGCCTGACTAGCGAGCCAGGCCCTCTCTTTCTCGGGAATAACAAGGAAAGCCTCTATCCTGGAAATAGCTTCCTCGTCAAGAGGATCAGAGTTCCAATCAGGAGATGCAAAAATCATCAAAAATACACAGGTGAAACTCAAAACATCATAATTTCGTATAATATATATTGCAAACTAAGAGTACAGGAAACCTACCACTCTCCAAGGAGGATATCTCGAGATAATCAAAGCCCGATCCCGGACTCTCATCCGGATGAACAGGAAAGTCTTTGCCTAACTTTTATCATCTCCAGAGTCCAGGTTAGTAATTAATGGAGACATTTTCGACTTGATTCTCAAATTAAAACGACCATTAACAAGATTTTTCATATGATATATTGCCTTGATATCATTAATAGTAATTACAAGATTGTGTTTAGCACATAAATTTTCAATAGAATGAACAAGTTTCCAAACCATTGGCATAATCTGAAAAGGTGATACTTCCATAGCACGAATGGTATCAATCATTAAAGGAGTAAAAGGTAACTTACAACCTGCTTTGAACGCCCATTCGAAAATACAAAACCAACTAGGTGACACCCAGTTAGCTCTGACTGGACAAGACTCAGGAATCCATACCTCAGTCGAATTAGGAATTAATTTCTTCTCCCTTAAAACCCTATCATAGTTTGTTTTCAATAAGTTTTCTTCAGGAAAGTAAGGATCCAGAGATTGAAGAGTAGAAAAAATAGAATCCTGATATTTAAAAGCTATAGCACGAGCAGGAGGATCAACTACAATCACCTCCTCCTCCTGGACGTCTTTAGGTTCGGTTCGAGAAGCTTTACGGGGTGCGGGGACGCTTTTTGGCTCCCATATCCTTTATTATTTAGTTTATTGTGATGAATTTTATTTTATAAAGTTAGCAGAATGGAGCTCCTGGGAAATAGGGGAGAATTTTAGAGAAAATTTAGCAAAGAAAGTGGAAGAAATTTGGTGAAAAACAATCTCATCACAAATACCGTATTTATAGAAGGGGAATAACGGTGCAAAAACCCTAGAAATTGCAAAACTGCCAGCATGACATCATACAAATTAGCCGTTATAGTGTTTAACGGTAACTAGGAGTCTAAGAGTCATTGAGCAAATATAACTCTCTTTACTGTTTAGCCCGGTAAAATTGACATCTCACCCCTGGCCTGATCCAGCACGGGTAAAATGTCGAGGGGCAATTGTTAGGCCCAGTTTAGCCTGGTCTGACTCTTACCTGGCCTGACCTTACTAGGCTGATTGAGGCAACCAGAGATCGGACAAATCTAACCATTATTTGGCTATTGAAGAATATTATAGTAAGCAGGCTACTAAATCCTGGAAGAGAAGCCTGATGGTAAGTGCAGAATAGCCTGGCAGGACATTCAAACAGGCTGGATTAAAAAGATAAACAAGAGAGGCAGTTTTATGAGCTAATAACCACGTCCTATTCTCAAGGAAGACCAAGTCTAACTATAAGACTATATCATCAATGAATCAAGACGTGTAAAAGAAGAAGAGCTAAAGATTAGTTAAGAGTAGAACTAGTCAAACCGGATTAATAGGGAGTGTGCCCTATTAATCTGGCAACAACTCCGAGAAAAGAGAGGGATGTTGAGAACAATACAACGTTAACATTTGTAGGACTATAAATATTGTAATCTGGCATTTGTAAATTGATTCATCATTCATTGATTTTTATTTAGCTACTCCATAATTTATCTTTCAGTATTTCTCGGATATTCAATTTTATATACAAATTTATATTCAGCTTATTAAAATAATACAAGTGATATTCTTTATACTCAGTCTTCCCTTGTTATTCACTCACAATATTCCCAAACTTATAGAACTAGATACCCAAATTACTCTTTAATCAAGCCGGATCCATTCAGGGGAAATCCTGCTAAAACATAATTTGTTCAGGGCTGCAACTCTTCCTGTCAATCTATGGATATCTTTGACTGATTTAGGAGATTCCAACTCCGGGATGGCTTTTATTTGTTTTGGGCTGACTTCAATCTCTCTTTTTGTCACCATGTATCAGAAGAATTTTCTTGATGACACTCCAAAGTGGCATTTGGAGGGGTTGAGCTACATATTGAATTCTTCCAGGATTTGGAAGGCTACTTCCAGGTCCTTCACACGATCTTCAGCCTTCTTTGATTTGACCACCATGTCGTCTATGTAGACCTCCATTGTGTCGCCAATTTGGTCTTTGAACATCATATTAACCAAGCATTAGTAGGTTGTCCCTACATTTTTCAGGCCAAAGGGCATTGTTGTGTAGCAATATATGCCCCTTTCCGTGATGAATGCAGTATTTTCCTGGCCAGCTAGATGCATTTTGATTTCGTTGAATCCACTTGAGGCATCCATGAACGTTAGCATTTCATGCCCAGCTGTAGCATCTACCATTCCATCAATGTGAGGGAGTGTGAATGGGTCTTTTGGACAGGCTTTGTTTAGATCTGTGTAGTCTACACAGACTCTCCACTTGCCATTCTTCTTTTGCACCACGACCACATTGGCCAGCCATTTAGAGTACATTACTTTCCTGATCATTACCATGTCTAGGAGTTTTTCCACCTCTTAGTTAATGATTGTAGTGCGTTCAGGGGCAAACTATCTCCTTTTCTACTGTACAGGGTTAAAGGAAGTGTTAATATTAAGTTTATGGGTAATAATACTAGCATCTATGCCAGGAATATCAAAGTGTGACCAGACAAAACATGTAGACTTATTCTTAAGAAAACTTACTAGTTCTGGTCTAACGTTATGAGGGACATCAGATCCCACCAGTACATACCTGTCAGGGTACTCAGGCTCTAATACTACTTGATCCGTTTCCATTTGGGTTTCTGCCACATAAGTTCTCCTGACAGGGTACTGTAATTGTTAAGCGATAGACTTACCTGCCTTGAAAGGTTTTAATGATTTAGTGTAACATTCCTGGGCAGATTTTTGTTCACCTTTGATGGTTGTTATTCCCCATTCTGTTGGTATTTTGACGCACTGGTGGTAGGTTGAAGGAATGACTTTGACATTATGGATCCAAGGCCTGCCTAGCATTGCATTGTATGATGAGAGGCAGTCTAGGACTCTAAATCTTTCATACGATGAGACTCCTTCGACGTAGGTTGGCAGATAGATCTCTCCTAGAGTGTTCTTGGTTTCACCACTGAATCCTGCCAAGACATTTGACTTCTTTATGATCTGGTTCTCATCGATCTTCATGGATTTCAGGACATCAAGCATGATTAAATTGGTTGAGCTGCCTCCATCTACTAGGATTCATAGAACACGTGTTGTGCCAATTTGCATAGTAATGACCAGGTGTAACACCCATATTTATTTAAAAGCCTTTAGCAAGACATTCCCAAATAAATAAAGGTGTCACCATCTCAGTTACCTGAGGTAGTAAGTATAAAAGACAAACAGATACCAAAGTACTTTAAGACGGTGTATTATTAAAGTGCCTCAAAAGGTTTATTATAAATATCCAACTTGATAAATAAATATTATAAAGTATTTTTGAGAATTGCAGCGGAATTAAAATAAATAGTGTCTAAATATAAATTAAGGCGGTCTCTAGACTCAAGTGATATCGTCCCAAGCTTCCCTCTAAGCATCCAGTACTTCACACAAGCTAACCTGAAATCAATCTGCTCCCCATTATGGTTCATCACTGGTGTTCACGAATACACAGTCAACCACAAGGTTGAGTAGGATAACCAAACAACAATAGCAATATTAACAATACGATAGCCTGTAACACAATCAACGATCCAAACCAAGACCGTCACGTTCACACACATACGGCACACACACGGCACATACACGGCTTGACTGTGCCACACACACGCGCACCATTCAGTGATTTCCAATCCAACACCACACGGTGTACTGCTCAGGTCCACGGACCAACTCCTCACGCCACCGTGCCTGTCCGACCAGCATACGTACAGGACCACGACACTTGCACATCCCCGTGTCTGACCGACCAAATAATCTTAATAGCAATGCCAATCTCTTTCACAACCAATCAACAACAGAGAACTAAACAACAAGATAATAATATGATCATAAGACAACAATGGTAACAATATGCTCAAGACAACAATTACGACGATATGCTCAAGACAACAATTGCAACAATAACCCATCTTTCAACAATTCTCCAATTACCAAAATAGTATAGTTAAGTAGTTAACCTACCTTTTAGAAATTCTTCTCAATTAAGCAATTAATCAAAAGGCCTCTTCAACAAATTCACCACCTAAACAATAATTAAATTATGTATAGTTATTAACTAATCTTATTAATAAATTTAAGATGTAAACTGCTCAAAACAATCCCGCAAAAATGCCACAAACAACCCCCACAACTCACGGCCAACCAACGGTGGTCAACCCGCCGGTTAACTGCCACCACGGTTACAGACTCGGTGGTCAACATCCCTAGTCAACGGTTCATAGGTATGCTCAAGATCAAACGTAAACAATAGATATTAGGTGATTAGATAACTTACCACAATTTAATTACCGCAAGATGAAAACTCCGTCTTAAAGTTGTCTCACAAAAGCTCTCCTCACAATTGTATTTGAGTTTTTGAAGAAGAATAATTATGATTGTGAGGTATAGAGTTGATATTTATATAAATTGGTAGGAAAAGTAAGAAGGTTCTAAGAAAGTCCTTTTAATAATAAAATAATAAAAATATCTTAAAGCATAGGTAACACCAAAACCAAATACCACCTCTCTTCAACTTGGTCCCACCATGGCCCCACACGGCTCACCCACATGGTACCAACCGTGGTCCCCACTCTGTCTTATTTGCTTATTTTTTTTAACTTCTTTTCTTTTACGACTACAACTTATTATTTATTTATTCCACTTAATATTTATTCATCTTATTATTTATTTACGACTACTCACATAATTATAAATATAAACTATTAATTAATATACGTAGTATAACACCAGGCCATCATGATGAATGTTTGGGATTCCCTGCATATCAGTATCATCAAAAGTAATTTGAGGTAAGTTTCTAGGTTTGAAAGGAGATTTCATTTTGGACTCCCTGGCTATTTTCTTTGCAGCTGAGCTAGTCATGCCACAAATCTCAGATCCTCCATTGATGAATTTGACTTCATAGATTGGTGGTGCTGGGGGCAGATCACGTTGTGGTCTTTCCTGATCCTTTCTTGATCCGCTGTCCTCCCTGGTCTTTGATGGCATTAAATCCTTCATGTAGCCTTTCTTTAGCAGGTAGGCCACTTGTCTGCGTAGACCCAGGCATTCTTATGTGGTATGTCTTATGTCCATGTGAAATTCACACCATCTTTTTGTGTCTTTCTTTGAGTTGGGATTGTCCGTCTTTTTAGGCCACTTGACAATGTCTCCTATGTTGTCAATCCTTTTGATGAGTCTTGCAGTATCAACAGAGAAGTTATATTCCTGAATAAGTGGATAAATATAAGAGTTACCTTGTTGCTCATAAGCATAGTTGACTTCTGATCTGTCAGGCCTAGTGTAGGGGGATGGTCTGGAGCTGCTTCCCATGTGATTAGAACTTTTCCTGTTAGATCTTCAATATCCTGGAACACTATCAGTGGTTTTAGCCTTGAAGCTTTTATCTTCTTCCAGCCTGATGTAGCCAAGTGCCTTTGCCTGAACGTCTTCAAAATTTAGGCAGGGTTTCATGGTCAGCTCGTCATAAAATTCGCTATCCAGTGGTAGCCCCTGCCTGAAAGCTTCCACGGCTGTTCCAATATCACATCTGGGGATTGAGACCTTCTCTTTGTTGAATCTAGTCAGGAATGCTCTGATTGTCTCGCCTAGCTTTTGCTTGATTCTGTACAGGTCACTGGATCTCTTTTTGAGCTCCCTGCTACTTGCAAACTGGTGGTTGAACGAGTTTATCAGATCTGCAAAGGACTTGATGCTTCCATTTGACAGGTTTATGTACCATTGAAGGGCAGGACCGGTCAGGGTAGTTCCAAAGCCTTTGCATATACATACTTATCGTAGCTCACTGGGTATAGAGGCTGGCAACATTCTCTATTTGTAGTAGGCTACATGGTTTTGAGGATCTGCAGTTCTATCATAAGTTCTCATTCATGGTACCATAAAATTTTTAGGCATATCTATTTTAGCTATCTCATCCACAAAGGGAGAGTCAGCATAGCTTTCAGGATTGGCTTCCTCCATGCTTATAGGTATTCCAGGGATCTTTTCAAATTTCTCATGGAGTTTCTAGATCTCCTGGGCCATGACCATCATTATGGCTACATTACTTTGTTCTGGGATAGTCTCTTTATTTGGGGTTTCTTCTGAGTCTGAATCAAGATCCTCGACTTTGGTTTTTGATGGAGTTGGAGTACCAAAGTTGGAGAAATCAATATTCCTGAAGATTGAAGAGAATGGTGTTCCAGGCTGAATCTTCAATTTGAGCCTGAAGCTTTATCTCCTAGATTTTGCTTCAGGTTGGAGTCTGATTCTTTTAGTTTCTGGACTTCAGCTTCAGCCTGGGCCATTTTCTGCTTCAGTTGCTTCATCTCCGGTAGTTGTTATTTGGCGGCAGCAAGTTGTTGTTCTATACTGTCTCCAATCATTGTTTGGAAGAGTTTTTGTGTTGTTTGGGATTAGGTTTTGGTTATTTTTGAGCTAGATGCCCCACGCTGGGCGCCAATTGTTTTAGCAAGATTTCACACGGAGATAAAGTCTTGTCAGGGATTTAATTGCAGGGTAATCTAACTCAAATAATTATGCCTGACTAGTACGATTGATAACTTAAAGAATGAACAATAAAGTAAAAGACAGAGATTTGTACGTGAAAAACCCTGGGAATAAGGGAAAAAACCACGGGCACCAAGCCAGGAGGGAGTAATACTATCTTTTAGTGTATCCTGACAGGGAATGTGTATGTCAGGCTAGGGGTAGAGTATAAATGCTTAATTAATATGCTTAAGGTGATTACAATAATGAAATGAGAGTAAGGATGAGTGAATAGTAGATGCCCCTTTTTCTTTCTTCTGCTTGCTATTTATATCTTGTTTGCAACGGCTCCTTAACGTTTGTTTTTTACCTTCCTAGGCAACATGCCTCGTCCCCTATTTACCCGGAGGTAGTTGTTTGACTCCACAAAACCGCTTGCCGCTATCTCAGTCAACTGCTCCACACACTTTGTAGATTTGATTGAATAGGTCTTCCATGAAAGTAGGAACCGTTTCTCTAGGATTTAGTTGTTACCTGACTCGTTCTAGTAATGCCCAATATACGGCTGGTGAGTTATCCCTTCAGGTCCGACCTAGATAGATGGCCTGACATGTCTTTCCCTCCTGGCTAGCATCTGCCTGGCTATAGTATGCTTTGTATTGAGTTACTTCCATTCAGGCCAGGCTTGGTATTTCTTTGCTTGACTTTTGTCTGATCAGACAGGACAATTTTTGGCCCAACACATGTGTTATCACGGTGGTTTATATTATTTCATGTGATGTCATGCCTTTAGTTAATCTCTAGTCTTTCTAAACGGTGGTTAAGTTTTATCGTTGGAAATGATAATTTCAAGCTAGTGATATGTTGAGTAGTCATATTGCAAAACAAGAACTTAATTTTCACATACATTGGTTTGATAGCGGTGCGTTTCAGGAACTCATGTTCGGGTTGTTTTCACTTTGTTTACATGCATACATGTCTTACGATTAAAAACGGTGCGGTAATATGGTAATTGTTGGTCTCGCCATATGTTAAAGTGTTTCATAATTTCAATATTGTGTGGTTATCATTTCGTGTAGTGTTTATATCTCGTCTTGAAGGTGAACTTCGAGGACGAAGTTCCTTTTAAGAGGGGAAGAGTAATGTCGCATGAGAAAGATGACAAAAATTTAACAAAAATATCATGTTTCAGTAGATTGTTAGTAAAAGTTCACTATGTTGTTGTACTCCATTTTGTTTATTTAAAATTTAAATTTTTGTTGTGTGAAGGTAATGTACGTAGTTGTTAAGTGAAATTTATTAAGTAATTTGAGTTGTTACATTGTTGAGTAATATAAATGTTGTGAAAATGATTTAAATAAATGTTGAACCTATTGTTAAATAATTGAATATTTACTATACATTGGATATTAATAATTAATTGTTGGATGAGTAAGTAGAGTGATTCTGCCAGACGGGTATGATATGTGTGGTGTATAGAGTTGTGCAGTGTTAAATTTGGTGGGTAATATGGTAGTAACAGTTGCGGTAGTATGTCCTTTTGTGTGTAGTACGTGGTGGATGACTCGGTAAGAGGTTGTATTTGTTGGTTATGCCCGCAGAGGTAGATGATGATGATGGGTAGTCGGCGTAAACTGATGGGTAGTATATGGTAATGATTGTTATTGTTCTTGTCGGGATGGGTTTTCGTCAGTTACCTTAGTTCTTGTTACACCTGGAGTTGTGGGGGATGAGGAGTTAGTGATGAGTTGAACTTAGGGGACGAAGTTCTTTTTAAAAGGGAGAAGACTGTAATACCCACCTCGTTAGGGATCCGTTGACCATCGTTGACTGACCTTAGACACTTGTCTAGACCTTTGGAAGCCTTACTAGTTCGATTTTGCGTCATAGTAACCTTGGTGTTTAAGAATATCGATCTAGTGGGGGCTACTCGATCGAGTAGCTCCGTTGCTCGATCGAGTAGATGCTACTCGATCGAGTAAGTCCCATACTCGATCGAGTAACTGAAATTCAGCGGTAAAATATAAATTGTGGAGTCGTGAAATCAAAATCATTTTTATTTCATTTCTCCTAAACCTAATTGAGGTCACATCTCTTTCCTTCACCAATCTTCATCCTTTGGAGCCCCTTGTTAGTTGAGACACCATGGGGATGGGAAGCATGTGTCGGTTAGCGGTCTTGTTGCCGGAACACTGTGTATAGGTATGTCGTCATCATCATCATCATCATCTCCCATAGTTTTGGTTATGGTTGTGGTAGTAGTAATAGAGTTGTCATACTGTTTGTAATAAGTGGTTATGGTGGTTGCTTGTCGTCTTATGGTCGTATGCAGTTTTGCTGCGGATAGCTAAAGGTAGGTTTTCCTACTTAGTACTGTTGGTTGTTTAGTATGTCGATTGTATTGGCTAATTGATTGGTATTGCTGTTGGTAGTGTGAATTGGTTGTAGTTGGATTTTGTATATTTGTCTCTGGTTCGCGAGGTGCATCCTCTGCTGAGTAGAGTCACTTGCGGGAGTGGTTTCACGCCCTTGAATTGCCCCTTGTGGAACCCGCCACAAGAGGGGATGTGCACATTAAGGAACATGGGTTTGTCCTCAGTATCGATGAGGGGGGGTCTAGGTGGGAACGGCTGCGGCCCCCCACTAGCGGTGTGGATTACTGGTTGCGGCCGTAATCTGGCAGGACTTGTCCTTCGGGCAGTCAGAGGAGTGATGGTGATTGGAAGTGGTGTTGGGTGTATGTTGTTGTCACTACAACGAAAACGCGGGAAACTGACGGAAAAATTAAGGCCATACTGACGGCATTTCCGTCGGTATTTCAATTTCCTGACGGAAAATCCGTCGAGAATCGAAATCGGCTTATTTCGTCAGTAAAATACCTGTACTGACGGAATTTCCGTCAGTCTTCCAAAATACTGACGGATCTTTGACGGAAAATCCGTCTTTAATTCTAGGTCAAAAGTGACGGAAAATCCGTCAGTTTTTTGCATTACTGACGGAATTTCCGTCAGTGTTATCTGACACGTGGCATTCCACGTAATTTTCTGAAATCACATTAAAAGAGGGTAGTGACGGACTTTCCGTCAGTATTTTCTTTTTACTGACGGAAATTCCGTCAGTTGCTAGACACGTGGCAGATCAGTCTGGTTGAAAAAATGACATTAAAAAGAAGGCAGTGACGGAATTTCCGTCAGTATTTCCACTTTACTGACGGAATTTCCGTCAATTGCTAGACACGTGGCACTTTTGTGTCAATTCTGGGAAAATGAAGGGGAAGAGCAGTGATGGAAATTCCATCAGTTTTATTAAATTACTAACGGAAATTCCGTCGGTGGTATGAAAAAACAGGCATGGAAACAGCAGCCTGCTGCCCAGCCACGATGCGTTTTTTGCATCGTTTCAAATACAGCCACAATGCCTATTTGCATCGTTTCCAATATAACCAAAACCTGCAAAACACATCCAATCGTCGACCGCCAAGCAGGAATCCATTTTCACGTCGACCGCTAATGCGGGAATCAATAGACAACAAAAGAGAAGGGGACGCAAATTGTTTTACATAAAAACATAGTCAAATTTGTACATTGTCTTACAAATTAAACACGAAAGAGAATTGTCTTACCATGTCTTTCATACTCCCTACTAGACGACAATACTAACTAAACTAAAGTTCTAACCTAAAGGCTCTAACCTAAAGGCTCTAACTTAAAGGCTCTAAGTTATTATAGGCTCCATAAAACTACCAGTACCTCCAAACCCGTCATCACCACCCCCAAAGTCATCCCGTCTATGTGGAGTAGGAAATTGTGAACACGTGTTTGGGGGTTGAGATGCTTGCAAATCAGCCCAAGCCTTTCTCATTGCCGCCATTTCTTCAGCCTGTTCACGAACCTGTCTTTCAAGAGCAACTCGAGCGGGTCGCTCATCATTCATTTGGGTGGAAAGCTGTGAAATCATGCTAGGAGCATAAGACAAAGACCGTCGGCCAGCTTTGTTAGGAGGAAGATCATGCCATATTTGGGCCCCTGTATCTCCGGTCCCAAACATCCGGTTCTTCTTGTCAAAGCCTCCTACAGCCTTGTAGTAGGCCTGAATCTCATCGGGGAGACTGTCCAGGTGGCAATGGCTGACTCATCTCCGCTTGGAAATCACGCTGAAAAAATAGAAAATCGTCAGAAATGATATATATATACCTATCTTTATAAGAAAGAGATTATCGTTCTTTGTAATAAAAATAAATATTAAATTAAATACAAGAATTTACCTCAATCTCAGCCGCTCGAGGGTTAACCCACTCGCCCTTCTTATTTTTCTTCGTCTTCATGAACATCTTGTGGGGGGTGGCCTCTTGACCCTGAAATTAGTATGGAAACAAGTAAAATCAAGTATATATTTGTCAATCATATATATTAACCACTTTTTAAAAGCAATATAAACAATACTTACCAATTCCTTGAAAGCATCGGAGCAACTCTTCCGACCAAGAGTGTGGGTGCCCAATGCTTTCCCATCTTTCCCACCCGACTTCCTATTTGTCGTGTTAATTTTCGAATGTTTGGCAAAAGTAGGATCATTTGGCCTATTCCAAAGGTTCTCCAACCAAGTAGCAGGCACCCACTTTGGCGGTTTCTTGTTATATTTTAGTCCATTAATAAGAGTGGTAATCCGCCTCGTTACCCTCGCCTGCCACTCAGGAATAGGATCATACTCAGGATCGATGGATCTTACATGACTCTGTTTCAAAAACAAATGTGAAATTAGTTATATAAAACTTATGAAAATTCTTATAAACTTAAGAAAATTATTATAAACTTAAGAAAATTATTATTGAAAAACATAATTACCGCAAAGTAACTCCACATCTTCTCGACGACGTGCGTTACTACGCTTCACCCCACCTAGTGAAGTACTCATCTGCTGTGTTACGGGTGAACGACCAAGTAACATATTTCTTGATTGGTTCGTCATCCCACCTGAAAAATACACAAATATTTGAAATTAAAACTGTAAATGTTAAGTTTTTTAAAAATTAAAAAATTAACATAAACTTACCAAAAATGATCTGGCCGAGCACGGGCCGCTGAGAGAGTCACCTGCTTGTTCTCCTGTCTTCGTGATGGAGGTTCAGGATCTTCCTCATCCTTAACCTCGTCGTCCTCCCGATTCTGTTGAGATGCATTTGCCTTACTATTGCTCCCAATCAAACGGCGAAAAATGTTCGACATAATCACTGCATGAAAACAATTCAAATTGTTAGTTCAAAGAAAACATCGTTAGTTCAAAACATCCATTTCTGCAGGGTATATATAAACAATTGAAACAAACACTAACTATGGAAAACTGTGAACTAATTACCACTTGCCTCTTCTTTAATGCATTTTATTTGCTGAATTGAGAGGTTTCTTATGACCAAACCTTGGAAATTGAAACACACTATTGATGTTAAGCTAAAACGACATGTATAAAACAAAAAACCAAATAGGCTAGAACGACAAGTAATAAAAAACGGAGAGCAAATTTTATTGAATGTTTAATAATTGTACAATTACAACTAGTCCTCCTCACTATCACTATCACTATCACTACAAATCAAAACAGGTTCATGTTCTGAAAAAAGCACTCCTACTTCTTCCTTTGATTCCTCATTTTCGTATCTAATAAGTTCTTCGACTTCATCTTCATCCCCTTCTTCTCCGACGTCTCTGTCATATTCCCCTTGACCTCTTTCCACTGTCACTTAGTATACATCTTCATCCTCTATATCTTCCAACAAAATCGGTGAAATTGAGTGATCATTCACAACCACATCTTCTTGAAAGACACTTTCTTCAATAGGAGCATCAACTTGTGATCTTGCCTTGGTTTTAAAAACCGCGGACCACTGAATACCTTGATTACCTTTCTTAATGGTTGGATAAGGAGCATAACAAACTTGATCGACTTGAAAAGCTGCCACAAATGGGTTATGTCCACGAAGTTTCTTTTTCTCGTTTACATCTACAAGTCCATAAACCTTATGGATACTAAGTCCTTGTGGGGAATTATCAAGCCAATCACATTTAAACAATATAACCCTATAAACCCTTTGCTCGGCATAATAAGAAAGCTCAATTACTTCATTTAGGGTTCCATAGTAGTCCAACCTTTCAGTTGAATTCACAGAAACCCCATTGCTTAACGTAGACTTCGAAACATCAACTCCCTCCTTATAAGCTCGAAACTTATAGCCGTTGATGGAATACCGTCTCCAAGACTTCACCATGTTACTAGGACCCAATGCTAAAGCTATTATTAGACGATCCTTCAATCTATGAACCTATGAATAAAAAAATGTTAATTAAGTTGTTATATTTTTTTCAATATCTAATAAGAAATCTAAATGTATAGTTCAATTTCAAAGAAAATGTATCATCACTTACTTGATTTGGAACCATTTCAAAAACTTTTCTCATGTGATGCCCAAACATCATCGTCGATGATGTGACATCGAGAAAATTGATTTTGATATGTGCCTCAAATTCCCTATAAGTAGGGAAAGCATGTTTTAGTTATGTATTAATTACCTATAAATTCGATCTAATTTGATAATTAAAAAACAATTGAGTAATGATGAAGTATTAACTTACTTTTCATAAGTATCTAAAAAATCTCCACAGTTCCTTAGCACATAAAAATGAGCTTCTTCATACTCTTTCTCGATTAAGTACCTCTCTATACATTTTCCTATTGTAGTTCCCATGTCATCATTGAATAACTCAGGTAACTTAGATTTCAACTGGTCATCGGAATTTACACCAACATCTAAGTCTTTTGCTTTTGTGTCAATGTGATCTTCGAAATAAAAAGAACAGAAATTTGAAATTTCCTCTAACAAAAAAGCGTTGCATATTGAACCCTCCACCCGAGCTTTGTTGCCAATCTTTTTTTTATATGATTAAGAAATCTCTCAAATGGATACATCCATCGATATTGAACAGGTCCTCCAACTTTCGTTTCATAAGGTAGGTGAAGAGGCAAATGCTCCATGGAATTGAAAAAAGACGGGGGAAATATCTTCTCTAACTTGCATATTATCTCCGCAATGTTTGACTCCAGGACGTTCCATAGAATCAACTCTAATCGTAGAAGCACACGGTCTCTAAAAATTGGCTTATCTCAGTTATTGCATTCCAAGGACCTGTCGGGAGCAACTCTTTCAAGGCAACGGGGAGTAGTCGTTCCATAAAGACATGACAATCATGACTTTTCATGGAATGTAACACCATCTTTTTATGGTCAACACACCGACTCAAATCTGAAGCATAACCATCCGGGAATTTTAAGTTAGCAACCCAGTCACATAGAGCCTTTTTCTCCGCGGTTGATAAAACAAACCTAGATGATGTGGTCCGTTTATAGCAAAGTTCATTAAAGTCTTCTTTACCCTTAGGGTCAAATTTAGTTTTACCTGGTACATCCATGATGGTGTTGATAAGTTGTTCAAAAAATTTTTCTCAATGTGCATAACATCCAAGTTGTGTCGAATCGAAAGAACGTTTTCCGGTAGGGAAGTTCCCGAGAATATGCTTTGTTTCCACCAACCTTCATTCTGATCTTTCAATCTTTTCAATTCTTTATCAGAAGCATCAACTATTTTAGGCAAGTCTTTTACGGATTCCCACACTTCATCACCCGTTAGTTTCGATGCGGCTATGCGATTCTCAGTTTTTCTGTTTTTAAGAAAATGCTTACAATTGTCGCGGAAAGGATGATCAGGTCTTAAGAACTCACGGTGACAATCAAACCAACAAACCTTTTTGCTATTTTTAAGCCAAAAAGATCTATGATCATTTTCTGGACAATAAGGACAGGCACGATATCCACTTGTGGACCAACCAGAAAACATGCCATATGCCGGAAAATCGTTGATCGTCCACATTAATGCAGCCTTTAATTGAAAATTTTGTTTCTTAGAGACATCATAGGTGTCCACACCGGTTTCCCAAAGTTGTTTCAACTCTTTGATCAACGGTTGGAGGAAAACATCTAAATTTGACTTCGGGTTCTTAGGACCGGGAACTAGTACAGATAAGAACATAAATTGTCTCTTCATGCATAACCAAGGAGGTAAGTCATGCGGAGTCACAATCACGGGCCAACAAGAGTATTTCGTCCCAAACTGCCCAAAAGGTTGAAATCCATCCGTACACAAACCTAGCCTAACATTTCGGGGTTCACTTGCAAAATCTGGATGCTCTCTATCGAAATGCTTCCACGCTTCTCCATCACTTGGATGTGCCATTGTCCCCCTTTCTCTTAATCGAGAGTTTTTGTAGTGCCAACTCATCTCACCTGCTATGTGCTTGGTTGCATATAATCGTTGTAACCTTGGCGCAAGCGGGAAATAAGTTATTGGTTTACATGGAATTCGCCTCCCACTTGAATTATTTTTACCTTTATACCGAGATGCACGACACTTTGTACATTCTTCAAGATTAGAATTTTCCTCCCAGAAAAGCATGCATCCATTGATACATGCATCAATCTTTTCATGGGGAAGTTGGAGTCCCTTCAGAACTTTTTTAATCTCATTAAAATTGCGCGCCATGTGATTTTCGTTTGGAATTATGTCACCAACGAACGACACAAAACCATTAGCGCATCTAAGAGATATGTTGTTCTCACATTTGAGTGATAACAACCTAGCAACTTGCAAACAAACTCATATCACTTCCCTCAAACACCGGTTGTTCGGTTTGCTCTAACATTTTAAAGAACGAAGAAACTTGGGGGTTCGGGGTTTCATAACGCACTTCTTCATCGTTAAGGTCATCGGGATTAAGTCGATCCTCCAAAATTTGGTCAACGGTATCACGCAATGCATTTTCCACGAACTCACGGTAAGGATTCTCACTAGCATTTGTACTAGGTAGTTTCTCACCGTGATATGTCCATACATAATAATTATCGGCGAAACCATACGACCAAAGATGAATTTGAACATCTGCTTTCCTTTTAAAACCTAGGTTTTTGCATTTCTTACACGGACACCTCATTTCACCTAAATTCTTGTACTCACTACTTCCTTCCGCGAATTTAATAAACTCTTTCACCCCCTCTGCATATGCTTTCTTGGGTTTCTTTTTTTCGTTTAATCTTTCATACATCCACTGCCGTTCTAATCTTTTCATGTTATTATATATCTACACATTTATATATGTCATTAAAAAAGATAATAACCTAACAACAATCAAAATCAAGCATAATAAACAATAATTTAACATTTTAACCAATATAAATATTGTATTTCTTTGAATTGGGTCCTTATCACTCCAACCTAAACCCATCAATGTACGTTTTAAGTCACTAGCAAACATGTACTTGTGATTTATTAATGAGATAAAAAATTCAAACAATTCCCATCCGTTCTCCAAATACACAATATAGAATAAATAATTACTCTACATATGCATTTAGAGAACATTAAAGGAATTGTCACCAAACTCTTTTCTCATTAACAAATCACAAGCACATGTTTACTACCTAAGTGACTTAAAACGTACAAAGACAGTCCCAAAACGGGGACTATTCAAAAATTACTCCTAGTGAGTAATTTTTGAACGGGTACTAGGTCAATATGAACAATAATTTTAACAATATTAAAAACAAAACATACAACGATGACTACTTTTTCAATTAACATAAACTAACATGATTTACTTTTCATTTTACATATCTAGTCTAATTCATATCTATTCTAATTAACATTTAACAATAATCTAATTTTTAACAATAAAATTAAATATCTATCTTAAGTCAACATGCATACATTAAAAAAAAAATTATAACTAATAATCTAAATTAACAACATACATTAACAACATACATCCGTCACAACATTGGCTTCTATCCTAAGTCAACATGCATCAACACCAACCCTTTTTCAACAACAATTAAAACAATAACAAATAATCTAAATTAATTAAACTAATTAAAAAAATTAAAAGGAGTAATACCTAATTAACTTGACAAAAAAAATGAAAAAGAAGGGGCAGTGGCGGCGGAGGAGGGCGGCGGCGGCTGGCGGAGGGTGGCGGCTGGCCTACTATTAAAAAAAAAGATAAATAAGAAAAGGAGAAGGAAAAGGATGAAGGAGAAGGAAAAAGATAAAGGAAATAGGAAAAAAAGATAAATTAAATTACCTTATAGTGATGGCGACGGCGTGGTGGTGTTGGTGGTGGTGGTGGTGGCGCCGGAAGTGGAGGAGGGTGGTGGTGGTGTCGGGTTTTAAGGAGGTTAGGAGGGTTGACGATTTTTAATTGATTTGGGGAAATTTGGTAAAGTGAGGGGAAAGTGTTCCCGTGGTTTAGTTTATAAGGGCATCTGACGGATTTTCCGTCAGTGAAATAGAAATCCTGACGGAAATTCCGTCAGTATTCTGTTTTTTGACGGAAAATCCGTCGATGTCCACTTTATATACCAATAATTTAAGTGATCCGTACACGTCACAATTATTGGTCTCTCGACGGAATATCTCGGTTTTTTTGAAAATCTGGAGGAAATTCCGTCGGTGGGCCAATATTGTGACGACTGTCATCGCAGATGCGAACTCAAATATCTTGGCCCACCACGGAAATTCCGTCGTCGATTTTGAAAAATCGACGGATATTCCGTCGATGGCTAAAATGATTTCCAACCGTACTCCAATTTAACGTGTGAAGCCCAGCGACGGATATTCCGTCGGGATTAAGGATTACGACGGAATTTCCGTCCACGACTTTTTTGGCGCCTTTGACTTGGTCAACGCGCCAATAGATACTTGACGGGTATCCGTCGAAAAAGTTACTGACGGAAATTCCGTCACAAATCCGTCAGTAACCCGTGTTTTCTGACGGCCTCTTTTTTCCGTCGGTAGGGCCGTCACTAACCCGCGTTTTTCTTGTAGTGTGTATCTAGTGTTTTGTGTGTTGCTACAGTTACTGACCTTGTTTGGTGTTATTTGTGTTTCTTCTTGTGTTGTGTCTGTCGTGATCCATTACGGTGAGCAGTCGGTCTTAGCAGGTAGATAGGTGGAGCTTAGTTGGGTGGTTTGGAGGGACGAGTCTACCACGAGTCATGACAGAGATAGTATCACGCAGTTGATAGATGTTAATAGTGGTACCTTTTTATTTTTGTTGAGTAACTTGTAATGAACCTAATTGTTCTTTTATTGACGTTTGAAATTTACTGTTCCTCGGGTAACCGAGATGGTAACAGTGTTATCTGGTAGGGAAGGTCTTGTTAAGACTCATTGGTAGATGGGGGTGTTATACCTAGATCACAACCAAGGGGCAGACACAAGCGTACGTGTTACCTTTTATTAACCTATTTACAAAACGCCATAAAATCACGACATATGCTAAACATGCGGCCCAATCATCTCTGGATGTTTGGCGGGTGGTGCAGAAACGAGGTATCTACAGATAAGGACTCATTTGCCTCTACATCCGGGTACATTACTTATCTTAGTCGAAATCTCCTTTCATGGGAATCCAAGAAACAACGTGCTTTAGCTCATTCATCGACTGAAGCTGAATTCCATACAGTTGCCGTTTTGTCCATTTTTTACGTAGGCTGGAATCCGGCTAGGGTATCCCAGCAAGGGTTGATTATGGTCAGGTTAACTAGTATCATCCTATTGCGTTGGTATAGTTATTGTACCTTTGCAGAGTTGATTATAAAATAAAAAGGGACAAATAAAAAGTAAAGAAAAATAAAATAAGACATGACACAAGGATTTATATGTGGAAAAACCCTTGAATGGGAAAACCCACGGGCACCAAGCCATGAATGGAGTTCACTATGTATTTCGCGTCATATAAAAACAATGATTATATTGCTAAATAATTGTAGTAGTTGCTTGAGGTAGAGTAGATGAGAGTGGGATAAGTTGTGTGTTGAATGAGCTTCTTCTCCTCTTATTTATAGTGTATCCTAAGCATAAAACGGCTCTTCTCCACCTTTGTAGTAGTTGTTCCACCTTTGTAGTAGTTTTTCCACTTTTTTAGGCACCACTTCTCGAGTGTAGCTAACTTCTTTCTTAGTTGTTGTTGTTGCCCTTTCTTCACTAGTTAGCTAGAGTTTTATGATGATCACTTCACATAATAATAATAGACTTAGTCTCCCATAATAATAGGAACTACTTGAAACCAAGTTATATTCAACATTTGCGTACTTAGAAAGTATATAATGGTCAATAAATATCTTCCTTGCTTTAAATATTAATCACCCAAGTTATCCATGTGTGCTTCTCCTAGCATGTGCCTAAGCCTTGTAGGGTAAGATCCGTATAAAACTCCTTAAAATTAAGGACTATAACGTAATTTTATCATGTGATTAATTGTCATAAACGAAAAACAAGAGAAACGATAAAAGAATAAGAATCAACCTCGGGTCCTATGCAAATCGGCCTAAGAACAGAAATCAATGTAGATTTCCTCCTAATTGTTGCACCCAAGATCGTCTGAGACTATGCCCCTTGTGCTAGAAATTGCTCTCTGATTGCCTTGCAATATTGAGAGAGCTTTTATGAGTTTTCTGATGTGAGATCTAGAATTTCAGAGAAAAAATGCTCCAAAACCCTAATTTTCTTTCAAATGAGATGATTAGATCAAAAGGAGAGAGGGACTCTCCTTTTGTTATTCTCGGCCAACCGAGTGCTTAGGGAGGGAGTGGGCTTTCCACTTTCTCCTTATTTAACTCGTGGTCCAACTCGTTTTGCTAAAATGTATATGACGGGTTTTAATTATAAATCGTCATCCGATATCGGATATTAAAATATCGACTATTAACATGAATCAGTCGACATGTTAATACTTGTCCGAAAATGACAATATTGTATAATTAACTAATTCAATATACATTAATTAAATATCACCGTTTATATTCAATTTATGAATTAACTGCTTAATTCACCTTAGCCAGTATTATTTAATCCGTATTAAATAAATATCTCAACATCGCGTTTGACTAATCATTAGTCAATAACTCCGACTAACCGCTTAGTCATATTAGGCATCAACATGACTGTATTTTCATACCGTCACATCTCTCAAACGTATCCTATAGGTGTGACTTTTAGGGACCAGTTGATCACCGCCATCTGTATGACAATAACGTCAAACTTATCTAGCAAGCCAACCGTTATTCATAAACGTGGACCAACTGATAATAATACAAAAGTATACCCTTTGATCCTTTTAGAGATTTATATGTCATTACACTAACTGTGGAGGACACCAGCCCCAACAAGCTCCCACTTGTCCATACAAGTGTACGTGCAATAACGTTATCCGCACTAACTGGAGGACACCGGCTCCAACAAACTCCCACTTGTCCGTACAAGTGTATGTGCGATAACCGATTCTCATATCCATTTAAAATTTCTCCCACTCAATGTAAAACAATTTGCAGATCCGTATCCGCAAAGGTCGTATTTTACAAGCGATCAGTATCAAGAGTGGTTTCCCGACTAGAGAGTAACTTAACTGATAAAACGAATCCGTATTCGAGCATGGCCATGCATTTCGATTCTGACTCCTCGAGTGGCCCTGAGAAATATCGAGTACCTGATAAAGGCTGAATATTTCCTTCAACTCGACTCCTGCCGATCTAAGCACAGTATGAAATGACCCAGAAAAAATCTACTCTTAGGATCACCATGGAGGTCCTATCCACGACCTGGCACCGAATGTTATAAAACATTTAGGACTCCATGTCGTTGTCAGAATTGTGTCCTATGAGATATCCGTATAACTCGCCTCTATGATTGGTCAGTCAACCGTTTGACTTATGGTTCGTTGAACCCACCATCAACCAACGTCACAAAATAATTGCCAGAGTTATCAGCTCACGTGGGCAATTAATGTAATACTCCGTATTTATGAGTCTTTGGGTACTCTATCGAGTAGGCCTTACTCTGTCGAGTAAGGGTAAGTTGCGTTTTAGAATAGTTTCTGACCTGTTGGGTACTCGATCGAGTAGCTGGGGTACTCGATCGAGTAAGGGGGTACTCGATCGAGTACCTTGGGTACTCGATCGAGTGTCCGGTTTTACGGGGAGTTTTCTCGGGTTTTGTTAATTATGCGATTAAGGTATTTAAACATAGTCGTCATTGTTTTAAATCACTTTTACAAAACCTAAAACCCTGTTTAAGAGAGAAAGCAGCCACTTCATCTTCCTAATCACATTCTTAGCAATTCCCGGAGTTCAGACGGTCGGTTCTTGTCGTTTTTCGTGTCGTTGGATTCCTTGCGTCGAGGGTAAGCTTTTAATATAGTTTTTATAATGTTTTGTTAAGATTGGTTAAACCCTAATTTAGGAATTGGGGGTTTTGGTGTGTAGTTTGTGATGTGTAGTCTTTATGTGTTGTATGATAGGAGGAGAATTCGTAAAGGAGCCGTTTTGATACAAATTTGTAGATACCGTCTGCGTGTTGTGCTTTCCAGGTAGGATTTCCTACTCGGTATTAGTCCCATAATGGGATATTGGTGATGTCTTTGTAGTTAGTTGTTTGATATGATGATTGTGATTGTGATTGTGATTGTGGTTGTGTTTGTTGATGGTTCTCGAGATGCGTTCTCGGCTGAGTGGGGTCACTTGCGGGAGTGATCTCACGCCCTAGTTTCGCCCTTCGTGGAACCCGCCACGAAAGGGGATGTGCACATTAATGGACGGGGTTATCGCTCGTACGATGAGCGGGGCTTAGGTGGGAACGGCAAGCGGTCCCCCATCGGGCGTGGTCCGGTGGGACGATCGATATTGAGACGATGGGAGTTGGTGGTGTGTGTGTGTGTGTGTGTGATTCAGTTTGTATGTTTATCTTATTGTTGATATATGTATTGAATTGTGTGATTAGTACTGACCCGTTTAAATGTTTTAAAAACTGTGGTGATCCATTCGGGGTGGTGAGCGATTATTGAGCGGTGTGATATGACGCGTATGGGATAGGCTGGGATGAGTCATCACGTGGCGGTTAGAAGTCTTCATTTGTGTCGACGAAGTCTAGTAGCTTTGATAGTTTAGCTGTAGTCCGTATGAGAAGCTTGTAATTCCTTTTATTAGTTTTGGTTATAACATGTAATCGCTTAATCTATAATTACTTTAAAAGTACGTTTCTTTATTGTCTTATGATATTCAGTACCTCGGGCAACCGAGATGGTAGTATCCTTATACCTGAGTGGTCCTGGTAAGGCACTTGGAGTATGGGGGTGTTACAATTAAGGACCATAATATAATGTTTGTTCAGTTCACTTTGTGGTGTTCAAGATTGTCGTACAACTCCACATGAAAAACAAAATATATAAATATCAAAACGATGATGTCGTATAGAGTACACGAGAAAATGAATCTAATCCATAAAAGAGTGCTACAACTCAGGAACACGTTTAATTCCCATGGAAATAACATGCCCTTCATGCTTATCTTGTCGTAATGGTTTAGTGAGAGGATCTGCTATATTATCATCTGTAGCAATCTTTTCTATCACTACCTCCTTTTGCTCCACGTAATCTCGGATTAGATGAGCTTTCCGTTGTACTTGTCTAGACTTGTTGCTAGACTTAGGCTCCTTAGCCTGGAAGATGGCACCTTTATTGTCGCAATAGATAGTGATCGGGTCATTCGAACTAGGCACTACTGATAGTCCTTGTAAGAATTGACGCATCCATATCGCTTCCTTTGCAGCTTCAGACGCGGCATAGTACTCGGACTCAGTCGTAGAATCTGCTGTAACACTTTGTTTGGAGCTCTTCCAGCTGACTGCAGCGCCATTAAGAGTAAAAACGAATCCAAACTGAGATTTCGAGTCATCTTGATCCGTTTGGAAGCTAGCATCTGCGTAACCGGTTGCGCATAGCTTTTGATCGCCTCCATAAGTCAATGCCCAATCTTTAGTCCTCCGTAGGTACTTAAGAATGTTCTTGACAGCCATCCAATGTGATTCACCTGGATGCTGTTGGAATCGACTTGTCATACTCAATGCATATGCCACGTCAGGACGTGTGCATATCATGGCATACATGATTGATCCTATAGCCGAAGCATAAGGAATCCGGGTCATGCGCTCTATCTCTTCCGGTGTCTTTGGTGCCTGAGACTTGCTCAAATGCACCCCTGGAGCCATAGGAAGAAACCCCTTTTTGGAGTTAGTCATGCTGAATCTCTCTAGAATCTTGTCTATATAAGACTCCTGACTGAGAGATAACATCCGACGTGATCTATCTCGATAGATACGGATGCCCAAAATTCTTTGTGCCTCACCCAGATCTTTCATCTGGAAATGGTTCTTCAACCATACTTTTACCGGTTAAGAGAGGTATGTCATTCCTAATCGTGGAGTATGTCATCAACATACAATATTAGGAAGACAATCTTGCTCCCACTCGACTTGATATATAGACATGGTTCCTCGACCGATCGAGTAAATCCATTTTCTTTTATCACTTGGTCGAAACGATGATTCCAACTCCGAGAAGCTTGCTTAAGTCCATAAATGGAACGCTTAAGCTTGCACACTTTCTTAGGATGTTCAGGATCGATGAAACCTTCGGGTTGTACCATGTACAACTCTTCTTCCAAATAACCGTTTAAGAAGGCGGTTTTCACATCCATCTGCCAAATTTCATAATCATGAAAAGCGGCAATCGCTAAGATAATCCGAATGGAACGCAGTATGACTACGGGTGCAAAAATTTCATCGTAGTGCAAACCTGGCGCTTGGGTGAAACCTTTAGCAACTAATCGTGCTTTATAGATATCTTGTTGACCTTCCAAAGAATGCTTTATCTTGTAAAGCCATTTGCAGTGAAGGGGACGAACCTTAGCAGGCAAGTCAACAAGATCCCATACGTTGTTCTCATACATGGAGTCCATCTCGGATTGCATGGCCTCAAGCCATAGCTTTGAGTCGGAACTAGTCATGGCACCTTTATAGGTTGCGGGTTCACTACTCGTTAAGAGCAGAATGTCATCTATGTCATGTTCCTCGACCATACCAATGTATCTGTCCGGAGGAATAGAGACTTTTCCCGACCTCCTAGGTTCCTCAGGAATACTAACAGCAGCCGGGATTGAAAGAACTGGTTCCTCCAATGTTTGCTCATCATTTGGTTCTGGAATCTCCGACAGCTCGAAGGTTCTATTACTCTTCGCGTTCTCGAGAAACTCCTTCTCTAAGAATGTCGCACTAGCCGCAACAAATACACGTTGTTCGGTTGGCGAATAGAAGTAATGACCAAATGTTCCTTTAGGATAACCTATAAAGTATGTCTTGACCGATCGCGGGCCGAGCTTATCCTCGTGTCTCCACTTGACATAAGCCTCGCAGCCCCAAACCCGTATAAAGGACAAATTAGGGACCGTTCCCTTCCATAGTTCATATGGATTCTTGTCAACAGCTTTACTTTAGACGGACTTGATTGAGTATTAGAGCAAATTTGACAGAAGAGCATAACCCCACAATGAATCATGCAATACGGTGTGACTCATCATGGATCGAACCATATCAAGTAGTGTTCGATTTCTCCGTTCGGACACACCATTCAACCGAGGTGTTCCAGGTGGAGTTAAGCGTAAGACAATCCCACAATCCTTAAGGTGTTGATCAAACTCGTGTGAAAGATACTCGCCACCACGGTCGATCGTAGTGTTTTAATCTTTCTACCCGGTTGGTTACGTACCCGATTCTGGTATTCTTTGAATTTCTCAAAGGACTCACTTTTATGCTTCATTAAGTAGACATAGCCATATCTACTTAAATCGTCCGTGAAAGTGATAAAATACCTATAGCCTTCTCGTGCGGTGATTGACATAGGTCCAAACACATCCGTATGTATGAGTCCTAATAGGTCAGCAGCGCGCATTCCAACACCTTTGAAGGAAATTCGAGTCATCTTACCAAGGAGACATGATTCACACGTGCCAAATGATTGAAAGTCAAAGGTCGAGATAGCTCCATTCCGTATGAGCTGTTTAACGCGTTTCTCATTAATGTGTCCCATACGGCAGTGCCATAGATAAGTTTGATCTCTGTCACCAACCTTTAACCTTTTATTCATTACGTGCAATATTTCAGTGATCTGATCTAAAACATAAATTCCATTCATGGAGACTGCCTTGCCATAAATCATATCGTGTAATGAGAAAATGCAGTTATTATTCTCTATTACAAATGAAAAACCAAGTTTGTCAAGTGCATAAACTGAAATAATGTTTTTAGATAGACTGGGTACATAATAGCGATTATATAAAAATAACTCAAATCCGCTAGGAAGTGGATCACATATGTTCCCCTCGAGACGGCAGCCACTCGTGCTCCATTCCCGACACGCAGTCCACCTCACCCTTTACGAGGGGTTCGATGTTTCGGGCCCCCTGCACATGATTGCACGAGATGAGAACCACAACCAGTATCTAGTACCCAAGTTCCGTAACTTGCGTGGTTAATCTCAATCATATGAATAAAAGAAGAAGAAGTAGACATACCAACAGAGTAACGCGACCGCTTTTATGTCCTCATGGTATACAGGACATGTACGCCTCCAATGCCCAATCTTGTGGCAATGATGGCATTCCATGTTACCGGTCTTGCTCTTTGTCGCGCCTAGTGAGGTGCTCGACTCACCAGGCCCACTCTTACCCGATCCCGACTTCTTAAACTTCGGTTTACCTACTGCTAGGTCCGCCGAGCTTTGCCCTTACCCTTGCCCTTGTTTGACACAACGAGAACATCCTGTTTCGTGGCTCCCACTAAACTTCATGTCCTTCTCGGCCCATGTACGAAGGGAGTGTAGTGCATGAGGACTTTTCTTCAAATCATTCATATAGTAATTGGCTCTAAAGAGCGCAAAACCATCGTGGAGTGAATGAAGCATGCGGTCAATCACGATGTTCTCACCGATCTTACAATCAAGTGCCTCCAGCTTTCTCGACATTCTCAATCATCTTTGAGAATGTGTGGGCTAACCGGTTGGCCCTTCCGGAGTTTCGCCTCAAAGAAGCGACATGTATGCTCATAGGTCACGATTCTCGGTGCTTTCGAGAATTCCTTAGTGAGCGTGGTGAAAATCTTGTTTGCACCTTGGGCTATGAAGCGTTTCTGCAAATTGGATTCCATTGCAAAAATGAGTACGTTCTTTATCGCACCCTCTTCCATGACGAAATCGCTATACGTGGCGATCTCGTTAGCTCCAGCCGTGGGGCCTGGGTTTGGCGGGATGGGCTCTATCGATATTTGAGCTTCCCGTCGGCGATGGCGGCATTCCGTAATGCCGCCTCCCGATCCGCGAAGTTTGATCCATCATTCTTCGATCGAGTAGACCGATTCATCGATTCATGAAGATCCGGCCGGGACTCATGGTCCAATGTGGCACTTGGCATTGGGTCGTCCGTACGACCAGCCATTTTGTTATTAGCAGTTTAAATGATCGTGTTCTACACCAAAAAGAAAGAAAAACAAAACGAAATAAGCAACTCATCGAGGTGATTTAAGTCTAATTAAAATTCATTTTAACGTGTAGACTCATTGCACTTGTATAATCGATCTACCTCAAGAATTATACAAATGATCCCAAGACTCAATTTCTGTAAATTGATAAGCCAACTGTTTGGCTAGTTCTATCGTTAGAACTCTTGGTCGATAGATTTCCGTAAATCCTATCTGTAGTCCACCATAATCACAGGATCGTACGAGTGACCATAGTGTTGAGATAAAATAGGTCAATCAGTTCCAACTTACCCGACGTAGAAGGGGTCATATTATGCCTACCGACGAAGAAGGGATTCATTAGAGTTTGACCTATAAAGACTATTCTCAATTTTTGGTTATACGAGGAAGATCCCATCAACTTAGTTTTAATTCATTTAAAGTGAACGAAAGTCTAGCATTACGTGAATGAATTAACTTAGGTGATGGCTTATTGAGACCGTGTGACATTTGTATGTCAAAGAAAACTAACGCGTAACCTCTATATGAGTCAGTTTTCATGCAAATATTAGGTGGTTTGGTTTTAGGCGGAATATGATGCAAACTATCGTTACGATGAAAAACATAAAAAGATGCAAAACGTAAATAAAAGTCCTAGTGTGGCCTATCCTAGCAAAATGAACATAATACAACTTTGGAATCCACCGTTGGACCCGAGAAGCTTGTCTTGATGTTCCATCTTGATCCATGCAAATGAGTGAGCATCCGATCTCCATCTTTGGTCTTCTCAAAATTACAATTTAAAATTTACAAAATATAAACCTATTTACATTCTAAATTAAAACTGTAATTACAAGGAAAAATCCAAAACGGAGATGCGAGATCTCAAAATACAACCAAGACCGTGTTCCATCATTACGGTAACACGTTCTACTAAGGCCACACTAAGTTACAACCGTTTGTAAAATTAAATACGTAATAAAAACATTCATGGCATTCAAAAGTAACGATAAATAAAAATGCATCAACTAAAACAAAATTTATTCGTGACATAATTCCGTAATTATGTTAAATTTATCCAAACCACCTTTTAACGATTTAAAATTATGTGACAAAACCGCTTTTATCAACTTAATTTTAATTCATTACAATCCGTTACTTTAAACCGCTTTAAAATAACTAAATGGTACGTGTGTGAACCGTTTCACAATCAAGCGAGTGTACAAAATCCGTATAATGTACATTTTATGGCCAAAAGAAAAATTAAAACATGGAATAATAACTTTAAACGCAGCCAAAACATTTCCTCGATCGAGACACTAAAGTCCTCGATCGAAGAACAAAAAGTCTCGATCGACTGATACTGCCAGTCGATCGAGTGGTTTGCCAAACAGAAAGTGCTCGATCGACTGAACTCGAGGTCGATCGAGTACTTTTATTAGCACTGTTGTTCGATCGAGTACGAGGACTTCTCGATCGAACAGTTAGGGCTTTAAAAAAAAACGAAACATTAAAACCCTCGTTCAAATCGATTTGACAAAACAAAACCAATTGTAATTTAGACCTAATTCGTATAAAATTAAATCTACAATTGACAAAACCTTAACATATTGCTATAATGACCGTTTTAAAATAACAATATGCAAAGAACAAATCGAAAACAAAAACCAATCGATCGAGACACTAAAGTCCTCGATCGACTGATCAGCCGTGTACAACATGGCACGGTTTTCAAGGCAAAAAAATATCGATTCAAATCGTTTTATGAAAAATCACGATGAAAAAATTTACGTGGCCTCGCTCTGATACCACTTGTAGGGTAAGATCCGTATAAAACCCCTTAAAATTAAGGACTATAACGTAATTTTATCATGTGATTAATTGTCATAAACGAAAAACAAGAGAAACGATAAAAGAATAAGAATCAACCTCGGGTCCTATGCAAATCGGCCTAAGAACAGAAATCAATGTAGATTTCCTCCTAATTGTTGCACCCAAGATCGTCTGAGACTATGCCCCTTGTGCTAGAAATTGCTCTCTGATTGACTTGCAATATTGAGAGAGCTTTTGTGAGTTTTCTGATGTGAGATCTAGAATTTCACAGAAAAAATGCTCCAAAACCCTAATTTTCTTTCAAATGAGATGATTAGATCAAAAGGAGAGAGGGACTCTCCTTTTGTTATTCTCGGCCAACCGAGTGCTTAGGGAGGGAGTGGGCTTTCCACTTTCTCCTTATTTAACTCGTGGTCCGACTCGTTTTGCTAAAATGTATATGACGGGTTTTAATTATAAATCGTCATCCGATATCGGATATTAAAATATCGACTAATAACATGAATCAGTCGACATGTTAATACTTGTCCGAAAATGACAATATTGTATAATTAACTAATTCAATATACATTAATTAAATATCACCGTTTATATTCAATTTATGAATTAACTGCTTAATTCACCTTAGCCAGTATTATTTAATCCGTATTAAATAAATATCTCAACATCGCGTTTGACTAATCATTAGTCAATAACTCCGACTAACCGCTTAGTCATATTAGGCATCAACATGACTGTATTTTCATACCGTCACATCTCTCAAACGTATCCTATAGGTGTGACTTTTAGGGACCAGTTGATCACCGCCATCTGTATGACAATAACTTCAAACTTATCTAGCAAGCCAACCGTTATTAATAAACGTGGACCAACTGATAATAATACAAAAGTATACCCTTTGATCCTTTTAGAGATTTATATGTCATTGCACTAACTGTGGAGGACACCAGCCCCAACAAGCCTGTCAGGCTGAACTGCTCTATACGCAATCGTGACTATGTTTGTTGTACCCTGAGAGTGTGTTTATTGTACTAACAAGAATTATTGTACTGAGTTGTATCATGTCTTGTATTTTGTCCCAAGGTTTCCAACGACTAGTTTCTTATTTATAGGAGTCTTTCCATATTCATTAGATTTGTTGCTTTACTTTCTCCATCATAATGGAATATTCTTCTAAGTGTACTCAACTTCTCTATCATGCCAGGTATTTTCAGTATGATATCATGTCCGTCTACTTCAGCCATGTATGCCTCAATTGCTAGATCCTTATGTCAGGGTTGAGATAAATCACGGTCTAACGATTTCCCCTTCTTTCTGCACTATGCTGGGTCAGGCTAGATGCGAAGAAATAATAACTCTTACGCATTTCTAGATAATTTTTTATCTGGTGCAAGAAATGATTAATATATTGGTTGTTCCAAGTGTTGAAATCACTTCTTAACTTTCATTATAAGCCTTGGCGAAGAAGTTGAGGTGAAGTCTCTCATTCAGAGCATGAAGAGTATAAGACAACCTTTGAGCAAGATGTTATTTAGGATGCCCCTGTGCTGAAGAAAAAAAAAGGTGCTACAACTTTTAATGGCGCCGATTTAGTGAAGAAATTATTTGTGGAGCATTCCTACAACACTCGTTGTAGTTGTTGTTCCATAATTAATCATGTAGGAGTTATATCTTGTCTTTGAAAAGATCAATGCAGACGACGGAATGGTAAACTTTCCTCAAACAAGGCTGGATAAGTTTCATTTAGAACTCCAAGACTACTTCCTGCGTGTTGAATCTTGGAGTCTCGTTTTTAGTTTAAGATACGTTTTTAGGTATTCACAAAACGCATGCTGTTCTGCATCCTCAATGTATCCTGCTACATGAACCAAACTATCAAATAAGCTATTTTGAGGTGCTAGTCAATCAAAATCGCTTCTCATTTTTAAGCTTGATATTGCTTGTCTCTTGATTTCAATAATCGTATTGCTTACTTTTACTGCTTTCGTATACCGGATTTTGATAATCGTGACTAGGATTCCCGACACACCAGGGGCAGACCAGAATTTAAAATTTAAGGTAGCAAAAAAATTTGGCCCATATATATCAATAATTTTACGATCGAAAAAGTATACATAACTTGTTAAATATAATTCACAAATAAATAACGTGTACAATGACCGCTTGCATAATAACTTAAATTTTGTTATTTCCCACCTAAAATTTCAATTTGCATTTTATATTTCTTACTAATTTTTGATTTATTAATTTCTTTTTCTTATCTATTTCATCGACTAAATTTTTGATCTTGCAATTTAGCGATTTTTTATTGCTTTTGTTTTATATATATCGAATTTTTTTATACTTGGTTTTAAAACAGCAAAAGAATAAAATTTATACAATAAGATTAAAGAATATAAAAATGTGTGTGGTATCCAAATCATTAATGAGTTAACTTTATATATTCCACTCATTAACATTTTACATAAGCATTTACTTAAAAATGCATTTAAAGAGAGCAAATAAAAAAAAGGGAATATGCATATAATGTGGATCAAGCCTGAGATCCAGGTAAAAAAACCAAAGCCTTTACCACTAAATCATTTAATTTTTCTTGCCTATACAATGCACACATATTATATATTTATCTACTATTCAACAATATTTGGGGTAACAAATATTTGTACGCTTAACCGATTTTTTTACGGTTGAGGTAATGGCCGCCATTCCTAGCTTCAGGTGGATCCGCCCCTGCGACACACACCCCGAGTTCCGAGAAACGCGCTAGTGGATGATCCTTCACTAATACGAGACCCTTGTTTCTAGCATTCTTGCGCTAGAGACGGGCAAGGGTGCGCACCATGATCCGGCTAAAGTACCGGACCGTGACAATAGGCCTATAAAAATTATTTATTTCCTGAATTTTTGCATAAACAACAAATCGACTTTTATTTCATCCAAAAATTCCTTATAATTAAGTCGAGATGATAATAGCTTAGTTTACCGTGTGTTTAATAGATCTCTTTTAGGTAGTTTGGTCTAAATTTTTATTATGATTGACGGGCGTCGATTACTACTCTTAAATTCGTATAAAATATTCAAGTTTAGGGATAGTACATGTCTCAATTGATTATTAACATTCGTTTCTGATCAGGGGCGAACCCACATACATGAATTGTGTAGCAATTGCTACACCACAAGCCAAGAGATTAATGAGAAAAAAAAATTTGGTACACCAAAAAGGGTTTTTCTATTCTATGCCCACTAGACATAGGATAAGAAACCAAAAAGGGAAAGAATTAGTGATGTTTTTATGGGAAATTGCAATATCTTATCACTTTACAAGAAAAACATCATTAATTCTTTCCTTTTTAGGTTTCTTATCCTATGCCTAGTGGACATAGGATAGAAAAACCGAAACAAAAATTATGTATTAATTAGTCAATAAATGACGTTATATTACTCTTTCCCTAATCCTTCTCCTTCCTCACTATACATTCTCATTTACGGAGTAATTTATATCTCAAATTCCATAGTATATTGCTGAGAATTAATTATTACAATTAATGCCATCCTTTTTATATCTCAATTATCTTCGTTAATCTTCACAAAATGCCACCCTCACAACTACTCCATACTTATTACTCTATCATTTATTAGTTGATTTGTGATTAATAAGTGATTTCTAATAGTTATTGTTTGTTCGCTTCTTTTTTTTCTTCATAAACTTAATTGTTTTGTATTCTCTTAATCCCAATTATTTATTTGCTTTTTTTATTCTTTCTGCAGGATATTTGAATCAAAGACAAACAAACAATTGAGACAGAAGTAGTATTTAGAGTTTGAGTTAATGTTAATTTTCTGCTAAGACATCATAAATTATAAGTAAAATGAATAAACAATTGCAAAGTTTTTATGTGAAATAAATCTCAAGGAACCAAAATTTTAAAGGATAACATATAAAGCATACATAAATCGGGACCTGTTAATCGTTTTTAAGCATAAATTTTTTTTGCTACACCAAAATATAATTCTTGGGTCCGCCGCTATTTGTGAATGAGACGAATTTCAAAGATAAAAAACGACTCAACGAAGGATTACATCTTTATAATAAGAAAATATATAACACTCGCAAATTAAACGATGTGGAATAATGGAATATAACGCAGGTGTAATTTCTTATGATATGAAATTTCTTTGCAATAAGTTTTCACCTAAGATATTCGAAATTCAGAAGTCCAGGGAATTGACTAGAGTTTGATCGATATAGATTCATTTCAAGTCATGATTATAGGTGTTGATGTATCCCCAAAAAAAGGAAAAAATTAAAGGGCGGCAAAGGTAGATCGATAATGCATGGATTACATCTCTTTTTATCAATGATTTTTGCAAATGTTAATTCAAAATAAGAGGGGTCCAATTATATTCGTTACTTTCTATATCAAAGTAGGGACAATATACGAAGAAAAGAGATGAAAAGTTTCATTTTAGTGTAGTACATGATTTACATAGTAACATGATAAGTAGCGATAAGTAAAGCGAGGAAATTATCTATAATGGGGAGCAATGACGTGAGTAGGAACCATGCAATGATGACTCACAGATGACTAGTGACGACGCGCATTGCCAACTCTTATATTCGGAATCTATTTTAGAGCATGTTTGATCTAACTTGTTAAAAAAGAGTGTGTTCTTGAAACTTAAATTTTCTACAAGTATTTTTCAAAATGAGAAGCATCAAATTTTAAATTTTAAGTTTAAGGACAAAAAGATGTTTTTTTAGCTTTTAAAAACTACTTTTAACTTTTTAGAAAATGGTGTGTTTGTTCAATTTTTGTTTTTTAACCAAAAAACACTTTCAAAAACTAGATCAAACACACCCTTGATTTTTGTAGGGAAAAACTATCTAAATTTTTTGAATTAGTTTTATGTAGCATAATTTGTTGTTGATATATTTATAAAACGGATTCAAATATAATTCTATTAATGGATAAAGATGGTTACTAAAAGAATTCATTTTACGGTAAATTTGTGTAATTCGTTTTATACTTGTCTTTGTGTAATTTTTCTGTGGAGGAAAAGATCATCTTAATTTTTTTACGTTTGAATTAAACAGTTTTGTCCAACCGGATTGAAGAACACGTCAAATACAAGTATAGATTGTAATCAGGTCATTCAGGTTGCTTACGGGTTGGGTCAATGCACGTCGGACCATATAGGGTCCGGGTTGTCTCAGGTCAGTGACGGGTTCAGGTCAGTTACAATTTATGACGAGTCATCTTCGGGTTGGGTCATCAACGGCTAGCAAGTGGAGCCGGGTCATTAGCAAGTAAGTACCGAGCCAGATTATCAACATATATTTTATCTTATATATTTAGTTTTTAATGGAAAACTTTGTGTTTATACAATGTGTAGGCGTATTAGTTGTAGTTTTAAGTGAAAACAACTAGTTTTGGAGCCCGTGGAAATCACGGGATCGTTAATAACTTACTGTGTTTAAGTGTTTAATTTGTGAATAACTTATATGGAGTAATCCCTCTCACTCAATCATTTGTTTAATTTTAATTAAAAAACCACTCACAAATAATTTTAAAAAAAAGGTAAATAAATGAACACGACTAAGGGAGCGGTATTTTAAAACAAAAGTTTAACACAAATTTTTGATTCGGGATGATAGGCAAACCAAAATGTGAATAGCTTGGTTGTTTTGAAGCGAGGACACAGTCCGTCAAATTCAACTTTCGGGTACTTGTGGTCTTATGGACAATTTGACGCCATAGAAGTATTGGAACATGAATTTGTGCTCCATTTTCGTCCCCTGTTTTCATTTGAAAATATGAGTACAAGTTGCTACCAATAAAACAAACATTAAAAGAAGCCACCCTTCCATATATGAACAAATTGCATTGAAATTTATTTTCTACTCCATATGCAGTTAAAAAGCTCCTAACTTCGAAATATATAGCGTGATTACTTTTCATTCATTATCCTTTCTTTCTCTACAAAAATATAACCTTCTTATTACTTCACTTATAGTAAGTACACATAAAGATATAGAATTTAAATAAATACTCCCGTCAAAATCCTAAAACTTGTACAATATGGATAATTATGCTAGTCTTGTAAAAATATTTCTTATTGGGTTTGCAAAATAATTACGTGAAGTTCAAAGTACATCCATGTTAGGACCGCATTAAAATATACATACCTCCTACTAGGGGTGGGCACCGGTCCAAAACCGGACCGGACCGGACCGGAACCGGTTTGGACCGTAACCGGAAGCGACAAAATTCATGGACCGGGACCGGACCGGATTACAAAAATTCGGACCGACCGACCGAAAAATTCGGTCAAAGACCGGACCGGACCGTTGGACCGGAATTACCTACCTTTTCAAATTCCGGTCAAAATTCCGGTCCTTGACCGGATCGGACCAGTTGGGACCGGATTGGACCGGAATAAAAATACAATTTTAAGAAAAAAAATACAAATAACAATAATTCCGGGCATTCCGGTCCAAACCGGTCCGGACCGGAAAATACCGGTCCCGGACCGGACCGGACCGGAAACCGGAATCTTTTAAAATGGTGGACCGGAGACCGGACCGGAATTTTTAATTCCGGTTCCGGTCCACTAGATTCCGGTCCGGACCGGTCCATTTTTCCGGTCCGGACCGGATTATGCCCACCCCTACCTCCTACAATAACATCATTAATTAAATTATCAATTTAATTAGTTGAATTGACATCTCCAATTAAGACTATTAAATATAAATATATGAACAAAAAGAAAAAGGAGACACAAAATTCCAATAAAATACTCTAAATTACAGCGAGAACAAAAAAAACCCGTCTTTTTTAAGGACGAGTAATGTTGGTTTGGACAACATAGTATCAAATAAGATAATATGAATTGGTATTTGGATGAGATTTTATAGAAAGAAAATCAGACTCTCAATTTTCTCGTTTGAGTAGCTAATGATTTTTCAATTGCCTCTTTAATTAATGGTTCTTCAATTGCCTCTTTAATTAATGATTCTTCAATTGTCTCTTTATTATTTGACCATTGCTTTGATCGGCTTAAAGATTATAGAATATGAATGATTTTCTTCACCAACAAACATTTCAACTTGCCTCTTTATTGCTTGAATGGAGATATTGTTTTTATTATCCTTTTGGTGCATTTTAAACTATTTGGCCATATGTTTATCTTGTAAAGAAACGGCCGTGAACTTTTATGTGAGCAACTTTAACAATTATTCCGAATAATTCTAAGGAAAGACTACATATATTTTAAATATCATATTTTGCGTTCTAATAATATACTCCATAGTATATATAAAATTAGTTTTGGGACAAAAAGTAAGAGAGTAAAGTAAGGATCAAAATTTTATAGATGAACTCTAATAATTATTTTAGTAGTATAAGATGAACAAAACTAATTACACATTTCTCGGAATCACGCAATAAATAGAGATTTATGCATATACGATTCCAAACATAACTTCTTCATATTCGATCATTCATAAAAAATTATAGTCAAAACAATATTATTATAGTTCATACGAAATATTAGTCTTTCATAATTCATGAGAAATAAAATATAAACAAATCATTGAAAAAAAAATATTTATCCAAAAAATATTGTGAGTTACATAATAGTATATTTGATGGAAAACAAAAAAATGATTTAAAGGCTAGAAAGCATTGGAATTGGAACAATAAATTGGAGAAAAAGAATCGGTTTCTAACAAAGTATACTAATCATGCATAATATTTATTATGCATATTATAACACTATGATAAGATCAAATTGACATATGTGCATCGTACTTTAACAGTTTGGCTAAGCAATTTGATTTGTAACCTGTTTGACGAAATAAAAATAGAACATAAGTGTTACAATGAGACTAAAGTTTAGAAAAGAGTGAATGAAGGACAATAATGTAATAACATGTCAACAACTTATTAAAGATTTTTGCTATCATTCGATATTTCAAATACACCATTGTAGGAAAAAGAAAAACCGACAAAAATGAAAGATCCAAACCAAGAAAAAATCGTAAAGAAGATCCATAGCCATTATTTCCAATCTCGTGCATTGTTATTGATATGTGAGTATGTCATCCTCCTCTAATATTAATACAAACACACACACACAAAATAACTAATAAAATTCTAATTAACTAGTTTAGATCCCGCGCAAAGAATGCGCGGTATTTATAGAGTTACTAATATAAACCTCGTGCAATATATGCACGGTATTTATAAAGTTTTACTTTTTAATGTATTATTTATAGAATTTAAATTGACAGTTCACTTATTTTTCATGTTTCTCCTTAATGTATTTTGATTAGAGAAATAAATAAAAATTTAAATCGTAAGAAGTAATAATATGAGTTTTTTTTTTGAATTTTTTTTGTTTTTTTACCGAGAAATTAATGATTTTAATTTACAAATATTTACTAATAACATATTTTTTAGCTGAAAATTTTTATCATAAAAAGTCAATGAATTTTAACAAATATTTACTAATACCATATTTTTTAGTCGCAACTTCTTATCATAAAAATTCAATAAATTTTTATCAATAAGTTCTTTAAAAAAAGAATTTTCTTATCCTAAAAAGATCGGAGATAAATTTGTGCAGAATGTGAAATATTAAATGATAAATAATTAAATACAAAAGATTATATCCATTTATAACTTATCATGTCTACAACTATAGTATATGCTAAAAATATCAAACACTATTCTAGGAAATATGTTTTAGGCGGGAAAAATTGGAATTTCGCCTATTCATTTAGTAAATAGGGAATTCAAAACATAATAAAAATAAAAAGTGAAACAATTAATTTAGTTTTCTATGTATACTTTACCTACCAATTTTTTGAATAAAGTTGAAAATTCATTCTCCTACAATATTAATGGGTGTTGATTTTCGTAGTACACCTTTTACTCAACACAGTACACTTTTGACCATTTTACCCCTCTCATTTATCTCTCTCATTGTACTGCGTTGAAGAAAGAAACAGAGAAAAAAAAACTCAAAACATAATACTGGCACCACTTCTTCTCCTTCCAATTCTAGCTACCACAACCGCCCCGAACACCCACGGTCGGCCCTACTGTGTCCCTTCCACCAGTCCACCATCATGAATTCATGCCCCTTCCCTAAATACCATTGACGAAAGTCCGAAACCATTGCCCTTTGAAAATGAATTGTTGGAAGCAATATTATATGTCCAAGTCAAGTCGATGACGGTGAATTCCAAAAAGTTTGTCTGCGCATGAACGCTCCTAGCTCTTTTCCTTATTCTAATAGTACTTGGTTTTGTTTTTAGAATTCAGATTAGAGTTGTAGAATTGATTTAGTTAATTTAAACATTTAATTAGAGTAATTGAAGAATTTTGTGAGTTTACATTTAATTATCTGCCCTAATTATTGAAGAAATTGGGGTTTAAAATTGATTTAGTTGATTTTACATCAAATTAGGGTATAGTTGAAGAAATCTAGTTAATTTTACATTCAATTACAGTATATAGTTGAAGAAAAATAACTAAATTAAGATGCTTAGTTGTTAGGAATAGGGAGAATTGACTTGGTGAGTTCTTTTAACAACGGGTATGCAAATGGAAAATTTTGTGTAAAATGTACTGAATTGAGTAAAAAATACTGCGAAAATAAATTACGATATTAATATAAACACAAAATAATAACTAATAAGATTCTAATTAATTCAAAACATAATAAAAATAAAAAGCGAAATGATTAATTTAGTTCTTTAGCTATACCTTACCTACCAATTTTTTGAATAAAGTTGGAAATTCATTCTCCTGCAATATTAATACAAACACAAAAAATAATAACAAATTAATAAATTTACATAAGAAAAATAAAAAACGAAATAATTAATTTACTTTTCTATGTATACTTTAGGTGTTATTTTTTTGAATAAAATTGAAAATTAGGGTGAATATAATAGTTATATATACAAAAAATTCTATTACTAATTCTCTAAAAAATTAATGAATGAAAGGAAAATAAAAAATATGGTACATATATATGGAATATATATAGTAATTATGAAAGAAAAGTTAAAAGGTTATTTCATTAAATAAAGGAAGTAGTGGTTAAATAAATAAGGTAAATAAATAACAAAAATTATGAGACGAGACCAATGGTTTACAATATTTTTTTTCTTTCATTTTTTTGTTTATACCTATTATTTATTTTTATTTTTTTAATTTATATTTTTTAATTTTCTTAAATTAGTAATCCGTGTCACTTTTTTTTGCCATGTCACATTAAAAGTTGCCACGTCACAATTAAACTTATCATGTCACATTTTTTAGGTTAACTTTTTAATAAGATTTTATAGATTAAGATAAATGTTAATTTGGCTCATTTAAACCATTATCAAGCTACTTAGTTCATTATCGAGTCATCCGCCGGGTTGAGTCAATATTAGATCACAGGCCGGGTCCCTCAGGTCAGGTTCTGGTTGGAAAAAATAAAGTTGTTATCAGTTTATCGTTGGGGCGGGTTAGATCGGTTTCGGTTCACCCAATTTTAATTTCGAGTTTCATCTAGTTGAGTTTCGGGGGAGTCGGGTAATTTTTTTTCCACCTCGAGATACGAGTAAGTCTTCTATATAACGGAAATACAATATCACATTGTAAAATCATATAACGAAAGATTTTAAGTGTCTTTATTATGAAAAGTGGTGAGTAATGAAAGTTATTTTTGATACGGGTAGCAATGGTGACGGTTGTGACGATACTCGTGGCTTGATAAGCAACTTTGTGTTAACAGTGGGTTCGGATACTTTGTTAAACTCGACGGGGCATTTCGTGAGCTTAATAAGTTGCAGTGGACCGTCAGCTTAATTTGTGGCAATTTATCCACCACTTTGTTATTCAGTAAAGGGAGTCTTTATGTTATCTCTTCAATTTCTCTGCTTTAATTATTACAATAAAGAGTCTTATTTTAGCTTAAGTCCTAGTCTTAATTAGCTAAGTTATGAGCAACTTTTCGTTGCCTTTGGGTTGTTCAAACTGCAACTTGGCTATTTATAAGCCTCTGAGTATTTGTATTTGGCATTCAGAGAATATATTGAAATCACAAAACTTGCTTGTTAGCAAACTAATCCCGTTTTTATTCAACGCGTCTTGGATAATTACTCGTCTTTCCCAATAGGTCTTGGGTCGGACTCCATTGTTAAGCTATAGGTCTAGTTTAACAAATATCCTCATTTTTATTTCGTATCATAAGTGGTATCAGAGCTTCGGCTCTTGATTTCCATCAATCGAGACGGTCCTATTTCCGTTCGAATTAAACACACACAAAAAAAAAATCCACAAAAAAAAAAAAAATCCACAAAAAAAAAGAAAAAGAAAAAAACAGAGGAATGGCTGGCGAGCAATTCGACGACGAGTTCTATGACAAGCTTCAAGACTTGTTGCGTAATAGGCCTACCGGCAGTCGAACTGGTTCTAAACCAAAACAAGACGAGTTTAAAGTTTCTGAACTCCCAGAATTCGCAGGTGGAACCGATCCAGAAACCTACCTGGATTGGGAACGAAAGATTGAACGATTATTTGACTTCAAGGACCTTAGTGACGAAAAAAGGTGTAAATATGCTATTTTACGGCTAAGCAAGGGTGCCTCGCTGTGGTTCGAAGGAATAAAAACCAGGCGAGACCGAGCAGGGAAGGAGAGGATTACTTCTTGGGATTCGCTCAAACGGAAATTGCGCAAACGGTATGTACCCACGACTCACAAAATTACCACTTACCGTAAAATTGCCGAATTTAAACAGGGGAAATTGAGCGTCGGGGAATATATCGATGAATTTGAAAGTCTGGCTTTAATGGGGGAACTAGAGGAAATAGAAGAGCAAAAGATGGCTAGGTTTTTGCGGGGATTAAATTTTAATATTGCTAAAACCGTGGAATTGTATCCCTATTCGGACTTCGACACACTTTGCGGGCTTTGTTTGAAACTTGAGTCCCAGGGTAAAGCCAAATACAGGGATGGGTCGAATACTGATTATGGCAAACCCAAAACTTGGTCCAAACCCGAGTCACCCTTAAAATTTAATACCTCGACATCTAGTGTTAATCCAGCCAAGAGTCCTAACTCCAATGAAAATATGTCTCCCTCAAAATCTCCTAATTCGACCAAGGAAACTAGTCTGTCCAAAGTAAGGTGCTTTAAATGTCAGGGGTTCGGGCACTATCAAAATTCGTGCCCAAACAAACGGGTAGTTACGTTAAGGGAAGCCCTTGATTGCCGTGAGGAGTTGCGAGAGGAGGAGGAGAGATTGGGGGATGTCTTTGAGTTCAACGAAGGCTGTGAAGAGGAAGAGGTTGAGGGTTACGAGGCACCGATTTATGATACAGCGTTGGTTCTTAGGACCCTTCAAACAAAAACCGTGGCTGATGATTCGGACCAGCGTGGTGTGTTGTTTCATACCAAGTGTCGGGTCGGGGATAGGTGGTGCAGCGTAATTATTGACGGGGGTAGTTGTACCAACGTTGCTTCTAGTGAGATGGTGTCAAAATTGGGGTTGGTTACTACAGCACACCCTAAACCATATGCACTCCATCGGCTAAATGACGGTAACAGTGTGAAAGTGACTCGTCAAGTAAGGGTGGGACTGGCTATGGGTTCTTATGAGGATGAAATTTTATGTGACGTAATTCCTATGGATGCGTGTCACGTGTTGTTGGGACGCCTATGGCAGTTCGATCGAGATGTAGTTCACAGGGGAAGGAGTAATGAGTATGAGTTGAAAGATAAAGGCAAAAAAATCATTTTGAAACCCATGTCCGCTGAAGCAATTCAGTCCATGAATGTAAAGGCAAAAAAAAAATCGAGTCACTCGATGCTAGTTAGCGAACGGGAGGTTGAACGGGTTTTAGAACAGGGGAACATGGTGTACTTGCTCATTCTCAGTGAAGACTCCACCATGGTTTTGCATTCCAATTTGAGCAGACCCATTGAAGAATTATTAAAAGAGTACAGGGATGTGTTTCCCGGAGAATTGCCACCTGGTTTGCCCCCCATACGCGGTATCGAGCATCAAATTGACCTTGTTCCGGGTGCCCCATTACCGAATAAGGCCGCCTATCGCTGTAATCCCGAAGAAACCAAAGAATTGCAGCGGCAAATTGATGAACTCTTGGCTCGTGGTTTTGTCCGTGAAAGTTTAAGCCCATGTGCCGTTCCCGTCCTCTTAGTACCTAAGAAGGAAGGTACGTGGCGAATGTGCGTGGATAGTAGGGCCGTAAATAACATCACAATCAAGTACCGTTTCCCAATCCCGAGACTTGATGACATGTTAGACGAACTCCATGGTTCAAAAGTGTTCTCAAAAATTGACTTGCGAAGCGGCTATCACCAAATTCGGATGCGCGAGGGAGATGAGTGGAAGACGGCTTTTAAAACAAAGCACGGATTATATGAATGGACCGTTATGCCATTCGGTCTTACCAACGCTCCAAGTACATTTATGCGGCTCATGAATGAAGTTTTGAAACCGTGTTTGGGCAGATTTGTCGTGGTCTACTTGGATGACATATTGGTATATAGTAAAAGCAAGGAGGAGCATGTGGGTCATTTACGACAAGTCTTTGATATTTTAAGGGCTCAAAAACTCTATGGAAAACAAGAAAAGTGTGCATTTGAAGTCAGCCAGGTAGTATTTTTGGGGTATGTTGTCTCGGCAGCAGGAGTATCCGTGGACCCGTCTAAAATAGATGCAATCAGATCATGGCCGACTCCTAAGACGGTTAGTGAAGTTTGATCTTTTCATGGTCTTGCCTCGTTTTATAGACGCTTTATTCACAATTTTAGCTCAATTACTAGTCCTATTACAAATTGTTTGAAGAAGGGTTCATTTTCATGGGGAAAAGAGGCTCAGGAAGCCTTTGAATTGATCAAGTCTCGGTTGTGCAGTGCCCCTATCTTGGCACTACCAGACTTTTCTCAACCTTTCGAGGTCGAGTGCGATGCTAGCGGTGTTGGTATTGGTGCCGTTTTAATTCAGGGTGGTCGACCTATTGCGTATTTTTCCGAGAAATTAGGGGGTGCTCGACTGAAGTATTGTACTTACGACAAGGAATTTTACGCTATTGTTCGAGCTTTGAGGCATTGGAGTCATTATTTGCGGCCAAGTCATTTTATATTACATTCCGACCATGAGTCATTGAAGTATATTAATGGGCAACAAAATTTGAGTCCGAGACATGCAAAATGGGTCGAATTTTTGCAATCTTTCCATTTTTCCTCCAAGTATAAAGACGGCCGAAGTAATGTTGTAGCCGACGCATTGTCACGGAGGTATGCACTATTGACTACTTTAAGTTTTCGTCTGCTTGGTTTTGAAATATTGAAAAATCATTATCAGGGAGATGTTGAATTTGGGGACATATTTGATAAATGTGGAAAGGGTGCCTTTGAGGGGTACGTAGTGCAGGAGGGTTTTCTTTTTAAGGAGAATCGACTTTGCATTCCGAAACATCCAATTCGGGAGTTGTTGGTCCGAGAGGCACACGGTGGAGGTTTGGCCGGTCACTTCGGGATCGCTAAGACACTAGAAGTGTTGAAGGAACATTTCTTTTGGCCCAAAATGATAGGTGATGTGACGAATTTGATAAACAAGTGTGTGACATGTAACATGACCAAGAGCTCGTTCAAACCCGGCCTTTACACTCCTTTACCGGTTCCGCTCCGTCCTTGGGAAGATGTATCCATGGATTTTATAGTAGCTCTACCCCGTACTCAAAGAGGTAAAGACGCTATAATGGTGGTCGTGGATAGGTTTTCTAAAATGGCCCACTTTGTAGCTTGTCACAAGACCAATGATGCAAGCAATGTTGCCGAACTCTATTACCGTGAGATTGTCCGTCTTCATGGAATACCCAAAACTATTGTGTCGGATCGTGATTCCAAATTCTTGAGTTACTTTTGGAACACCTTGTGGCGAAAGGTGGGTACCAAGCTCCTTTTTAGTACGTCTCATCATCCGCAAATAGACGGGCAAACGGAAGTGACAAACCGGACCTTGGGAGTATTGTTGCGTGGGTTGGTCAGCCGGTCACTAAAAGATTGGGATACTAAATTGGCTCATGCCGAATTCGCTTACAATCGGTCCCCGACTCATGCCACGAGCCATTCTCCTTTTGAAATTGTGTATGGCGCTAATCCTTACCTTCCACTGGATTTGATTCCACTTCCGAAAGGCGAGCTAGTACACAAAGATGCGGATGCGAAATTGAAGTCCATGATCAAGTTGCACGAGCAAGTTCGTAAACGTATTGAAGCTATTAACACTTCTTATAAACAAAAGGCAAATAAGCATAGGAAACCACGTGTGTTCAAAGAAGGTGACTTGGTATGGGTCCATTTGCGTAAGGAACGGTTCCCGGGTAAGAGGAAAAATAAGCTTATGCCTAGGGCCGAGGGTCCTTATAAGGTGATCTCCCGTATTAATGACAACGCCTACAAGATCGAGTTGCCCGGTGATTACGGTGTCCATGCCACTTTTAATGTGGGTGATTTATCCCCGTACTTGGATGATGACGGCCTCACCGAATTGAGGTCAATTCCCTTCAAAGGGGGAGGGGATGATTTTTTTTTTTTTTTTTTTTTTTTTGGCAGCTGTAAAGAAAGGTTCCTAGTGCAAGCCCATAGCCCGTTTAGCCAAGGCATGAGCTCTTAAGTTACAATCCCTGCGAACATAACTAAAACAGAAACAATGAAAATCAGATGAAAGAAGAGTAATCTCCTGCAAAATGTTCCTGATATGGTGATGTTTGGTCTGCTTCCCCATCCATTGCGTCAAAAGCGAAAGGCAATCCGAGGAAATTTCAATGTGCATATTTCCTGCCTGGCGTGCCCAGGAAATGGCCTCCTTTAACCCTAGCGCTTCGGCTTGAAGAGGAGATTCAGCCCTGCCTCGAAGGAATCCTTCATAACAAATGGCACCATCTGTCCCAAGGGCAATCCATCCAAAACCCGCAAGACACGAGGTCTTCCAACCTGCGTCAACGTAGATACGTACCATATCGCAAGACGAAGGACCTCCAATACAATAGAAAGGTCGCCCCGCTCGAAGCAGCTGATAGTCAAAGTCATCATCCGGGGAAAGAACCGGGTCGCCGGTCTCGAAACCAGGTGGATACAGTGGCTCAGAAATAGCTTTATCGTTGGCTTGAAGAACTTCATTTAAAAGGTGACGAGTCTTGGCGTAAAAGACACCCGTGTTAAAGGTGTTGCCCCTAAACCGGATATCATTTCGTAAAGTCCAGAGACTAACCAAGATCACAAGAAAGTGAATAACAAGATTAAGCCCATCCTCAAGCTTGAAGAGGTAGAGAATCCAATTAACGATCCAGTCGCGGACATCAATATTAGGGAGATGACCGACAGTAATACCCAGCCCCGATCCGGCCCAGATTCGTGAGCTAAGAGGGCAGTCGCGAAAAAGATGATCAAGGGTTTCCACGCAGCCGCTTGTAGCATTACACAGGACACAAGAGGAAGCCCAGGTCATGTCTCTTTTAGAAAACTCACTACCAATCGGTAGGGAACTAGCAAAAATTTTCTAGAGAAGAATTTTCCATGACTGGGGTCCCGGCAGGTTCCATAAATGCTTCTTGCAGAAGAGTTTCCAGTTAGCATGGATCCGAGCTTTGTCCTTTCTAGATCCATGCGCATAGAAAAAGTCGCGGAAGAGAATACCATAGCCGCTCTTGACAGTGTAAATGCCACTGTTAGCATAGGGCCAAAAAATCTCATCCCGTGACTGTGAAGAATGAAGGGGGGTAGCCAAAATTTGGTTTACGCTTTCGTCCGAAAAGAGTAAGTTGATTAAGCCTTCATTCCACCCTCCATTATTGATGCAGATATCCTTTACGCGAAGATCCTTTAAGAAAATAAAGCCTTCCTCAAGAAGGCTATCCTTAGGCTCCGGAGTTTGCCCATTAACCCACCTCTTATCCCACACATTTAGATTAGAGTCAATACCAGGTTTCCAGCCAATGTGTTCCTTAATAAATTTTAAGCCATGAGTGATGCTCCGAGCACCCCAAGAGAAGGATTTCTTCCTGCAAATCCATGAGTGATTTTCAAATCCTAAGGGACCCATAATCTTCTCTCGGAAAACTGAACAAAAGAGCGATGTCTCATTTGACACGAGTCTCCACGCGTGTTTTGCCAATAATGCTTGATTGAGACAACCCACATTCCTAATACCGAGGCCCCCTTCACTCTTCGGGAGACTAGTGAAGTTTCTACTACACCAGTGGAGGCACTTACCTGTTTTACATCCAGCCCACCAAAAATGTGACAAGAGAGCGTTAATCTTCTTGGTCACACTTACCGGAATTTTAAATGCCGATAGAAAGAAAATGGAGAGATTGGATAGGACGGAGGAGATTAAGGTAAGTCGCCCAGCTGGAGAAAGAAAGATCCCATTCCACGAAGATATGCGTTTCATAACAGATTCCACAAGGCCCATGAAGATCTCCTTTTTTGATTGCTGAAATTCAGTTGGTAGACCAAGGTACTTTCCAAAGCCTTTGTTGTGCTTTATATTGAGTGTTTTTAAACAAAAACTCACCTTCCGAAGGGTGTTATTTGGGCTGAAGATGATTCCCGACTTGTCGTCATTAATGACCTGGCCTGAAGCCTCACAGTAATTTACAAGGAGGCGTTTGAGATGTCGTACCGCAATTCCTTTGTTCTGGAAGAAGAAAACCGAATCATCTGCAAAGAAAAGATGCGTTAAAGGGGCTACTCCACGGCACAGGCGAATACCCTGGAGTTTGCCCTCCCTTTGGGCACTCTCGACGTTGCAGGAAAGAACTTCCATACAAAGGATGAAAAGATATGGCGATAAAGGATCTCCTTGTCGGAGGCCACAATTCGGTCTGAAAGGATGAAGGGGAGCCCCATTCATTAAAATTTCATAGCTCACCGTCGAGACACAATTCATGATCAGGTTAACCAAACTTGGAGGAAAACCAAAAGAAAGCAAAACAGCCTGAAGGAAATCCCATCTAACCCGATCAAAAGCTTTGCTCATATCAGCCTTGAAAGCGACTGTACCAAATTTTCCATGTTTATGAGTGTTAATCTTATGAATCGCTTCATGAGCCAGCAAAATATTGTCACTTATACTTCTCCCAGCCAGAAAAGCATTTTGATGGTCCCCAACTAAATAACCCATGACTTTCTGCATGCGGTTTGTAATGCATTTCGTAATAATCCTCATGAAAACATTACAAAGACTGATTGGCCTGTAGTCCTTGACAGCTTCAGGACTATCACATTTGGGAATTAAGGCAATGAAGGTACGATTCATTTCCTTCAGAACCACACCAGAGTTGAGGATTGAAAGCAGAGCCTTAGTACAATCCTTTTTCACAAGATGCCAGCAACGTTGGTAGAAGATGGCCGGAATGCCATCAGGGCCTGGAGACTTCATCGGCCCCATTTGAAAGACAGCCTTTCGAACCTCTTTAGCAGTAAAGGGCTTAGCCAAAGAGTCAGCATCATCATTCATTATTCTTTTGTTAAGGTTTCTTAGAAGTTGATCGAAGGATGAATGAGTACCTCCCTGAACTTGCTGAGGATGGTGCGGTCTAGAAAAAAGCTTGACAAAAGAGTCTTGGAAGCAGCTGCTAATCTCATCATGATCATAAGTCCAATTTCCATCAGATTTTTTAATGCCAAGAATAAAGTTCCTGCCCGCGCGCCCCTTGACCCAGTTAAAGAAATACTTAGTACAGGTGTCACCATCAACCAACCATTTCAGCTTCGCTCGTTGTTTCCAATAAATTGCCATCGCCCTTGCAAACTCTCTAACTTCCGTATTTACGAGGTCATATTCTTCCTCCCCACCTCCCGAAATAGCGAGTTCCATGCTCTGTTCCAACCGTTTATCAAATTCATCCCATTTGTCAGCCCAACCATTTCTTTTATCTAAAGCCCACTTCTTGACATGTTGCCGAACCCTTGCGAGTTTTCGAGCAACTCGGAAAGCAGGAGATCCAGAATCAGGTAGATTCCAAACCTCTTTAATAATTTGAATGCATTCTGGATAGTCCAAAGTCCAAGCATCCAACTTATAGGGCTTTTTGCCTACGGATTTGGTAAGGTGAAGATCGAGCTCGATAGGAGCATGATCCGAGATCTGGATCGGATGGTGCTTAATACCCGTATCAGGAAAAAGAGTAAACCACTCCTTGGAGCCTAGTGCCTTGTCTAGTCTTTCATAAACCCTACGGTTTCCTTTTCTATTGTTGCACCAAGTAAATCGAGGTCCTTTGAAAGGGATATCAATAAACTCGTTCCGTAGTTTCCAATTATTGAAAGAACAAGCCCCTCGTATGTGAGAATTGCAAGCACTTAATTTATCACTTTGATAGTCCACTTGGTTAAAATCACCCACAATGAGGTATGGATGAGTAAGCTTGTGCAAGTAGGCTTCTAAAGTCTCAAAGACCATCTCCCTTAGTTCAAATTTTGATGCTCCATAAAACAACACAAGATACCATAAACGCCCATTCATTTTTTCCACTAGGAATACCATGAAATTATTACATGTCTCCACAAGAGTCATCTTAGCTTCTTTCTTCCATCCAACCCATAGCCCACCCGCTACACCATTTGCATCAATGCCGGCGGTCAAAACAAAACCAAAAGGGCGAAACAAAGGACTAACATTATTTACATTACATTTAGTTTCGATAAGGAAAAGAAAATCAAAGTAACTACTACTAGTAAGCGCCCTAATTTTAGGAATTGTAGGGGCGAGCGCATTATTTAGACCCCTACAATTCCAAATCAGTCCATTCATGGCGAGAGAGGAGGTTGTGAAGGCCCAACCTCCGCAAAGCCGCCATCAAAATTCACAGAAGAGTCCGAATCCATCATTTCCTCATCATCAGTAATTTTTATGCAAAAACTAGCCACCTTGCCATGAATAGCCGTCGCCTTACCTTCCCCGCCACCCCATTTCTCACACACTCTTCTTTGCCGATGCCCCGTAAAATCTTTTGCCTTTCCCGGAGAACTCACATAGTCGAGTGCACGAGGTCATCAAGAACTTGATGCAACACTTTCGTTTCTTAGCCAATCTTACAAGAGCTTTTTAGGCTAGAGCTCATTTCAGAATGGCAATATAAATCAGCCAATCCCATACATCCATCAGATGAGCCATGAATTTCGATTTTTGAAATCAAAAGAGCCTTATTCCCAACAGCAGGAATAGTGAAAAAATTGTCACCCGAAAAGCCAACGGGTGCACCAAAGAACAATGATATCATTTGGTTCAAAGAGACTTTTGTTCAAAGTTCTTGTAGAAGATTCTTCAAAGGTAAAAGAGACGAGGATCCCAGCTCTAGCTCCTTGCCCTTGTTGGTGATTGCTGTGGAGGAAAAGGCATAACTAGGGGGCTTGACTTGTGGTAGATCAATAGGTCCATCAGTCTTGAACACACCATCATAACCCACAGTGAGAACTAGTTCAGTATTCACCTTACTTGTTGATCCTTTCAAAGGACCAAGCCCAGCTTTAGAGACATTGTTATTAATTTCTTCAGAGATCAAGTTGATAGCTTGACTGTACCCAGATGAGTCTTGGGTTGCTGTATCCCAATTGAGAAAACTTTTTGAAGATGAATCTTCAGGTATAGGACTTGCAGTTGCAGTAGTAGAATCACTTATATAGATAACCTCATTGAGAAATTGATCTGCCTGATTGAGAGCATCTGCACTTGTAGCAGTAAGAGGCACAGAAGCAAGAGGTTCAGCTTCAACATGTACAGCAGCAGAAAGCCCACCAGCAGGGGCTCCATTAACCTCCACCCTTTGTTCAGCTTGGGTAGCAGCAGCAGCAGAAGGTTCCTGGACAGAAGCTTCCTGGACAGTCACCTGATTTGCCACTGCCACAATTTGGTGTTCAGTCTGATCCGCAGTAGCAGCTTGAATGACAGTGCCATCAGGTTGGTGGTAACGAATAGGCAGACCACCAGGAGGGGGTCAAAGGTTTGATTAAACCCTCTGTGGTCATCATCCATTCTTGCCCATTCAATGTCACTCTCCACCCTGTTGAGAATCTCTTCTTGAATGCGCAAATCTCTGTCAAGAACTCCACTCAAAGAGCCCTGGCCAGCATAAATCAGGTAAGGATCATTTTGTTGCATTTGGTGAAGTTGATCCAGATGGGTCATCTGCACATCCCCTTGATTATCAAACTCATCTTCAGCACTATGATAATCATCATCTCCAGTTTGATTCTGAATCTGGTTATGACCTTCACCTTCATCAAGCCATCCTCCCAACCCAGAATTTGCCCCCTGCACCTCATTACCAGAATTTTCTTCCACTTGGTTTAAGATATCATTCTGGGGAGCTTCATTCATAGCCAAATCTGGTTGATCCATAGCAGTTGCTTCACCAGCAACAACCCCTGCTTGAGCATCAGTCATTGCAGTATCACCCAGATGCCCATTCATGTGATCTTGTGGCTGATCCTGAGCCTGCCCATGAGTTCCTGCATCCATATTCCCCACTTGAAAGATAACAGGCCCAGCAAAAGGCTGGGCCGTAACAGCAAAAATCATTCCTGGTTGAACCCTACCACCAGGAGTGAGTCCTAGATCAAAGTCAATGACACGTTCAGGAGAGTCCCTACCCTGATTATTACTCCTATCCACACCATTTCTCAAACGAATTCTGGAATTAATGAACCTAGTGGTGGGAGGGGTGGCCCTTAAGTCAAGATTAAACATTGTATGGTTACTATGAGACTGAAAAACTACAAATCCTTTATGTTCCACTTTATCTAGCATACCATTTACAGTTGAGACGATGGTAGCCACACTCTCTCTGCATTGGGACCCTTTGTGTCCCACCTTCCCACATTTTACACAGTATTTAAAAATTTCTTCATAACGAAACTGTATCCATAGCAGGTACCCCCCCTCCATGGCTAGAAAAAACCCAGGCATAAGGGGCTCGTTCAACTTAATACCCACCTTAATCCTAAGGTAGTTGTGTTCAGGAATGACGTCAAAAGGTTCAATAAAAAAACTATTGCTCAGAAGCTTACCCGCTATGCTAGCTACCTCTGTAGTAAGGTACTCAAAGGGAAGTCCACAAACACGAACCCAGACTTCAGCATAGGGGAACCTAACAGTTCGTGGGACAATGTCAGCATACCAGCGGGCAAAAACCATGACTGCTCCCTGAATAGAAGCAGTACTCCTTGTCAAGAGCTCCTCCCTGTCTTCATCATCTTCACAATAAAGAACGTAAATCTCTCCCATTTTATACGCCTTAACACGTCCTTTAGTTCTCCATTTCTTTCTGATGACATCATTTACCAACTCTGCTTTAAAGAGCCGGTAATCAACAAGAAAGCCCAGGATGCATTTCCCCCAGAACTCCCTGGACTTCCCAAGGTGTGAGGGGTCAATATTCACCACCCCCCCAGACCTAGGGAAACGCCAGAGATTAATGTGTTGTGGGTTCAGAGGGTGGAAATCCGTATTTGGATGTGTCTGATGATAGTTTTGGTGATTGTAGATGTTCTGATGCACATCCCCATTGATATTTTCAGAAGGGTTTCCAAAACGCCCAAATTGATTTTCGAATTCCATTTTTGTTGATTGAGAATGTTGAAGGTATTTGTGAAGTAATGATTGAATATATGTTTTTTGAGTAGTGATTGCAGACGATGAGGATGAATGTGAAAGGATCCCCATCGTACCATTTATAGGTAGTAAAGATTCCCAGGAAAACAAAACGTTGCACTATAATCCCAACGGATTGACAGTTGAGAGGGAGCTGCAGAGATTTACTTGAGCCACCCAAAATTAAAGACCCAATTAAATTGATGACAGAGGAATGATTAAGGAATACAAATCGAATTGGGGACGATTCCCAGAAAAAAAGCAATAAGCTAGAAGATTTTTCCCAAAAAAGGCCAATTAAATGCCCCCTTTTGCAATCATTAAACGAGATTTCACAAGAAAAACCTAGAGAAAATAGGAATGGGAATGATTAATGGTAGATTAGACTTTTCAGAAAAAGTTAGGGTTGTTAACCCAATGGTTTGAAGATAGCTAGAAGCTCCCCTTTTTCTTGGGAGAAAAGCTCTCGATTTCTAGAGAGAGAAGTTGGGGGGGGAGGGGATGATACGGGTAGCAATGGTGACGGTTGTGACGATACTCGTGGCTTGATAAGCAACTTTGTGTTAACAGTGGGTTCGGATACTTTGTTAAACTCGACTGGGCATTTCGTGAGCTTAATAAGTTGCAGTGGACCGTCAGCTTAATTTGTGGCAATTTATCCACCACTTTGTTATTCAATAAAGGGAGTCTTTATGTTATCTCTTCAATTTCTCTGCTTTAATTATTACAATAAAGAGTCTTATTTTAGCTTAAGTCCTAGTCTTAATTAGCTAAGTTATGAGCAACTTTTCGTTGCCTTTGGGTTGTTCAAACTGCAACTTGGCTATTTATAAGCCTCTGAGTATTTGTATTTGGCATTCAGAGAATATATTGAAATCACAAAACTTGCTTGTTAGCAAACTAATCCCGTTTTTATTCAACGCGTCTTGGATAATTACTCGTCTTTCCCAATAGGTCTTGGGTCGGACACCATTGTTAAGCTATAGGTCTAGTTTAACAAATATCCTCATTTTTATTTCGTATCAATTTTAGTGGACGTTGTTATGTAAATAATCAATATGTTTTTTTTAAAGGAAAAATAATCAATATGTTTTACAATAATGCTTATGTAAAACGATTTTGTATAAGAATTGTTGCATCAGATACCTCCATGTATATTTTATATTAGTTTTTATTTAAAACTTCTCAACTTTTTTCACATTCCCTTACGTCATTACTCATTACTCGTTCACCTCTGTTAAAATTTTCCATCTCCGCTAGGGATAATTCCTAACTTCGCCCCTACGTCGTCTTGTGACATTTCCTTTATATCTTCCCGTGGATGCTGAACTTGTAATAGAGATATGAATGTGAATGGATCGATACACACGTCTATTTATGATGGCTATCCCATTTTGGAGACACATCTGAATCTTCTCGGCCCACCTGGACTGATGTCTGGGCTTTTTATTATCACAAATCGTACTCCTTTCAAATATTTCTTTCTTTTTCCTTTTTTTTGGTTGTTTCCCCAAGTGATCAAGACTCAAGAGTCAAGTCCATTGAAGCAGAGTAGATTCTATGTTCCATTTTGTGTTTCATCTCGTATCTCATTATACTATTTTTGTAACATCATTAACTCAAGAGGAGTAGCTATTAAATTTATTATGTCAATAATAATGTGTCGCAAAATAAAAGCAATGAGAAAGGAGATAAAATACAAAAATGGCACACGTAATCTCAACTTCTATTGAAGCTATTGAAGGTGGATGTAAAACATTGAGATGTTTCACACGATAGTTAAAGAATGATTATGTATCAACTTTTGTGTGTTTAATTCAGGCCTCTAAGCATTAGCTCATAAAATCCTCTTTTCTTTCAAATAAATTTTATACATTTAATTAAAATATATCTTACATATATCGAATATATGGACAAATTATTAGGTGCTTCAGTAGAGCTACAATTCCAAGACTCCCTTATTTTCCTACAAATTTAGTACATTGGCGAGTTACAAATTACAATATTTTATTGTGAGTAAGTACCTGAAAAATAAAGTAAACTCATAATATAAAATTATTTTTAAGCATTTAACACCTTCTAACTGATATTTTTGACTAACTAGTTTTAAACCCGTGCAGAAAATGCACGGGTCGTAATTAATAGCATGCGTTATCAATTTATCATTTTATATAAAAGGACTTAAATGAGTATGAATATCCTTGACTTTGTTTATTGCCATCGCAAAACAAACAACGATGAGAATATATTCAAGCAAAATATAAGTTTTTTTTTGCCAACAGTAAAGATAAAAGCAAAATATAAGTATATGTTTTTAAATGAATTTTAAATTCATGATCAATTAAATTGGTTAAAAGTATCTAGTGAATATAACATGATTTTAATACATTTAAACTGATATAAAGAACAAAGAAAAATCTAATATGGAGGGCCGATGGAAGTGAAAATAAGTATATATTATCTCGACATGTTAAAATAAATGTACATCTATAAATTATATTCCTATAATATTTAGATCAACAATCGTAATGTGCTTAAATTGTAATTGGGCCGACATTTTCAGTTCTTTAAATGCAAATATGACTAAAATATGAGTTCAAAACTATTATTCCCTCCGGCCGAATCATTTGTTATCTGTTTTTATTTTAAGTATATTATTCATTCGTTATCTATTTCCATATCAGGTAAATAACTTTTCACAAAATGACAAATATGCCCCTTACACAAATTATAGAATAGTACGACATCATATTGTAAAACGGTCTATTTTTATTAGAAAACTTTTTATTTAATGCTAATTAATAATTTGTATTTTTAGACAATAAAATCGTCTTATCGGCAAAACCGCTTCACAAAAACTACCATATCTCATATTATTCACTACTATCGTACGCTCTATTATTCACTACTACGTACTCCGTAAGTCCGTATTACCTACCTATAAATTCTGATTTTGACATATAAACGGATAAACCTAAGAAAACTTAAAAGCTAAACAAATTATATATAACCAAAAATATGTTTTAAGTAATTAACCATACCCAGCCACCTCCTCACTCATTTTACCCCCTCGTCCCATTTCATGTGGCTCTCTACCCGTATCTTAAAGTTCCGCCGCACTCCTTATCAGTCACCTCTTATATTTTTAAGCTCATTTAAATCAATCTTTGTTCACCATCATCTTTCTCCTTTTGTGATCCTACCCATTCTCAAGTATCACCTTCACACTTTTCACCTCTTATTCCGATCTCTATCGGGTCTCCACCCTAACAGAAAAAAGAAAGATAAATTTTCTTCTAATTTTCCGCCTATCGACAATTTACATCAATATACATATTCTTTAATCTTTAATGCCTTTTAGATTCGAATTTAATAAATTTAATGTCAATATTGGAGTTAATTGAAGAGTATAAGTAGAAGAAATTCATGTAAGTATGATCCAAAAATTATACTCTGGGTTCTTTTATTCGCTTAGTCCATTTCAAAGTACATATTTTTTTTCGATTTTTAAAATTTTGTCAATATGTTTTTTCCAAGATTTTTTCAGATCTAATATGCTTCTTATTTTACTATTTCTTATTTATTATATTTTAGTATATTCATTAAAGTGTTTTTTTATGTTTCTTTTAGAGAATTATTCGTAAATATTTTTTTTTTTTGCTTTTTTTCTCCGAAAATCTCCACTTCTACATTAATTATTACTCGTATTTTTTTCATTTTAAAAGATTTATCAATATTTTTTTTAGAAAACCTTCAAATCTACAGTTTTTAAAAGATTCAGTAGTATAATTATAATTATTATGGTGATTTAATTTTTTTAAATAGGTCGATGTATTCCGAATGATTAGATTTATTTCCGCAAAATAATTATACACATAATATTTTTAGATACCTGGTATTTTTTTATTAAGATATTATTTTTTAAGGAATTTATATTTATTTACTATACTCCGTACTTCTTTTTTAAACATCATTTTTTTTAACATGAAACTATTTTTTTTAATTTTTTTATGTAACAGTTGACTTGTTGAAATTAAAAGTCAAGAAGATTATTTAAAGTGGGTTGGAGAGTGATAACTGGTTTACAATTATTATCATTAATTATTGAATTGAGTAATTAAAAATTGACAATTGAATAATCAGAATAGAGTAGAAATTTATTAGAGAGAGAGAGGGTAATTAAATGAGAGGTAAAACATGGGGGGACCTATACAAAGTCAATTTTATGAATTTTATCGGCCAATCAGAAGCCTTTAAAGAACCTAACTTTTATACTAGGTAGATTACTCGTTAGTTGTGATCTTTTATAGTTGGTAGTTGTTAAGACCCAATTTGATGTTAATATATGTTGATGATTAGGGGTGGGCATAATCCGGTCCGGATCGGAAAAATGGACCGGTCCGGACCGGAATCTAGTGAACCGGAACCGGAATTAAAAATTCCGGTCCGGTCTCCGGTCCACCATTTTCCAAGATTCCGGTTTCCGGTCTGGTTCGGGACCGGTATTTTCCGGTTCGGACGGTTTGAACCGGAATGCCCGGAATTATTGTTATTTGCATTTTTTTTCTTAAAATTGTATTTTTATTCCGGTCCAATGGACCGGAATTTTTGGCCGGAATTTGAAAAAGTGGGTAATTCCGGTTCCCAATCTGGTCTTGGACCGGAATTTTTCCGGTCCGGAATTTTGTAATCCGGTCCGGTCCTCGTCCATGAATTTTGTCGATTCCGGTTCCGGTCCGATTTTGGACCGGTGCTCACCCCTATTGATGATGCATAGGATAAAATAATCTCATTATTTATTTAATCGTGTGTTTCTTAGGTTTTAATCTTATAGCTCAGAAGCTCTAATTATCAATTAAGATTGTCTCGATCAAAGATGAAAATTATCATAAATAGAGTCATGGTGTTGTATTGAACAAAACCCAAAGTCATCCCTAATCACATAAATACTAATAACAAATACAAAAGCATTTGATAATCATTTGATGATTAATCCATTTTATGAACCACTACTGGTGGAAGTGTAGAACAAAGTAGTGTGAAATGACAAATTGACAGCCGCGTATTGAAGATGAATATTTCGGAATTTTGGTGGTCATGCAATTAGGAGCTATGTAGGAAGCCGAGGACATTGCAAGAATTGAGAGCAAATTTGGTTGAGATTTCATTAATTGTGTGTGTAAAAAAATGAGTACAAGCAAAGTATATACTCTCTCCTATTCTAAATAACTGTCCCATTTGTCATTTCCGTCTATTCACATAACTGTCCCATTTGCCATATTTGGACATGATTTTTTACTTTCCTACCCTTAACTCTTTTCTTTATTTACTACCTCAACCACCCATAATCCATCATATTCAATACTTTTCATTAATTAACTCATACATTCTTACCCCTATATAATAATTTTCATTATTTTAACTATATTCCTTAATTTTCGCGCCACTATCCAAATGGGACACTTATTCAGAATAGGAGGGAGTACACAATTATGCACAATCTGATATGAGTAAAACTCAGTGAATAATAGCTTAAACTGGGTAAAAGACTGACTTGTAAAGGACCAGCTGACTCTATGTCCTAACAAGTCAATTCCTAGAAGATTATGGTGGATCCTTTTGCTTTGGCTTTGAATATTCATCCGTCTTTTTCTGCTTTTTTTCTTGGACTTGTGAATTGCTGGTGGGATTGCTAGTTTATCTATTTCCTACTTTACACTCCCTCTCAAGATGAGAGTGGAGTCCTGATGAAACTCCCATCTTGGATAGTAGATACTTATGCTGATATAAACAGGACAAGATTTTGTGAAAACATCAGCTACTTGCTCTTTTGTGTTGACATAAGAAGTGGTCAGAAGACCTTGTTGGATTTTTTCTTGAATAAAATGACAGTCCACTTCAATATGCTTGGTGTGTTCATGGTACACAGGACTAGCAACTATAACTAAAGCAGCCTGGTTGTCACACTTGAGATGAGTTGGACCCAGGTGTTTAAGTCCTAGGTCCTGAAGTAATTGAAATAACTAGCAGGTGACTTCACATGTAGTCATGTCCATGACCCTGTACTCAGCCTCAGTAGAGGACCTTGACACAACTGTTTGTTTCTTTGATTTCCAAGAGATTGGAGAGTCACCAAGCAGGATACAGAAGCCAGTGGTAGAATTTCTACTGAATGGGCAAGATGCCCAATGTGAATCACGATAAGAAGTAAGATGAGCTGCTGGCAAATAGGATCCCTTGGTTGGGTGCTGACTTCAGATACCTTAAGACCCGTCTAGCTGCTTGCATGTGATCAGAGGTAGGACACTACAGAAACTAGCTTAACAGTTGAACCGAGAATGCAATGCCTGGTTTAGAAATGGTCAAGTATATTAATTTGCCAACCAATTTTTTTGTAAGTGTCAGGATGAGGTAACGGAGTACCCTTCCCTGGCTCAAGTTTGATGACAGGGCAGACTGGGAGTTGGAGTGCCTTGGATTTGTCCACCCCAAAAGTGCTGAGCATGTCAAGGGTGTACTTCTTCTGAGAAATAAAGATGGCAGGTGCACTTCTCTCAACTTCAAGCCCAAGAAAATAGGAGAGTTCTCCTAAATCCTTCATATGAAATGAAGAATTGAGATATTGCTTTAATGCCTGAATTTCAGAAGAACAGTCACCTGCAATGACCATATCATCTACATAGATGAGGACTATTGTGGTGTGGCCATCATGTTATTTGGCAAAGAGAGAGTGATCTGCATGGGATTGCTTGAAACCATAGCTCAGCAATGCTTGAGACAATTTAGAGAACCATTGCCTAGGGGCTTGTTTGAGGCCATACAAGGATTTTAGTAGTTTGCAAACTGTGCTTTCAGATATATGAGTGGGAAGCTCCCTCTGACCAGTGAAAGTAAGGACTCTATCACCATTCCATTGGTTCAGTTTCAAGTAAACATCTTCATTCAAGTCCCCATATAAGAAGGGATTGGCCACATCCATTTAGCAAGTCTCCCAGTTGATCATGGCTATAATGGCAAGTAAGGTCCTTACTGTGGACATCTTGGCCACAGGTGCAATGTTTCATCATAGTCTATGCCCTGCTTTTGCCTGAAACCTTGACCAACCAATCTGGCCTTGTGTTTTTCTACTGACCCATCTGGGTTGTACTTTGTTTTGTAGATCCATTTGTAAACCATGGCCTTACTTCCCATAGGCAACTCAGTGAGGGTCCAAGTGTTGTTGTCATGCAAGGCTTGCAGTTCCATATTCATGGCACGAATCCACTTAGGAGCCTGTACAGCTTATGTGAATGTGAGAGGATCTGCAGTACTGGAAACACAAGCATGACCAGCAAAAGATTTAGTGAGATGCAATTGGACAACATTGGCAATTGTAGTAGGTGCCATGATAGGGTTGGTGACAACATAGTCCTTGGTCCATTCAGGAGCTCTTCTATCTCTTATTGTCGGGTAGAGATGTCAGGAGTATTATTTTTATTAACAGTAGTCTTATTGTAGTCCATTTCAGGCATGGAAAGGTCAGTATTTGTGGTCAGGAGAGATTCAGGTTTAACAAATGATGTTGTGACTGGTGTTCCAGCAGGTATATGAGGCAACATTTCATGTGGGTCTGATTGTAGAGAAAGTATGTATTGACTGAGCTTTGGAGTTCTACATGGAAAGACAGTTTCATAGAACTTGACATCTCTGGGCACAAACACAATCTTGTTGGTGATGTCATACACTCTATATCCTTTCTGAGATAGATGGTATCCAATGAAGATGCAGGGAATCCCCCTTGGTTGGAATTTGTCCTTGTCTCTGTTGGGATTGTGTACCGTTGCCAAACAACCAAAGACTCTCATGATGTTATAGTCAGGTGCCTTATCAAACAGTACTTCATATGGTGTACTGTTTTTCAGCAATAGTGTGGGTAGTATATTTATGATAAAAGCTGCAGTAAGAACACAATCTCTCCAAAAGGTTAGTGGCAACCCTGAACTAAATCTGATTGCTCTCCTGATCTCAAGCAAGTGTCTGTATTTTCTCTTCACTACTCCATTTTGTTGGGGCATTTCAATGCAACTGGTCTGCTGCCATATGCCCTTAGACAAAATGAACTTCTTGCTATCTCCCTCTGTGAGTTCTAAGGCATTATCAGATCTAAGCATCTTGATTGGTTTGCCAAATTGTTTTTTGATGAACTTATAGAAGTGCATAAGTAATGATGCAACTTCAGACTTGTGTTTCATCAGATAGACCCAAGTAGCCTTAGCTTTCCTCTAGTTTCTTTCTTGTATGGTCGCAAACATCTATGTGAACCAAGTTAAAAATGTTAGCAGCTTTCTTAGTTCTAGTAGGGAAGACTAGTTTAGTTTTCTTAGCCAAAGAGCAAGTTATGCATATTCTTTGGCAATTTAAATTTGATTGATTGATATTACATATGAATCTAAGTTTGCTGTCAGCAGCATGTCCCAACCTTAAATGCCACACATCACCATCCTTATCATTAATAGTAGGGAGAGTATTACATAATATGTTAGGTGAATTACATGATTTTAAAATTATGCTACCTGAATTCAGTCCTTGATTACTAAAATTACCATCAATTTTAACATTACACAGATCAGGATTGTCCATCCTAAGTTGGGATGGGATTTCCCGTCCTTATTTAGTAGATAATAGACACCCCCAATTTCTCTTCCAAGTCCCTTAATATTCTTGTTTGAGAGTCCTGTATCACACACAGATTTGCATAAAAAACCACAAAACAATATTCATCTCTGGTTAGTTTCTAAACAGATAATATATTGTGTTTGAACGTTAGAACAAATAACACATTCCTTAGAGTTATTCCATTATCAAACTTATATGTGCCAATGTGAGAAACATGAGAGGTTTCTCTCGTGGCTAGATTTATTTTAGGTGTGTGCTTCAATTTAACAAACTTGTCAAAGAGTTTTAAGTCAGATACCATGTGATTGGATGCCCTTGAGTCTATAATCCACTCATGTGTTGTGTTTGAGGCAAAGTTGCAGTTTAAGGAAGTCATACCTGCAAAATTAACCTCCATTTCATCTTCTGTTTCAGGGTAGTGACTTGTTCCCTTGCCCTTGCTCATTAGTTGTTCAAACTGTTGTGCAATTAAAGTGATTGTTCCACCAATATTACCTTGACCATCATCCATTAAAGCATTACCTGGCATCCTTCCATGCTTGACATTGGAGCTGTATTTCCCTTTGTTCTATCCTGACCTGAGCCCTTTCGAGCCAGAGCCCTGATAGCTATTCCTGTTCTTGTTTGCCACAAATTTTTATGAAAAACGTATTGACATAGGATGATAAACTGGATAGCCAACCACTCTCCAGCATGTGTCCCTTGTGTGATCCTTCTTGTTGCACACATGACAGGAGGATGCATTAACTTATGCTTTCTGATCAGCAGCATAGAATGTTAAGTTGTCAGACTCCAGCTTTTCAATGCTCATGCTCTTGTAGTTCCTCCTTTATGCCTCCTCCTATTGGAATATGGCAGCAACTTCTTCTACAGTTGGCAGAGGATTCATCATCAGGACGTAGGTCCTTATGGTAGCATAAGAGGGGTTCAAACCATTTAAGAACTAGAACAATTTCCTTTCATTTTGTTCTTTGAATTGAGCATCCAACCAAACATTAATCTCAAAGGTGACCTGGGTGACTGGTGGCCAGTCTGACATGATTTCAAGGTTTTGCCATAAAATTTTGAGCTCAGTAAAGTACTCACATATGGATTTGTCACCCTCACTGAGATCATCAAGCTCCTTGTTGAGCCTAAATTTCGCTTCATTACGCATAGAGAATTGAGTTTGAAGGTAGTCCCATATCCCTTTTGCTGTCCTAGTGTACATGTGATCGTGAGCGTGTCATTGTACACCCAATCAAAACACATTTATAATTCTCAACAAACAACTAGTTAATGGTAAGTCGAGGTCGATCCATGGGACGGTGTGCTTTGGGTTCTAAGTCTATCTATCTCAATTTATGCTAATCTCATAATTTGTTTGGGTTTGTAGTTGTGTCTAAACTAATGCAAGCAATAAAGTAAAACAAGCAATAAAAGGAAGGGATGTAAACAAATGATTAAAAGTGCTAGGATATCATGGGTTCATAGGGGATTCATGGGAGTAAATCATACAAACATGTTCTCTACTAGATGCAAGCACTTATTGTTGTAGAGGAACCGAGTTGGTTTATGTCTTACGGTTCTTAGGAAGAGTTGGGTCCCGGAGCCGAATCGATTAGATTGTAGAACACCTACAAGTCGACTTACTTTCCTCCTAATCACTTCTATGCATGGTCTAACAAGACTCAAGTTGGTTTATATCTTACAAGTCAAGTTGAGTAGATAAGAGATGGGTAAAAATGCAAGGATTCATAGGCTTAACATTTCATCAAACATAACATGTGCATAGGTTGACATCACAATAAGCAAGCAAATTAATTATGGAAATATATTAGATTAAGCATAGATTAATCCCCATGTTTATTTTCCCTAAGTACCCACTAATCCTAGCTAGAAGAACTACTCACTCATTATCATGGGTAACATGTCACTAATGGTGTCGATCATTACAACAAGTAGAAGCATGATAAGAAGATGAGGAAATAAATAAACAATAAAGAGTAAAGAGCAAAGAGATTATACCAAACTTGAGATGATTCCAAATAATAAAGCAAAGGATAAAAGAAGAGACATGATTGATTGATGAAGGGTTGTCAATCCTCCAATAATAACCCAATAGTCTTCAATTACCCAAAAGTAATAAACTTGAACAATAATTAAGGAGAGATTAATGTGTGATTTTTGGAAAGATTCAAGAGTAATCTAATTTAATCTACTCCTAATCTATTCTAAGAGGATTTTCTAACGTGGAAGCCCCCTTTGATTATTACAAAAATGGGGTATATATAGTAGTGCATCATTAGGTTAAATAAGGCTAAATTAGTAATTAATAATTTTAAGTTCTAAGTAGGGAAATGCAAGTATTCTTGAGGAGATGAGCATATTTGCTGAAGACGTCACGGTCCGCTCGTGCAAAAGGGAAAGACGCTCAGATTCTGGGCCGGGAAGACGAGCGGCTTGACAGTCGGGACGCTCGGATTGCTTGAGGTGGCGACGAGCATCTTGAAGCTAGGACGCTCGGACTGTTCTTCAGAGTGCTTTGCTTTCTTCCTCTCGCATACTTCTTATTCTTGCATTGTTGATCTTAGTTTTTGCCTCTCCTTCTATACTCGTTCAACCAATATCATCAATAACCTTCCAAATAGGCACGAGAGACGAGAATTTCCGCCTAATTGTCTTCTTTAATACAAAACAAACATAATGAAATAGGAAAGCAAAGAAGGCATTTGACGGATAAAATGGCTATGGAACGCTATAGTAATATGCAAAATAGGCTCAATTAAGGGACTAAATATGCGCAAGTATGAGTCACATCAAATATTCCCAAACCGAACCTTTACTCGTCCCGAGTAAAGAGGTGACTAAGAGTAGACCTTTATTTAAACTATCCTAATAATATAACCGATGTGAGACAATTAGCGGGTCTCACTCCGCCCCTTCAACTCACAACAAGACAACCATGAGGTAGGATGCCTTCTTGCAATGCAAGGTGGGTCTTGCCAAAATGGCGACACATCCAAGCATTTAAGCACACAAAACAAGTAATGGATGCATCTACAAAAATAAATAGTCACTTTCCTCATCTAAGTGGTGGAAATTATCTAAAGGGGAAGCAATCTAAGGGTACACATTCCATTATAGATATAGTTTCTTCAAACTACTAAGCCTAGAAGGATACCAATAAATCACCTCCAAGTTGTGTCAAGCTAGGGTACCTTTGTCCTCAATCGTTAAATGCTTTTGTCAAGAATAGACTCCCTATGGTGTTAGAAACACTGGAGGATCGCGGAATTCCCCTTCTTACCTAGACAAGAAGAAGGGTCGTCCCCTCTTTACCATGCACAAAAGTGGATACGATGGAAAAAGGGATCAACAGAAATTTGAGTTTCATGTGGGAGTTTGCTTTTGTTGTTGTTTTCCCCCCCAATCTCTTATGGCATTTGACATTTGAGAGCACTTTCTTTTTGCCATTTCTTTTGATGTTTGGCATTTCAATACTTGACAACTTTTTTGACTTTTTGCATTTCTTTTGAACATTTTCAAAGTCACCCCATTTGTAGTGAGGGTGCTTATATTAGAAGCATAGGAGTTTTCATTTTTGCTCCTCTTTTCATTTGATACAATTTGCAAACTTTTTGACTTTTTATTTCAATTCTTGATCTCAAATTTTTGAACAATTTTTGTGCCCATTCCCTTTGATGACAAAATGTGGTAGAATATGGATGATGGTTGCATGGTTTAAAGAGTCACCTTGGAATAAACGGTAGCCAAGGAGTTATCATATCACAAGGTACTCTTGACTAGGCCTTAATCCATGGGTCAAAGGATACTAGCATGACACATCCTAGGGTGTTTTACAAGTATTCTAACTAGCAAAGTCTTAAGAAGAAAATGCATCTACTAGGGCCTTATATACACTTGTCAAGCTTCCCAAATAGATGTTTTCACAAAAATCTTCTAACCATGCAAACTACATGCCATGATGCAACCAACATATATACATCCTAATGCATATGCTTTTACCAACTAGTATGTCATATAAACTAAATGCAACTCCTAACAACACATAAATATACAAACCGCAACAACAAAATACACCACATCCTCCTTGACATGTAAGCCCATCCTCCTCATACGAATAATGAAAAAGAAATGGAAGGGAAATAGAGATTAGAGCGATCATAGCAAACGGTCTTCATATTCCCTTGCTAATGCCTCAAATGTAGTGTTGTATCTATGTGAGAAGAGAACAAAAACACAAGTATATACAATTCTACACTACTAAATTAAAGGACATGTTTTTGGTTTTTGAAATTTTCAAATTTTTATTGGTTTTGTTTTTTATGAAATTAAAAGACATATTTTTGTGATTTTTCGAATTTTTTCAATTTTTATTCATTTTGGAATATAAATTCCCATCCCCCACTTTATTTTGGACATTGTCCTCAATGTACATGTAGAAGTAGGAATGAAAAGGAAATACATATTTTTGGATTTTTTGGATTTTTTTGAAATGAAGTACAAATGCAATATGATATGAATGAATGTATGCTCTAACTAAATGCAATTCTATATGACATATATAACAAATGAATGCAATCCAAACTATATTATATGATGCATGATTTCTAGTAAACTATGGTCACCTATGATCAAACCTCCCCAAACCGATTTAAACACTATTTCTAGTGTAGAAATAAATAGGTTGGTCATTAATGACTATGCATGAATTCTAGTCTATATGCAACTATCTACATGAATCATGTGAGGTATATTACAATGCAAGTTCTACTATATGAACTAACTAATGTAAGTACAATATGAAATATAATATAAGTGCAAGCTAAATGTAAATGTATATAACTAAATGTAATGCACTATACAAAAGAGAGAGGGAGAGAAAAATATCATACAATTGGCGGTGATGAGGTAGGCATCTCTCACTCTTTAGCATCATCTTCATGGCGGTAGCCATACCCGCTAGAACTCCCTCCTTGGTCATATCCTCCTCCTTGACCAAAGTGTCCTCCACCTTGACCACCAAAGTTCCCGGCTTGGTTCCCTTGATTAGGGAACAAAAGTTGTGGTTAAGCCCAAGATGGTCGAGGGCCATTAGGGTCGATATACCCTTGTTGTGCCATTTGGTAGTATTGAGGATAAAGGGCCAAATAGTTATAGACCCTCCCATCGTATACTCCAAGATCAACCCTCTTCATAAGATCTATCAATTCATTCATGTTGAGAGCATTGGGCACCCGTGGTTTGAATGATACATGAGGAGTGGGGTAAGGTGGGATAGGTATATAGGAAGGTGGGGCATTAGCCCTTGCCGGTATCCCGCAAGGTTGTGGAGGTTGGCGGGGTGCTTCTTCTCTTTGAGGGGGGTTGGGGTATATTTCAATGTCGAGGAGGTAGCTCGACCTAGGTGAATACCGGCTCAACCTCGGGTCGGTACCTGGTATATTCCACCCCGAATGAACAATAGAGGAACACCCTTTTGTGAACCATTCTACACTCCCGCTTTAAGTGTAAGCACACTACCGGTGGTGGTTGAAGACGGCGTCCTCATCAATCAAATTACTACCCTCAAGAGGCTCATAAGTCCCATGGATGTTGAAATCGGGACAAAGATTGTTAGCCAAAATAGTAATTAGACCTCCCATCATGAAGGTCTTAAGTTGGGAGTTCCCTTGAGAGAAATCGAAGAATCTTGTAAGCATCTCAAGGGGGGTATTGAAATTATATTGCCTTGTCCTCCGAACATTTAGATAGGACTCTAGGAATGTCAAATCGAGGAGAGTGCACCTATCTTGCTCAAATCTCCCATTAATGGTGCCGGTTATGAAGATGATACAAATTGGATAGCGGAAGTAAAGAACAAAGATATATTTGACACCAAGTTAGACCTATAACTTGATGAAAGAGATTGGCTAACCAAGACCTATTGGTTCCAATCGAGTAATAATTAGGAAACGCGCCCTAATTAATCACTAGTTTTGGATTATCGCAACAATCCGAGTTTCACAACAGACGTTTTATGGACTATTGAGAGACACAAAAGTGTAGCTTTGTTTTTGTTCAAAATTCATACGTGATTACACAAATGACATGCAAGCTATTTATAGCTAATACATGACCCTTTGGCTACTTAACTCACGGTCATTAGGACCTTTTAATTCCCTCCCTTAATTCCTAATTAATAGTTTTAATGACTAGTTAATATAATACTAATTACCCATAAATTCTAATGAACACCATACTAAATGCTAATAATAATTTGAGTTCATACGTCCCATATTGACCCCATTAGACCGTTATTAACTAGAATAAGAAATACTACGCTACTTAATTAATATTAGACCCGTCTTAATTCTTCATGATGCGTGGTAGTTAATTTATCATTTCGCCACTCGCATCATTCCCTCCTTCTTGAGAAGGAATTGCCCTCAATTCCGTCGCCTTTTCTTTTTGCGGCCTACTTGCCTGAATCGCTTGGTAGGGCGAGTATGTAGCTCATAACGCCACTCCACATTAACCCCTACGAACTTTGACATTGCGGTGTCGGATGTGTCCCTCAAGTTGATGACATTGCTTCCGACCGACTCCTTTTTGCTTACCAACGATGCTCTGGCAGCCTTGCCCTTGTCCCTCCGAGCGTACGGGTTTAACCCAACCCATGGTGGGTTCATTTCGACCTCGTGTTGCGTGGGTCTACTAGGCTGCACTCCGTTCACAACTGGCCCTAATTCGTCAAATGGGTCGTTATTTATAACCCGTTTGAGGACGAATTTGAGGCTACCCTTCTCCTTTCGCCGTAGTTAATAGGAGAATTTACCCTTGCCTTCCTCAACTTTTGAAGCCACCAGAGATTGTTGTAACTCTCCAATTGTGGGACGCTGGCTAGGCTCCTCGCCGTGGCCTGGTCGTGCCGTGGCTTCAACCGGTGTATGGTGTGAATGGTCGAGATCGATGCTAGGAAAAAGCCACCCTCCTCGACACTCTTCTTGGCCTGCTTGTAGCTTGGACAAAACAATGCCACCATCATCATTGTATCTATCAAAAATTGGTGGTAGGTTAATGTCAAAAAACGAATCGTTCCAAATGGAATGGTACCCAATAGGACCGTCTGGGATTTGGAAATCCGAGAGCCGAGGCTTTGATACCACTTATGATACGAATTGGACAGCGGAAGTAAAGAACAAAGATATATTTGACACCAAGTTAGACCTATAACTTGATGAAAGAGATTGGCTAACCAAGACCTATTGGTTCCAATCGAGTAATAATTAGGAAACGCGCCCTAATTAATCACTAGTTTTGGATTATCGCAACAATCCGAGTTTCACAAATGACGCGTTTTATGGACTATTGAGAGACACAAAAGTGTAGCTTTGTTTTTGTTCAAAATTCATACGTGATTACACAAATGACATGCAAGCTATTTATAGCTAATACATGACCCTTTGGCTACTTAACTCACGGTCATTAAGACCTTTTAATTCCCTCCCTTAATTCCTAATTAATAGTTTTAATGACTAGTTAATATAATACTAATTACCCATAAATTCTAATGAACACCATACTAAATGCTAATAATAATTTGAGTTCATATGTCCTATATTGACCCCATTAGACCGTTATTAACTAGAATAAGAAATACTACGCTACTTAATTAACTTTAGACCCGTCTTAATTCTTCATGATGCGTGGTAGTTAATTTATCGTTTCACCACTCGCATCAGAAGAGTTCGGTGATCCGAATCACCGGATGTTGGATCGCAAAGGTATAAAATTGTTTTTGGTGAATGAAATCCCTCCCGGAAATAGCCCTCCAAATTTGGTCCACATCAAAGTCGAAGGGTTTGTTGGTGTTGCTTGTTGGTACAACAAGACCAAAAATATGAGCAAATTTGTCAAGTGTTAGACTATGGTCGAGGTTGCACAACCGGAACTCCATATCAACGGTCCTTTGTGTGTTTGAAACAATGCGAAGGCTACTAAAAAATTCCAAGGTAAGGCTAAGGTATGTCTCTTCATGGGCATGGAATAACTTTCCAATCCCCAAACCATCAAAGAACATTTCGGTATGATACCTTATACCTAGGACTTCTAACACCTTGGTGTCAATAAATTGAGTCGGTTCGTAATGCTTACCTAGCACTTTGACGAACTTGATGCGGTGGTCATCGGATGTGAAGAGTACTTCCAGAAAGTACTCAAGTTGCTCCACCCCTCCTAGTATCACGGGACGAAAGTTCCTTGGAGGCATCCTTTCTTGAGCGGATGAAGAAGATGACCCTTTGCGTTTCTTGGCGGCGGCTTCAACGAGCTTCTTGGCTTTTCCCTTGAGATTCATCATTTTTGATTTGGGAAAGTTAGGGTTTGGTTGATTTTTGTTGTGATGGGAGTGTTTTGAGGTGAAGATGTGTGGATTAGGTTTAGATAAGGTGAGGAAATGAGGGATGGTGGGGGTGTTTTTATAGAAAAGTAGTGTTGGACGAGCGGCTGAGGGTCGGGCTCGGGCGGATTTTACGAGGTAAGTGCAGGAACCCGAGCGTCTTTAGGCTCGGGACGAGCGTCTTGCTAAAGGTGTCCGAGCGTCTTGTGAATAATCCGCTCGTATTCTAATCCAGGGATTCTACTTCATCTGGTGTGGACTGAGGACGAGCATATCGAGCTTGAGACGAGCGGCTGAGGTAGGACGAGCGTCTTCGTCAGGATCCTCTCGGATTCTAATCTAGTGCAAAATTTTCTTCAAGATGCCTCACAGGACGAGCGTTTTACTGATAATACGAGCGTCTTTGCCAGGATGAGCGTCTTGCCCAATAATCCGCTTGGATTTCAAGTCAGCGCCAAACAGTACCCATAAGGAGGCTGAGGACGAGCGTCCTGCCCTTGGGACGAGCGTCCCGTGCTGTTTTTCATACTTTTCATTCTTTTCTTTTCAAGATCATACCCTTGCACCCTTTTGTTATTCCTCCTTATCTTTTTCTGAAATTGTGCTCAATAAACATGTAAGAAAACTCTCTCTCACTACTCTCATGCAAGAAATTGTAAATAAAAGTGCGGAAATATACAATATTATACAAGGCAAAGGTTCGAGAAATATCTTACAAATGGTGGTTTGAGATAGGACTCCACCAAACTATTTCAAATTGTAGAATTTCTTTGTCCATAGAGTTCAAGGCTCTTAGGAGGAGATCAAAAACTTGTGAACAAGCTCCAAATAGGCATAAGTATGGCTTGCTTAACTTCAAGACGAAGCTTGGCCAAAGAAATTTGTCATTCATTTTCGTTTTCTTCTTCTTCTTGGCACTTGAATATTTACGATGCTTCAAACCAACTAGCCCATGATTCTTGTCAACATAAGGTAGGAAGTGTGGTTCATGGTTGTCCGGAGACTTTCACTTACCTCATTTTTCTTCAATTTCGGTGATGATTATAGAATTTTGATTATTCAATCCTTCCAAAGTAGAAGGAGAATTCTCATGACCATGATGATCGAGTTCTTTAGAAGTTGATATTGTGGGCGCCAAATTTCCACAAGTAGCTTCATGTGCAAGTTTCTTTTTGAGCTTTTCCACCAAGTACTCTTTGTATGATGTCTTGACCTTTTGGAGGAGATCCACCATATCGTCGTCAACAATCATAGGTTCCATAGTAGGTGTAAAGTAGTCTTCATAGGCAATAGGGAAGGGACATGCTTCTTCTTCTTCATGGTAAGACAACTCAAATTTCTCAAGAATAGGCTCCTCAAGTAGAGCAACCTCACAAACTTCCCCTTCTTTATCCCATGAGTTCTTGCAAAACATGATTTTATCATCATAGCTATCTTCATAAGAATCGTAGATGAGGGCTCCATTCAATTCCTTTTCCAACATCTCAAAGTTCACATCAAAAGACACACCCTCATACTCACAAAGGCTAAGAGTATTTGGCTTACTCAACCTCATGTCTTCTTCGTTGAATACAACATTTTCATACTCACAAGAGCTAAAAGAGGTTGGATCTTCCCACTTCTCATCTTCCATATCAAAGGTTACTACTTCAAATTCACATTCATGATCAATTTTTAAAGAATGGTGAGGAGGGGGTTCTTGGGATTCTCTCATTTGGGTGATTTGAATCTCCAACTCCTCACCTTGGGTAACAATGCCTTGAAGAACATTGTCCCTCTTTTAGCTTTCCTCTAGCATTTGTTTGAAGAAGTTTTGTTGATCTCCCATCATTTGGAGAATCACATTTTGAATGGGTTCATCTTCTTGTTGTGGGTGGGTGTAAAAGTGCTCATATTGTGGCATTTGGAATTGGTTGTAAAGTGGGTATTGGGAGAGTGGTTTTTGTGAATATTGGATGTGGTGATTTTGGTGGGAAAACTTGGGGTAGTTGTTAGGATTTTCATTGTACGAATAGTAAGGTAGGTTTGTATTGACTTGCTTCTCAAACTCCCCATACCCATAGTCATACTCAAAAGATCCAACATATACTCCACATGTCAAGTCTTGAGCCATCATAGCTAAGACAAGGAAACAACTACAAGAATGGAAACTACAATAAAATGGTAAGAACGATCCTTGATGAAGAAGTTCCCCAAGGTTAAAGCACAAATAAAAATAGACAAACAAATAAGAACTTAATCACATAACACCGTCCCCGGCAACGGCGCCATTTTTGATCGTGAGCGTGTCGTTGTACACCCAATCAAAACACATTTATAATTCTCAACAAACAACTAGTTAGTGGTAAGTCGAGGTCGATCCATGGGACAGTGTGCTTTGGGTTCTAAGTCTATCTATCTCAATTTATGCTAATCTCATAATTTGTTTGGGTTTGTAGTTGTGTCTAAACTAATGCAAGCAATAAACTAAAACAAGCAATAAAAGGAAGGATGTAAACAAATGATTAAAAGTGCTAGGATATCATGGGTTCATAGGGGATTCATGGGAGTAAATCATACAAAAATATTCTCTACTAGATGCAAGCACTTATTGTTGTAGAGGAACCGAGTTGGTTTATGTCTTACGGTTCTTAGAAAGAGTTGGGTCTCAGAGCCGAATCGATTAGATTGTACAACACCTACAAGTCAACTTACTTTCCTCCTAATCACTTCTATGCATGGTCTAACAAGACTCGAGTTGGTTTATAACTTACAAGTCAAGTTTAGTAGATAAAATATGGGTAAAAATGCAAGGATTCATAGGCTTAGCATTTCATAAACATAACATGTGCATAGGTTGACATCACAACAAGAAAGCAAATTAATTATGAAAACTGTTTGGGCTAAAAATAGTGCAATAAGAAAGGCCCATTTAATAAAATAAAAGGCTAAGGGAGGAGTGACAAGGAGGAAGGGAGCCCGAAATTGGGAGAAAGGGGAAACGGGCTAAAGGAAGATCAGGAGTCCGTCATAGAAGGCGTCCGAATTAAGGAAAGAGAAGTTAGGGAGAAGTTAGGGAGATCAGGGAGAATCGGGGAAGGCGGCCAAGTATGGAAAGAGTTCTTATGGAAATTATATTCCCTTTCCATAAACAAAGTAGGACATATCTAGGGTTCTCACCCTATAAATAGCCGAGGAAGCAAATCAAGAAAGACATTCACACATTGACATTCAAGAATACATTAACACCACGACATTAGCATAAAATTGTACTCAAATGAACATCAGTCCAAGATCTTGCAGGCCTGACGCCTAGCGCTAGCAAGATTAGCTTTACACCTCGATTGTATTCATCCTCACATTCAAGCATAGTGCAATAATTGGTAGGGTACCGTCCCTCCCGCGGTTGTTCCCACCTTGGGTTTTCCGCGTCACCAAAATCTTACGTGTTAATTTACATTACGTGCTCTATTTATCTATTAAACGTACGAACGATCATACAATCAACCAACGAGTAAGACCGCATTAACCCTAATCAATCAACCTGGTAAAAAACACCTAAACAGTTTGGCGCCCACCGTGGGTCATTGTGGTCGTCAATCGTTGATACTCTAAATACACAATGGATAAGCAAGCATCGGAAGCCGTGTCAGGGAGCAGACAACCATCGCCACCATCACCCTCTACTCAAAACCCAACGTCAACGGTGACTACACAGGCTCCCGGACACACCCCAAGAATCATACCGACAACAAAAACCTCTTTACCTCCTAGGACTCCTGCCGCGCCCAAGCCGGATCGATAAGGGAACAAAGCAAGTTCAGCCTCACTCCGCCACCTAGTCCCACACAAATCTTACTCACCGGCGTAGAAAATCTTCGAAAGCTATGGAAAACATGAGAGAGGACCGTAAGAAAGTCAAGCCAAGCAAGAAAGAGGGACAGATAGCTCAGGCACGAGATAGACATCCTGAAACAAAGACCGCCACCCCAAAGAAGGGGCGGGCGACGAGGGAAGGTCTCGACTAGTAGATCTGACGCAGGGGGCATCAGGCAGCAGGAATCCACTTTGACAGATACCGACTGAACTGGTAACCAGGTTAGATCTGCCCACAATACCATCAGATGGAAGAATAACCCTACAAGGGCTGGAATACCTCACGCCGAATAACTGACCCGCGGCTAGCTGTATGGAAGCACGAGCAGGTAGCATCCCCGTCAGTAGCCCCGCCATAATAGATCAGACACCTGGAGTAGGATCCGAGTCAAACCAACAAATGGACTGGCAACAGGGGACAATCATTAAAACAACTCATCTAGCAGCTGGAACACATCAGAACCTTTAAGAGCTCGGATCAGGAGGCAATACCTTGAACCAGCAGGCAGCCGACAGGCGGACCCCATATTCAGGCAGCATAACGAATCAACAGTACTTGGAGTTAAAAGAAATACTGAGGAGGGTCCCAGGATTGCCACCTCCACTCGAGAAAGCGGCATTAGACAGCTATGCCGACTCAACGTTCGTGGACACCATATCCATCACAGCCATGCCAAAGGGATTCACAAATCCAAATATGCCTCTCTTCGACGGCACATCAGATCCCTTTGATCATATAAGCCAGTACAAGCAGAAAATGATGACAATAACAGTTGTAGGGCAAGTTAAGGAGGCTTGCATGTGCAAAGGGTTTGGGTCCACCCTAACAGGACCGACACTTTGATGGTTTGTGAGCCTGCCCAACAGGTCGATATCTACATTTGCTGAATTGGTGAACGCATTTACTCAACAGTTCGCAAGCAGCAGAAAACCACAAAAACACGCAGGAGATCTGTACAGAATCATCCAGGGGGCAAGAGAGAGCATTGGAGAATACAATACTAGGTTCAACAATGAGAAGGTAGCGGTACGAGAGTGCGATGTCTCAACAGCAGTAGAAGCCTTCAGAAGAGGCCTCCACCACGACTCTGACCTATACAAGCAGCTAACTATGCATCCCTGCCATAGTTTCGAGACAGTGCAGGAGAAGGCAGCTGCCGCAATCAGATTAGAGGAAGATATCCTAGCCAGAGCCAGCTTACTAAGCACGCCAAGTATTTCTAGTACCTCAGCCGTGGAGAAATCAGGATGAAAGCAAACCACCAGCAAGAAGGATGAGAGGTACAGACCATATGGAAGGGGAGTCAACAGGAACGAGGAAAATCAGCCACTCCCCACTCTGGCAGAATATGGATTCACTCTAGGTATCGGGGGAATCTTGAAGGCACTCAGGGAGATGGGAGATGGAGTCAGGTGGCCCAACCCACCAGTAGGAGAGCAAGTATGTAGAAAGGATAGCAAGAAGAAGTGTGAGTTCCACCGTGATATAAGGCACAACACTGAGGATTGCTACACACTACGAAGAGAGATCAAGCGCCTGTACGAACAAGGAAAGCTGAGCCACCTATTACCACGTGGGGGCAAGCAACAAGATAAGGTAGGCTCCGCCAAGCCTGCAGATCCACCCACATGCACCAAAATAATAAACGTAATAACAGGCGGCTCAGACTTAAGCGGATTGACATACTCAGCAGCTAAAAGACGTGCCACAGAGATCAAAGGAGACAGGCCAGCCAATTCTTGCAGAATTTCTCACAGTGACCTACCAACAGTCAGCTTTGATGAAGGAGATACATACGACGAGCGAGAACATCACGACGCACTTATTATCACCTTATCGATGTCCAATTGCACAGTCAGAAAGGTCTTGGTGGATACAGGAAGCTCGGTCAACCTAATCATGTCGAAAACAATAGAAAACATGGGATTCAGCGAGAAGGATTTGCAGAAGAAGACTATTCCGCTAGTAGGCTTCAGTGGAGAAACAACCAGCTCACTAGGCGAGATAGTCATCCCAACCTATGTGGGAGGAGTCAACAAGCAAGTCAGGTACCTGGTTATAGACGGCCCCTCCACCTACAACGTCATCTTGGGAAGACCATGGTTGCACCAGATGAAAGCAGTCCCCTCAACATACCACCAGTGCATAAAGTTCCCCACACCATGGGCAGTAGAAACAATAAGAGGAGATTAGGAGGAAGCTAGAGGCTGCTATAAGAAGGCACTCAAGTGCACTGCCAGCCCTCCCGTATAGCATTATAGAAGCAGCCTATCCAGGACGAATACATCGAACCCCCAGGAGAAGAGCTGGATCAAATCAACCTGGACAAGCTGCACCCAGAAAGAACCGTGCTCATTGGAGCAAGATGCACAGGAAGCTTAAGACAGCAACTAGTCAAGTTCTTACAGGATAACATGGATTGTTTTGCGTGGTAGCATGATGACATGATAGGAATAGATCCATCCATCATAACGCATAAGCTCAATGTGGACCCAAAGTGTAAACCCATCCAGCAGAGAAGAAGAAAGTTTGCAGCTGAAAGAAACAAGGTGATCAACCAAGAGGTAGATAGCTTCTTTGGCGGGCAAAAAAGAAAATAAGAGAAGTAAAATATCCAGAATGGCTGTCTAACGTAGTGGTGGTGCCAAAGAAGAACGAAAAGTGGAGAGTATGTGTGGACTTCACCGACCTCAATAAAGCATGCCCTAAAGATCCATTCCCGCTGCCTCATATTGACGCAATGGTAGACGCAACAGCTGGACATGAGATGCTGACATTCCTGGACGCGTGGAGTGGATACAATCAGATTAAAATGGATCCTACAGATCAAGAGAAGACGACATTTATGTCCGAAAGAGGAATATATTGCTACAACGTCATGCCATTCGGCCTAAAGAACGCAGGCTCCACATATCAAAGGCTGGTTAAGCGAATGTTCAAAGAACAGATAGGAAGAACAATGGAAGTATATATTGATGACATGGTGGTGAAATCAGAGAAAGCCAAAGATCACATGCGACATCTGGCAGAAACATTCAGCACCCTCAGGGAATACAAAATGAAGCTGAACCCATCTAAATGCACCTTCAAAGTATCTTCTGGCAAATTCTTAGGCTATATCGTAACTCAAAGAGGGATAAAAGCCAGCATCGAGCAGATCGAAGCTGTTTTACAACTAGAATCACCTAAAAAGCCTAAGGATGTTCAAAGACTAGCTGGAAAGGTAGCAGCCCTGAACAGGTTCATTTCAAGATCTTCAGATAAATGCAGGCTATTTTACGACGTACTAAGGAAAAGCCAGAAGTTTGAATGGACCTCGGAGCACGAGCAAGCCTTCGAGAGTCAAGCACTACCTCGGCCACGACCCGCCGCCGTCAAAGCCAAAGCCAGGGGAACCACTATTCCTATACCTGGCCGTCACGGAGGTGGCAGTGAGTGTTGTCTTGGTCAGAGAGCAGGAAAAAGAGCAGAAGCCAGTATACTACGTGAGGAAGTCTCTGCTGCCGGCAGAGACCAGTTACACATCCCTTAAAAAATTAGTACTAGCATTGGTAGTAGCATCTCGCAAACTGCGCCCCTATTTTAAGTCCCACATCATACATGTCGTGACCAACTACCCGCTAAAATCTATCATGAGGAAGCCTGAACTATCAGGCAGAATGTCAAAATGGTTTGTGCACCTCAGTGGGTACGATATCCAGTATGACCCCAGAACAACAATCAAATCACAAGCACTGGCCGACTTCGTGTCAGACTTCAGCCCAGCCATCCAGAATTTGGCAGATACGGAGATCCTCACCTTAGAAGGAGACAAGGAGACATAAGTCTGACAGATGCATATTGACGGAGCCTCCAACCAAAGGGGAGCAGGTGTGGGATTAATCCTACGATCACCACAGGGAGACCTGATAGCGCATGCAGTAATATGTGAATTCAAGGCAACCAACAATGAAATAGAATACGAGGCCTTGATATTGGGAATGAAGCTAGCTCTAGAGTTAGGGGTCAGGCACCTACACATATCCAGTGACTCCTTGCTAATAGTCAACCACGTGAACGATGAGTTCATAGCCAGAGACTCAAAGATGATTGCATACTTAAAAATAGCAAAGGAATTAAAACAAAAATTCGCAATTTGCAAGCTTAGGCAGATTCCCAGAGATCAGAATGTGGAAGCAGACGCCCTGGCAACTCTGGGGGCAACATTTAAGCCAACAGAGCTATCCAGCATTCCAATAGCACACATGCTGGAGCCTTCTATCCAAAAGGTAGATGAAGTAGACAAAGGAGAACTGGAGGATCCACAAAATGGAGAAGGAACCCAGGCAGTTACAGAGGAAGGTGAGAGCTCACAGTCACCTGATAAAACATCTGAGCAGGCTGATGACTGGGATTGGCGTACACCTTAACTAGACTGGCTACGTCATAACAAGTTGCCAGACGACAAGAAAGAAGTGAGAGCTTTCAGAGTAAGGGCTTCCAGGTTTATACTCATTGATGATATATTATTCAGAAAGTCACTAGCAGGCCCATACTTACGGTGCCTGGACAAGAAAGAAGCGCAGACTGTATTACATGCTCTCCACAGTGGCAAATGTGGAAACCATGCAGGGGCAGGAGTCTGGCAAACAAAGCCCTCAGGCAGGGATATTATTGGCCTACAATGAAGGCAGATGCAGCAGAATAAGCACGCAAATGTGACGCCTGCCATCGCTCAGCACCAATGATCCATCAACCGACAGAACCCTTGCACCCTATTATTTCTCCCTGGCCATTCATGGCATGGGGCATGGACATAGTAGGACTTTTCCCACGAGCCACAGGAAACAGAACCTGGATGCTGGCAATGACAGATTACTTCTTCAAGTGGATAGAGGCAGAGGCATTCACAGAAGTAAAAGATAAACAGGTCATTTCGTTTATAAAACGAAACATCGTTTGCAGGTTTGGTATCCCATCAGAAATCATATGTGACAATGGCTCACAATTCATCTCCAACGATACCGAGGGATACTTTTGTGCCGGTGGAACATCACCCTAAAAAAGTCAGCACCTAGGACTCCAAAGTCCAACGGCAAGCTGAATCCAGCAACAAAATCATCATGGATAATCTAAGAAGGAGGTTACAGGAGTTAGGAGGAAAGTGGGCAGATGAATTGCCACTAGTGTTATGGTCAGACAGAATGACACCAAAGATAATAACAGGTCAAACACTCTTCAGCCTGATGTTTGGCGCAGAAGCAGTCATTCCGTCAGAAGTTCTAGTTCTCACTCACAGGTATGAAAATATGACATGGGAACTAAACAATACAAAGATGATCAGAAGCCTGGACACAATTGACGAAGTACGAGCAAGCGCAAAAATCCGTCTGGCTGCCTACAAACAGTCAGTGGCCAGGAGTTATAATAAGAATGTGAAAGTCAGGCTCCTGGAGGTAGGAGACTTGGTTCTCCAAGAGGTGTTTCAAAACACCAAGAATCGAAAAGCAGGTAAAGTTGCCTACAAATAGGAAGGACCATACCAGGTAGAAAGAGTTGTTGGCCATGATGCATACAGACTGATGACTATGGACGGTCAAATCATACAACGCCCATGGAACATACTTCACCTGAAGAGATATTACTTTTAATAATAAGTAGACTTTAGCTCTCAAGAATGATGTACTATGAAAAGCCAAATCACTTTTAAAGTTAAAATAAAAATCCGGTAGTAGGCATACTACCAATTTCACTTTTATTTCTGGTGTCTCTAGCTCTTTCAAAACGTTAAACTACTATTAGATGGTGTGGTCTGGCAGCGTCCTGGGACCACAATTGCTCTGGTACCCCATGAGAAGGCGATAGGTACTTCACATAATTTTAATAGATTTTCTTATTTTCAGGCTTCTCTAAGTACATCACTTTGAACCCTAGCGTCTATGGTACTTTGAAAGGATGTCTAGCAGGACTGTCAACTGCCAACACGGGGTGACAAGGCACATGGCACTCCAACATGCCTAACCTATTTTCTCCACAAGGAGCACCCTCACCAGGCGGACTGTGGAACATACGAAAGGGAGCCTGGTTGACAGCTAAAAACGCTTACCCAGCTACCCCTGATACCACCCCCTGGACGTAGCTCGCACTAATCGCAATTAATCAGGGCCCCAGCATGCATGCACACGAACATGGAACGTAGGGATATCTGCGCTACCAGAATCCTGCAGCGTCCCATTGGACCTAGAATGACGATAAACTTGCCTAAATTACGCCCCTGTTGGCTTTAAACGTGATGAACACACCTTGCGTCTTAAACAAGGTTAAGTAGTCCAAAACTGCAGCATACGCCTAAATCAGCCATCAGGCTGACACGGCAGCTAGCTTAGTCGGGATCAGCCTCTTCAGGCTGACCAGGCTGGTCTAAATCAGTCTCTTAGGTTAACACGACCACTCCTCCTTATATTGCGGCACATGCCTAAATCAGCCATCAGGCTGACACGACAACTAGCTGAGTCAGAACGTCAGCCTTTTCAGGATGACAGGACTCGCTTAAATCAGTCAAGCAGGCTGACACGAAAAACTTCCTAAACTAGGGAAAATAAATAACAAGAACACGATACGTAAGCTAAAACCGTGCCAAACTATGACAAGGGGCATTCAAAAATATGGCCAAAATACGGCCCCAAGTTTAACCGCCACCTTGGCGGAGCAACCACAGAAAGAAAGTTTTAAAACTTACAAAGTCTGCCACCTCTGGGCCAGACTGCCAAAAAGTTCATCAAAACATAAAAATTAAAAGTACTCTTCATCCCCTTCTAAGAGGATACTCCACATTAATACCACAATAAAGAGTACCTCCTCTTAGAATAAAGAGAGTGCTAAATGTCACTATTCGATTACTATTTGCTAAACGTCATTATCTATCTCTTACAAGATGAGGGTCAATCCTCTCGATTGTACATGCTCCGAGGAATGAATCAGAAATCGGAAGATATAATGTACATTGTATGATACCGATAGGGTTGTCTAATAACAAGTTTAAAAAGTTTTCAGAAGTGAGACTCAAACTTTTTAGAGTCGAATATGATAACTAAATGTCACTATTCGATTACCATTTACTAAAAAATATAAGGTTTTTTTCCCTTTTATATGAAATCGGAACTAGCTCTCTCAAATTTATTTGACAAGGCTGTAGATACCATTGTCAAAACTAAACTTGAAATTGGAGTTAAATTAGGACCAAATCTTAGCAAGCCGGATTTTGATTCAAAAGTTATCTTTTAGTTCTCAATATTTTATTTACCTTTTCTATTTTAGATGAGTGATATTTTTAATTAAAAATAAACAAATAAATAAGACGGAGGAAATAATACAGATTGGGCCTGTTCAAAACTGGGCCAGAGATAAAGTGATCTTATTTTTCACAATTTTGTAATGGAAGTTTGTGTTGTGAAATAAAGATACGAGAATTGTAGAGAGAAAGTTAAAGAGAATATAGAGAGAGACAGAACTGTATATTATTCCATTGTGGAGGGGTGTATATACATATACAATGAGGGTAGAGTTTCTATAAAATAATATACTCTAGAATATTCTAAGATATGGACATCCATATTATATTATACTAGCTATAATATTTCATAACACTCCCCCTTTGATGTCCATCACTGAGGAAGATGGCTCGTTAAAAACCTTCCCAAAAAACCTCGTGGGAAAAATACTAGTGAAGGAAAAGAGTACACTAATCTTCAAACACGCATAACAAGTTGCCTCGTAAAACCTTTCCATGGAAAATCCAGTGGGACAAAACCATGATTAGGAAAAAGAGTACAACGCGTGCTACTCCCCCTAATGATTACATAACTTGATATATCTGAAATGATCCATAATTTGACATAACTTCTCGATCGTTGAAGTAGTACTCATTGTGGTTAATAAACTTGAATCTTCGATCAATAGAAATCCATGAGAGCTTCGATATCATATTTTTTTGAGAACTCACAGTCTGGATATAATCAATTCATAATAACTCTTGGAGCTTCATTTCAAAATAATACTTCCGCAATAGTGATATACTTTCTCCTCAATAAACGACATAACATTATACATCTAAAACAATGGTCATCTCAACAATCACGATTTCATGACTAGCGTAATAATGCGTTTATAGTGCTACCTCATTAAAAACTTTGCTAGGAAAAATTCATTGGGACAAAAAACTTAGTCGAAGAGAAAAATAGTGTAGCTTTCCTTCCTGAATTCATTGCATTTAGGAGAATCAATCCAATCATTATTGAATAATTCATCCAATACCCATTGAACGAATATCTTTACTAAACCACTTATGTATGGATTGAAATTTTCCATCGTAGATTTTCAATACATTATTCTAATCGTTATGGTAATTTTGCACCATGAGCTAATTTCACATGTTTAGCAAAAAACTCATTCAAATCTAATTTCTATTATGCTCAAACTTCAAGTTGAGACAATAACCTTTCAAATAAACTTTATAGGGGTTTTGATGTTCTATTTTGGAACTAATCACGATATCTTTCAATCGTATTATAGAGGTTTATATGTTTCATCAAGATTCAAGAGTTTTCACTAAGTCAATTGATCAACCATTAACAATTTCTGATCATTAATAAGAGGCTCCTACAGGGAGTTATCCTCAAAGGAGTAGATCATAATATATTTCTCATTTTCAACATTATCCATCCAAAATTATATAATAAAATATGTGCATGCATATGATATGAAACTAAGTTCTAAATAACATATCCTAACAAATATGGAATAATAATGTAAATATTAAAACTAATACGCAATGATGAACTTACTATCTATATGCACATGATGATGACTCAAAATGCAAATTGTACAGTTTTCTTTTCCAAAATTCATAATTTGGATTGACTTCAGATCAATAATTGGACTTCTAGTCCATGATCTCATTTATAGTCATTGATTATATGTCGAAAATCAAAACGGGCTTATATAAGATCCCCTTTATCGAATCCATAAAATATCGCGCGCAAATGTATGTAGGTTCCACAAATATATCGATATAATTTCATCATCTATTCATGATACCAGTACTATTTAATGATATCTGAATCTGAATATGTACGTGAGACTATTATATTCATTTAAGCCATCTATTATCCTTCAGATATCCGGTCACTTCAGAGACACTTCAAATATAGCAATTATATGTCATACCAACTGCTTGAACTTGCTATTTCACATTTATTTATTGGAACCATCAATTCATCTTGACTTTTATTATAATACACTTCAAGTGTATATACTTGTATTAATCTGGTAAAACATATGGTTATATCAAATTCAAAAACCTCTACTCAATGAATTTAACATATAACCTTCTCTGAACTATTGGTTCACTATGGGATTAATTTTATTTTTACCAACTTTAATTTCTCCCCCTAAGGTGGTAAAAACTATAACCAATGTATAGTCTAAATATTTATCATAACCACCTTAGATCTCAATTTCTCATATCATCGATGAGAATTTATATGGGCATCTTTGTACAATAACAAAATATTTCGGGAGAAACATATAATGCAGTTGGATTTTAAATGTGCTGAATCACAATGCCCAATTCAAGAGATCAATGATTTCATATAAAAATCAGAATGTGATTTTTAATCACGGGAACTACTCGGAAAAATCTTCATGTGACTACGAGTCCCACAATATAGTGTCTATCCACACATGAACATTTAAGTTCTTTAATCAACATTGAGTAGTTTATATCTCCAGCATCATATATAATCAATCTCAGTATAGTGTCTTGCCTTTAATAAAATTCTACACGAGAGAATTTCAACACTTATTTTTTTCTTGAAGAAAAACTCAAGGTTTATCAAAACGGGTATAGTAAAAACCCGGATGCCTTTAATTTGTCACATCTGAATCATTTCATGTCAACTTTTTTTTTTAGTTTGTCGAAAATACACGACAATCTTTAATAAGTATTGGATATATCTCAACAATTTCACTTATCACATGGACACATGCCATAGTTTAGTTGACAATATTCATCAAGCTATTCTTATAGCAATACTTGTATCAGTAAATCTCAAATTTAAATTTTATATCCGGCTTAATAAATGATGTGACATCTGACATAGGACACAATAAGTGTCTCATATATGTAAGCAAGACTCGTCAATATTCCAATAGGAAATATATTACTCTTTGAGTATTTTCATATGACCAACAATTATAATCGTCAACATATAAAATGATGACATTGTGGACATGGGCCCACCCGCGACGTCCAGCCGATCTGTGGGCGCGGCAACGGTCTTTTGAAAGCCACGCTCGGCGAGGTAAAAATGCTTTCAACCGGATCGTTTTAGATCGGTTGGTTTCATCTCGGCAAGGGTCTCGAAACGATGCGAGAGATGTTCGAAGTCGCCACCAAGCATTTGTGGGATGCTTGGAACCCGTTCGAATCCACTTTATACATAGGTCAACCAAGGCAAAAAGCGGTGTTTGACATAGGTACTAAAGATAAAGTGTCGTCCCACTTTTGCATCCTATCTCTAGAATGACTCTCGTATGCCCTGGATAAGGTCGTCCACTATCCAAAGATTCTGAGTAAGAGGTGAAGGTACGTATTGGGAAGCCCTTTAATCGGACACCCAATCCCGCCCGCGGTAGCGGCCTCTACTGATCGATCTTGGTTGGTTAAATGCAAAAGTCTATAAAACGGGTAAATGCATTATTGCACATCCACAAGTTTGAACCTAACATGTGAGCTTTCTATATCGGCTGTTTTATCCAAATTTCAAGTAATTGATGTCAAGTTGGATTTCATGTTGATTTTCATGTAAGACGGAAATTAAACATCCATTTACCGAGTTAGGTGTATGGTGCTTAACGTGATCCATCTGTCTTAGAAAGGCGTTTTGCAAATACAATGTAAAAGGAGCAGGTTTGCCATCTGATCCGTCCTGTATTCGGATTAACCGAAGTCGGGATTGTCCTTGACAAGTGCTGGAAAGGAAGCAGGGTCTCCATCAGGCAGCCTATTGAGGCGCGAGCCGTCAAGCGATGCAAGCAGACCTATCCTGGTTTGAAAACTGGAAACAGTTGGCCTTTTTAGGCGCGAGGCAGTAGACTGTCCAAGGGACGTCTTCTGACTATTGAAACTATTTGTAAAATGGTTGTAAGGGGGTGTTTAAACCCGTCTTGGTTTGAAAAGTTCGTTTAGACCGCTTTCGTGTTAATGTGAGGAACGAGATTTGAATAAGCACCATTGTATTGATGACATTCAATGTCGGGTTCGGTTTTGCAAGCTTGACATGAATAGTTTTGAAAAATGATTATGAACAAATTGTGTTAAGTTCATTTATTTGTAATTAGTCAATGTTTATCATCATACTCGAGTTCAAACCAACATGGTATGTGGAACCAAGGATGACTTTGCATTTATGACCAATATGTCGGTTTTGAATTGTAAATAAATGAAATAAAAGGTTTTAGATGTAATTAACCAAATATTATCACCGAAACACGGATTAAACCGTCATGGTATAAGGAACCAAGGGTGAAAATGCTTTACGGTTAAAAGATTTATCATAAAAATGATTTGAAATGTTAAAAACCGGTTGAAATATGGAAAGAATGAACTGAAACACATTTAAGTTCTGACCTGAACACCTCATTGAGGTGCGAGGCACCTAGTGGTGTTTAGGGCCTTCTGTTTTCAGTGAAAACTCGGTTTTGGCTCATTCAATCCGTATTTTGGACCATGTTATGTAAGTTTTAACATGTCAAGGTCATAAGACAGATAAAAAGACATGAAAGAAGAGGATTATTATAACCTCATACTTACATGCTAGGTTGAGACGAGAAATCAACGAAAGTGTAACAACTTGTTAGGCCAGAAAACTCGGTTGAAAACTGTTTTAGTAATGTAAAGAGTGTTTTGTTTAGTTTAGTGATTGTGTAGTTGGTCGAGATGGCCGGTCAAGTGATTTAATGCACGATGACGGTACCAAACAATGTGTATGGCTTGTATTTTCGATCGGTAGTTCGAAAATACGTGTCGGTTCGCGACTTAAGAAGTCGAGTCGAGAATTTTAAGGGAGAGATGAGGGGGCGGATACTCGCGTACTTTCAAGTGGTGGCATTTGAGGGGTATTTATAGAGAAATGGGTGGTTGTGTGCGTTTTGAGCGACGTGACCGCATGGGCTACTCGAAGAGGCGCGAGCCAATTCGTGGGTCTTCGAGCTGTCTTGTCACTATCACGCAATTGAAATCATGATTTGTTCGATCCTAGGTTTTGGATGGCATGATATGTACTTGACCATTCTTGTAACACCCCCATACTCCAAGTGCCTTACCAGGACCACTCAGGTATAAGGATGCCACCATCTCGGTTACCCGAGGCATGATATTCATAAGACAATAACGAAACAACTTTAAATAATATAAGTTTAGTGAAAGGTTACAACTGAAACCAAATACCAAAATACCAAAATACGATACATGTTCTCAAACCAACTGTCTACTGAATTAACTGAAATGTTATAAAACTAGCAAAGCTACAGCGGAAGACTTCTATCGTCAGATGGTGGCACATCCCAGCTATCCCAGTACTCAACTCAAACCTGCTCAATCACTGCTCACCATCCCCGAATGGATCACCGCAGGTTTTACAAACAACAACCGGGGTCAGTACTAATCACACAACTTATATATATATCAACAATAAGACAAACAGACAGCTTACACCGTCACACACACACAATCACACCAGTCCCATCAATCTCAATCACCGACTGTCCACTGGACCAGCCCTGCCAGTGGGGGACCGCAGCCGTACCCACGTAAGCCCCGCTCATCATACCGAGCGATAACCATGTCCATTAATGTGCACATCCCCTTCCGTGGCGGGTTCCACGAAGGGCGAAACTAGGGCGTGAAGCCACCTTCGCAAGTGACCCCACTCAGCCGAGAACACATCTCGAGAACCAGAGACAAACAATCACAATCAACAACCGTCACAATACAATTACTATATTATTCAATCAACCACAACACATCAACATCACATTATGGGACTAATACTGAGTAGGAAATCCTACCTGGAAAGCACAACAATCAGACGGTCTCAACAGCTGTATCAAAAAGCCTCTTCTACAAATCCTCCTCCTATCATACATACACATAATCACTACCAATCATTATCTACAACAAAACCCCCAATTCCCCATATTAGGGTTTAAACAACTTAAAGGAAATACTATAAAAACGATACATAGATCTTACCCTCGACGCAAGGATCTCAACGGTATAAAGAAAGGTGAAATCCGACCTTCCAAACTCCGGGATTTGCTAACAATGCGATTAAAGTGAAGAACGATGTTTTGTTTTCTCTCTTGACAGTAAATAGGTTTTGAAAAGTGTTTAAGAACAATGACGGAAAAGATTATATACCTAATCGCATAATTAACAAAACCCGAGAAAAACTCCCTCAGAACCGGCTACTCGATCGAGTAGCTAAGGTACTCGATCGAGTGCCCCCTTACTCGATCGAGTATCAACGGTACTCGATCGAGTACCCAACAGGTCAGAAACTATTTTAAAACGCAACTCACCCTTACTCGACAGAGTAAGGCCTACTCGATAGAGTACCCAGAGACTCATAAATACGGAGTATTACAGTCTTCCCTCCTTAAAAAGAACTTCGTCCCCGAAGTTCAACCCATACATGAAACAACCATGCTAACTCGACCAAGACACAACAACATAACTAAGAACTCAAGAACTCGACCAATCATAAAACATGAACTCTTAACACCCACTCCACCAACTATGTTTACTTCCTTAACATGACTCACGATATCGTATCCACCACATATATATCTCTCACGACACCAACTCCATACATAACCAACTACCATCCTCTAACGTTGCTAGCTCCATAGTATCATCCACTATCAAATCCAAAATCAAGACACTCATAGACATCAAACGGAATGTTACATTCTACCACCCTTAAAAGGAACTTCGTCCTCGAAGTTTACTAACACTCATAAACATCATCATCCAACTGTCAACACTGGTGAAATATTCTCACACTCCTAAACATCGAACTACTACAAGCACAGTCATGACCTTTAACAAAATTAACCACAACACGAATCAACCTTTTATTCGACATCAAGACTCAAACTTCCAAATATATTACCATATGCACACCCATCAAAATCTCTTTTATCGTATCCTACTCCTCTTAAGATAAATGTTACGTCCTCGTAACTCGCTAATACTAAATCCTAGATATATCTTTTCATTATCCTCATCACCACCGCATGTCAAAGATAACCACCTATAATCTAAACACTCGCCATGCACATATCCAAGGCTCTCTTACTTAAACAATTCTCATACTTCACTTCACTCGTCACACCACCTAACCTATACCACAAAATCCTTAGCTTAACCTAAAACTTCACTTGTTCCCTATTACCGCAACATGACACATCTCTCTATATAAACTATATAAAACGCTTATCACCAAAAGCATAACTCACGATCCACACTTGTTACGTACACTCACACTAGATCCTCAAGTTCCTTTCTTTCATTACCGCAAGACTCATACATAACTTAACACGACACTTATTATTCAACACCCTACACTCACTGTCTCAACAAAAGATTATGAACCACCTGCATATATCAGATCATTACCACACATGTTCTACGAATCATTTGCCATGACTATGACTACCGATGCCTCATGTTAAAACAAGATCAAAATTACTGTAACAACTTCTCACAACTGTGTCCCATCAACAGAATGTCACTATACCATGACAACAACGAAAACATGTACAACTGTCTTTCATATCATACTCTACTCACATACCAAAACTTAACTGGTAAGAAACATCGATAAACAAAACAACTGTCTATCTGTACAACCTGAAACTCACAGAAGCAACGTCAAACAAAACAATAATCTATGTATGACTGGTATGTACTTTCGAAACTCGAATCATAATCATCCCGCCTACTCCACCACAACCGGTGACGGCATCACAACACCGCCACCAACAGCCACACCGCAGTGCGAAAAAAAATACCCGCATCTCAACACTAAATATCGTGCCCGGATCACCACCCGAGGCACCACAACCACATCGATAGTCATCACAACTGCATACAACTCCCATAAATAATGACTCAGAATAACTTCTCAGACAAGAAAAACTTACTCAAATCCACTTTACTAAATCATAACACAACATATTTTATGAATTAAACAGGTAATAACCTCGTGAATATCATCCCCTTACCATATCCCAGATTGACATGTATCATGAATACATACAAGTATAGCTAGTCATGCCAGATCACTCAAATTATTACCTTTTTGAATATCATTCAATTAGATTAGCGTACTCAACATGCATTACAGAACATTCAAATATCAACTTTATGATAATCACACCATACCACGTCTTGTGAGGTCATAACCTCACACAAACATTTATATACATATTAGACCCATAATCACATCCAACTAGTCAATCCTGATCACGTAAGTTACCACTCAACAAAGTTACCTGTCGCCCGAGCTTAACTCGCATGCCCCTCATCACATTCTTCCATTCGCATAACCAAGACCTTCGCCATACATAACTATGCAGTTAACACTTACTATGAGAAACCGCCTCCTAAGACTATGTCTTATACTTCCTCACAACCATACCTATCAATTCAATCTCTACAAAATCAGCCTCTTTAGAATTGTCATCTTTCCTATTTATCATTAACCTTAACCACTAGCGACAACACCTCCACACAACTACCGTTCGTACATCAAACTTCTTACACTCATCTCTAAACATCACCGTTTCTTCCCTATCTTTGGTTATCATCCCCAATAACGAGCATCAAATCCATCAACAAAATTACCTCAACATTATTCCCAATACTATTTTTAATTGTATCATCATCTAACTCTCCACCAAAATCTCATATCCTGCAGACATTCTACCAACTTCTTACTTTACTTAATTCCTCAAAACTCAAGACTAATCTTGTTGTTCCGAAGCTCCTGTATAATCATTAATTCAATTCCTCATGATAGTATCATGCATCTTGACGATTCCTTATTTTTTTTTTTTATCACATAACTCCGGTGAACATTTTCTTAGTTTTACTCCCCTCATGCTTTTCTTTTTACACTCGACTAAAGCAATTAACCATTCAACTCCTTATTACTTCTTCCTAACTCTTTAGTGCTCCGATCACCTTCTCATTGCTCCAAAATTCCAATCCCATTATTTCTTATCGATATTATCTCACTCTTTCTTACCATGGGTCCCCTCTCATCACTCCACTCACTCACACTTGTCACTAATTTGTCCATAAAAAAAAATCAACGTTTAATGTTCAAACAATTACATCTCCCTTTTTACATCTCTAGAAATCAAAATTCTTTTTATACCGTTAATTGCCCAAGGAAATCACACATTAGTTTCGTCTCTCGATAACACAAATTTCCAAACTCAGTCACTATCTGCAAATCCACGTCGCGACATGTCTCCATTAAGTTCGCTATATACCACTCTTCTCAATTCCTCTAAAACGACCTTTCATTACATATATTCTTACTCAACACTATTTATAACCATCTCCCTCCATAATTCGTTATACATCCTTTCTTTCAATCTTTTCATTCTCACGTTCCTTACACTTACATCACTCTTTGCCCACATTCACTTACTCTTACATTACTCAACACACAATCATATCACTCATCCCGTCTCAAAAAACATGCTCTATGCCTCAATTAAGCCATACCAATCTCCCTTTTCTTTTTCCACTATCTATCACAACACATAGAACTCATGTCCTCCCACCGAACTCCTACTCACCACAGGTGCCACTCACTACACCATAAGATTGGGTAACTTACGCATCAGGATCAACATACATGTAAAACGGTGCATAAAGAAGCAAAATAATACTTTTGAATTAAACATAATATGCAACGAATGTCCAAAAGATAAGCATATGACCCAAAACAGGGGTCACTAGATCGAGTACAGGCCACTCGATCGAGTAAGTGACTTACTCGATCGAGTAGGCGAAGATCAGAAGCACGTAAAACAAATTACCAGGGCTACTCGATCGAGTACCCCAATTCTCAGCACTGTCCAGTTTTCGTAAAACAGTCATAACTCACTCATTTCTTGGTCGTTTTGTGCGCGTGACCTATCGTTAGAATCGTAAAAGAACAAGCTATCACCTCCAATTGGAATCACATTAAAATCATTTATGCATCCCAAGTTATAACAGTTTAAAGACAACTTTGCTGTAATCAGACGACTTAACTATTCGATTTTCTCTTTCAAACAACTTAAACGACAACAAGGTAAACAAAAACAACTCAATACTCATAAAACCAGTATTCCTAATCACATGTTACTATCTCCAAAAGCCAAGCAACAACATTCATCATGCACATAAATTATTTAACTTGTCAATCATAATTTACCCACATCCTTTTATTCTATACCTTTACGTACAACAATAACATAATATACGACATAAAATCCCTCTATTCACATGTTACTAACATAGCAAAAGTAGAAAATCCACTTCCATCACATAAACATGTTCTCCACATGAATTTCATATTCTCATGCAATTCCTTACCTCATCTTTTCAAACCAAATCATAGATCACATTCATACCCGTATTCATACAATTTATTCATCCAATCATATGCACGCAATCATATGCATATACACAATAGTAACTAGTAGTAATTCCCATCACAATTCATGTTATCATAAAAAAAAATATTACCTTCATCTTTTCCACCACACATCCATTCAACTATATAACATTCATACATCCAACACACGCAATAGAGCATTAGTAAACACATAGCGATCCCGACTCATATCCCATGGTGACCGGTTCAAAATTGTAGGGCGAGTTCGCGACTTTAGGACGTCTCCCAAGCCTTTGCATTAGCTCCTACAACTTTTACCCCGGGTTCATTTTAGTTGACTCCCTATATTCATTGGATTCATTGGTTACAGGTTTCAGGATCGTCGCTCTGATACCATTTGTAACACCCCCATACTCCAAGTGCCTTACCAGGACCACTCAGGTATAAGGATGCCACCATCTCGGTTACCCGAGGCATGATATTCATAAGACAATAACGAAACAACTTTAAATAATATAAGTTTAGTGAAAGGTTACAACTGAAACCAAATACCAAAATACGATACATGTTCTCAAACCAACTTTCTACTGAATTAACTCAAATGTTATAAAACTAGCAAAGCTACAAAATGGAAGACTTCTATCGTCGACGACGGTGGCACATCCCACTATCCCGCACTCAACTCAAACTCGCTCACCTCGCTCACCATCCCCGAATGGGTCACCGCAGGTTTTACAAACAACAACCGGGTCGAGACTAATCACACAACTTATATATATCAACAATACGACAAATGACATGCTTACACCGTCACACACACACAATCACACCAGTCCCCATCAATCTCAATCACCGATCGTCCACCGGACCACCCTCGCTGTGGGGACCGCAGCCGTTCCCACCTAAGCCCCGCTCATCATACCGAGCGATAACCCTGTCCATTAATGTGCACATCCCCTTCCGTGGCGGGTTCCACGAAGGGCGAAACTAGGGCGTGAAGTCACTCCCGCAAGTGACCCCACTCAGCCGAGAACGCATCTCGAGAACCAGAGACTAACAATCACAATCAACAACCGTCACAATACAATTACTATATTATTCAATCAACCACAACACATCAACATCACATTATGGGACTAATACTGAGTAGGAAATCCTACCTGGAAAGCACAACAATCAGACGGTCTCAACAACTGTATCAAAAAGCCTCTTCTACAAATCCTCCTCCTATCATACATACACATAATCACTACCAATCATTATCTACAACAAAACCCCCAATTCCCCATATTAGGGTTTAAACAACTTAAAGGAAATACTATAAAAAAGGTACATAGATCTTACCCTCGACGCAAGGATCTCAACGGTATAAAGAAAGGTGAAATCCGACCTACCAAACTCCGGCATTTGCTAACAATGCGATTAAAGTGAAGAACGATGTTTTGTTTTCTCTCTTGACAGTAAATAGGTTTTGAAAAGTGTTTAAGAACAATGACGGAAAAGATTATATACCTAATCGCATAATTAACAAAACCCGAGAAAAACTCCCCGTAAACCGGCTACTCGATCGAGTAGCTAAGGTACGCGATCGAGTGCCCCCTTACTCGATCGAGTATCAACGGTACTCGATCGAGTACCCAACAGGTCAGAAACTATTTTAAAACGCAACTCACCCTTACTCGACAGAGTAAGGCCTACTCGATAGAGTACCCAGAGACTCATAAATACGGAGTATTACAATTCTAGTATACCGGGTATGCTTAACATGGAAGCTTTGTAATGTTTGTTTTTTCTATTTGACTCGGTTTGACTCGTTGTTGGAGTCGGGATTTGAATTTTTGAGTCGATTTTTGGTCCGGTGTCGGTTTTGACTCTAGTTAGTGTCATTGCGACCCCGTCGTCGTGCATTAAATACTCCAAGTACTTTTAAAAAGTTTTTAAAAGTTTTGTTTTCGAAACCGTTTTGAGTTTTCCGACGTATAGTTATACAAAACTGTCGATTAAACGCTGTGATTCCTAAGCATGTTGTAGTCCGATAATCATCGGGTGTTTATTGGAGCCTCTAAAGATACTGGGTATTTACAGAGCCCCCCACTTTGACTGAGGCTTGGCCTGGGCGAAAGTCAAAGTATAGCCCCCAGGTTAAGCGAAGATTGCAACCTGGAGACCAAAGCGACGTCGAGGCGGCTCAAAAGGGTTCGGGCCAAGGACCTGCCGTCGGGAAGGGCGACGCCAAGGTGACTCGGGGATATGAGTCAAGGACCTGTTGTCGGGAACAATTTAGAGTCTGTCGACTGTCCATGTGGGTCGTTTTAAGTCCGGTGGACTACGTACGAAGGCTCGCCAGCCATAGAAGGAGTCATACCTGAGGCATCTTCGGGATATGTCCTTGAGTTGCTTCTTGTTTGAGGGCAAAGGTTCACCATCCATGTTGCGGATATGATGAGGCTTGTAGCCGCTTTGAAGGTGGTGCGTTTTAAGGCTCGCCAACTATATTGAAGGTGGTGCGTTTTGAGGCTCGCCAGCCATGCTGAAGGTGCGTTGTGAGGCTTGCTAGCCATGTTGAAGATGGTACGTTTGGAGGCTCGCCAACCATGTTAAAGATGGTGCGTTTTGAGGTTCTCCAGTCATGTTAAAGGTTTGTGCGCTTTGAGGCTCACCAGCCATGTTAAAGGTGGTGCGTTTTGAGGCTCCCCAGCCATGTTTAAGGTGGTGCGTTTTGAGGCTCGCTAGCCATGTTAAAGGTGGTGCGTTTTGAGGCTTGCCAGCCATGCTGAAGGTGTGGTGGCTTTTAATGCCGTTTGTTTAAATTTTGCGAAAGATAACGAACTTTGAGTTTCGTTATTCTGTTTGTTTTTTTTTGAGGAAGGAACGGTTTTTAATTCCACCGCTTGAAATTTGTAATTTGTGTGGAAATAACAGATTTTAATTTCGCTATTTTGTTTTTGTGGTTCGAAAATGATGGTTTTTAATTTCGTCGTTGGAATTTTTTTGAAAATAGCGAATTTGAATTTCACTATTTTGTTTTGTTTGAGGAATGACGGTTTTTAATTCCGTCATTGGAAATTTTGTGAAAATAGCGAATTTGAATTTCGCTATTTGTTTTTGAAAAATGAGGGTTTTTAATTCCATCATTGAAAATTTTGTGAAAATAGTGAATTTGAATTTCACTATTTATTTTTGTTTAAAAAAAATGACGGTTTTTAATTCCGTCATTGAAATTTTTTGTGAAAATAATGTGGAAACTGGGCCAAAGCCCAAAATTTTGCTGAAAGAGCAGGGAGCACCTCAAAGAGGTGCCAGCCTTCCTGCGAGGCAAGAAGGCTCCCCTTTTTCTGTAAGAAGACGCGAGGAGGTTCAGCTCCTCATTTTACTTCGTCTTCAACCTTGAAACATGATAAACCAAAAAAATCGCCATTTTCGGTCGTGTTTTCTTGCTTGCGGTTGTGCTAAACTCATCATGTCATCTCAAGTTATGTAAATCCTATTGATTCCACTTGAATTTGTTTGTCTTTTTGTTGATTGAATTAGGGTGAAACCCTAACCCCTCGAAAATCGATTTGGGCGTTTTTGTTTAGCCCATTTTCGAGTGAAATTGATGATTGCATTAGGTTAGAAACCTGTTTAGGAGTATAAGGTTACTTTTAGTTTTCATTTTGGTCCCCATTCCCGCTCCCTAGGAGCAAAAACGTGAATGAGGCAAAAGATCATCTTATTTCACAATGTTGCGTTTGTTTGCCTGAGTTGTGTGCCCCACTAGGTTGCATTGTAGTCGGGAAAGACCGTCTTTGCCATATTGAACATTCGTTGGGTATTGTGGTCAAAAATTTGAATTTTTGTCTTGGTCAGACGGTCTTAAGCTGATGAAATAAGCGTTTGTTTGGGCTCAAACTGAGCCGGTTTGTGCCCGAATTTATGTAAAATTGCCGTTTTTGATCCGTGAAAAGTTCCCAGTTGTGTCGGGAATTTTTGTTGTTTATTGTTTATTCTCGCGGACCTTGTGCGGTCTTTGAGGTGTTGGGTGGTTTTTTTAATTCTTGTCGTTGTTTTGACTCGTCTTTTGCTTGAAAAGAAGGGCGAGTCGTTTTTTGAATTTTGTGAAGCGTTTTGCTGGATGAGTTTGGGCGAGTTTCCCTGGTTTTTCTTTTTTTTTTTTTATGTTTTGCATTTGCAGTTTTTTTTTTTTTTTTTGATTTTGTCCATTTGTGCCGTCGTAATGCCGAAATTTCGGCTGGCGTTTTTGTTTTGTCCTGATTGCAGGTGAGTGTTCTGGGGCTTCTCGGCCCATTGGGTCCGTTGCTGAGGCTTTAGAGCTCCTCTTTGGGACTGGAAAAGTTAGTACTCCGGCGATTGTGCCCGAGGTGGTGGTGGAGGACGCTTCCGTGGAGGAGCCCGCTAAGGAGGCTGTTAGAGCTGAGAGAGCCACAGAGGCTCCCGAAGAGCCCGTTGTTGGGGCTGCTGGTGCTGAGGGAGCCACGGGGTCTCGGGAGGAGCCCTTGTTGAGGCTGTTGGTATTGAGAGGGCTCGGTCGGGGTCCGAGACTGGTTCCTCTGGGAGGAGGGTTAGCACAGTGAAGAGGGGTCTTCGGGTCTCTAGACAGAGGCTCCAAAACGTCGTACGGATCATTGAGAGGGATCCTCCTCGTCCCGTGCATTTTCACGGGACGATGAGGCGGAGAATGGAAACGGAGGCGGATGACGTCTTCGTGGAGAGCTGGGTGGCTAGACGGGTTACAGCTCCACTGGGGTTGAACCTGCGGGCAGCGCTTGCTTGGGCCGAGGGCTTCGATTAGGTCGAACCCGTGTTTGATTCGCGACATGTTGGACCGTTACTAGGACACGATGTCGTCGTTCCACATGGAGTTTGGGGAGGTTGGCATCACATTGGAGGAATTTTCCATGATATCGAGTCTTCCTTGTGGCGACGCATGTTCAATTACCGAAGATGCCGGAGAGGGTGTCTTCTGCCGTGGTCACGGGTTTTATCGGCAATGTTTTGCCTCCGCCGACTGACAACACTCTTTTCCTAATAGTGGACTCTTATGTGAGGGATCACTTCAGGGGGAGAGTGACTGGCTTCGTTCCGGCACCGCTGGCGTCCGGAGGCTGAGGCCAGAGCTGACGCGCAGGAGGCACGGTTGTGGTTGTGGTATTTCTTGGGTACCACGTACTTTGGTGACAAGGGAGAGCGCTTCTCGACCAAAGTACTTCCTCTGCTTGTTGACCTAGACGCCTTAGGTCAGTATGACTAGGTGACGCCGGCTTTGGCGCATTTTACCCGTTACTTGCACGCTGTAGTTCGTCCGGAGGTGATGGGAATGGGAGTTCTCTCGCTTTAGTTGGTCCCGGCTTCATCTTGGAGGTACTAGCGTTTTGTGGTTTTTTGTTTTGATTTTGATTTTGATTTTTGATTGATTTTTGAGTTTTGCCAATTTTTTTTTTGAAAAATTGGCTGATTTGTGGTTGCGGTGTTTTGTTACAGGCTTGGTTGTTTGCTCTTATACCAATTTGAAGTAAAATAAGAAGGGTGGTCCATAATCAGCCCAAAACTATTTCAAAAACACAGCAAGAACAACAACAATTGCAACATAATTTAAGACCGTCACAAATGACCCAAAAACAAGAATAAAAGAGACCTAAAACTGGGCTAAGGATAGGACGGTCCTGGAAACCGCTTGGCTTTTCCTCACCCTCGCATGACCATGAGTAAACGAGAAAGAGAGGAGGAGCCACGACCAAGAACAAACCCATCTAAACAAACGACACAATACAGGACCAAAATAACAAAACGAACAGTCAAGCGGACTGTTTAATCACCGTTGAAACATGCTGTTTTCATGTGTTTGTATTGTTTCGCTTTGGGGGCTATTTTGAGGTTTTATTTGTGTGAAATATAAAAAGATATGACTTAAACAAGATCATAAAGCATGTTTAAGCCTAGGATAATACTCTTCCAAAGCACTAAGCAAATGGATAGAGTTCATCTCCAAACACTAAGTAATGGAGGTTGTTCAAGCACAAAGTAAAGAACTAAAGAAAGGGTTTTCAAAAACCTCTTAAATTCATTTCTCATAATCTTTAAATCTGATTTTTACAATGGGATATGAGCTCTGTAAATAGAGACTCAAGTTAGATCTTGGCCATACATCTAACATTAAATCCTAGGGCCATAATCAAAAGAGAAACAACTAAATCCTAGCCATCCATCTAAAAAGCTAATTTAAAGGCAACAAATTAAAGAGGAAAAAAACAAAATACAAAGTTGAAATGATGCAAAAACAAGACAAAATGGACAGCTCTTTTGGTAGCTTTAGGCGTGTAAAATGGCTGCCATATTGTTGTTCAATGTTCCTTCCTTGCTTAGCATTTTGCTTGTACAAAAAGGGGACCATTTGGTGTCATTTTCTCTTGGTATATTTGCAATTGTGCCCACCTATAATATTTCAAAAACCAGCTACCTTGTCTCCATATAGAGGGCTACCACATTTACTTCAAAGACGATGGGTGATGTGCCTTCGGTTGAATCCTGTCGTGAGGGGTTGGACGATAGCTCGGAAGAAGTTGACCAAATCGACTTACAAGGACTGCAAGCGTCGGGTAAACGCCCTCCGAGTTGGTGATGTATGTCACTGTTTCTTATCTCTTTTGTTGTCTAGAAAAGGAAAGTGATAGGATGACTAGATAGCCTAGAAAGCCCCCAATTAGTTGATTAGTTTGGCCATGAGTGCAGTTTGTCGGGTGGCCTTGGGAGCACTACATGGGCGTACCGGTTGCTGTTAGGGAGCATCTGCGACCTCACAGTTGCCAGAGCTTGTACCTTGAGACGGCGATCGAGCCTGTTTGGTAACTTGGCGAGCGTTTAGCTCATCAGTGTTTCAGTGAGACCTTCGTGGTGCCGGTCGATCCGCCTAGGGTGTTGTTTCAGGAGTCGACACCCGATGAGGTTGAGGAGTACCTTCATGATCGTGGAGGTGAGGAGTTGCTGTTACGGGAGGTCGACTACGACACTTTCCGTCTGTCGAGACTTGCTTGGTACCTGATTAGTGTACGTATTCCTCAGTCCTTCGTTTTATTCCATTCCTTTATTTTTTTTTGTGGAAGGGTTCGTTACCTTCGACGTGGTTTCCCGTTGTAGGGTGTTGACGAGCTCATGATGACCTACGCCTCAGCTTTCCCGACACAAACCACTTTCCAGAGGCCTGGTGGTGAGGAGCTACAACTGCGCCTGCTGGAGCCCGCGACTCCTGAGGTGACCGACGTTGTCATGGAGTGGAGGTTGACAGTTTTGAGGGTGAGTTTCTGGTTTGAACTGCCCTTCTTGTTTGTATCTTACCTTACGTTTTTGTTTTATTAAAGGGCTTTTTTTTGTTGTTGTAGGTGTGGACTGTTAGTCATCAGGTTCTGTGGCAGATGGCTAATCGATGGAGAGCATTTGCTGGTGATTTGGCTGCGAGGGAGTCTCGGCTTGGACATGTGCTTTTTGTTGGTTATTTTGTATGTTTGTGTGTTGCATTTCACGTTTAGATCTTAACGATCTGTATTCTGTTTTGCAGGGTACCGCGGATCCGGCGGAGCTTCATGGATCCGTGCTGATTTGGATGCAGCGAGGTCGACGATCCAGACACATGAGCAGGGGATCATTAGTCGGGACCAGAAGCTGAAGCATCGTGAGGACGGGTTGCGGAGCCGAGATGCGGAGATTGCCTCTCTTAGGGCACCGTTGGCCGAGGCGGAGGAGCTTCGTGTCACGATGGAGTAGGAGACGTTGGAGAGTTCTCCTGAGAGGGGGCTCGAGTGGGAGGAGGTGTCTACTTTGCCTGCGGCTCCTCGTGAGACCGAGACTGGCCCACCGGGAGGCGTTGAGTATAGTTGTTTGTCCGTGTTTTTGACTTTGGCTTGTATACATTTTGCGGGAGGCGGTTTGTATATATGTGTTTTTGGTTTGTAGTTTATTTGGTTTGGCTTTTTTGTATTCTGTTTAGGAGAAGCACGGTTAGCGGCTGATTCCCCTTTGCTTTGCATTTGTTCCTGCATCGTTATGTAGAAAACATGCAACAGGTATTACGTACGAATACACGTAAACATGCAAAAGCACTTGAAAACAAAAATAACCTCGATGGCTCGAAGTTAAAAACGAAATCGAAAAGAAATTTTGAAAATTCCGCGACCAGTTGTTACGCTTGTATTTTTCAAAAGAAATTGATTTGAAATTTCGAGAAATTAATTCGTGTGTGAATTAAATTGCACCGAATTTTGCTGAAAATTGATTTGTAACTGGAAAAAACTAAAACTCAAACCGTCGTGGATGAATTTCAAAAGAGATTTTTGCGAGTGTGTTTGAACTCGGATTTGCGAGAGTTTGGATTTTTGAAGAGAATTGACGTCGTGTTATCAATTTTCAATTTTGTCGAAGATGCGAAAAAGCGAAAAATTTTCAGAATTTTCGACTGACATGAAAATAATCCGTCGCGGATCGGGGCAACTAGCCCTCCCCCCCCTAGAAAAAAGAAGAGAAAAATCCGTATATTTAAAGCTGCGTCATGGAAACCGTGTCGGATTTCGTGAAACGCGAAAACAAGGAAATGTGAGTGTGGGAAAACACAACAATTTCGGATAGGCCCGAAGAGGCGCGAGCCTTGAGGCGAGAAATTATAGGTGTCAGGATGAAACACAACTTGATTGGGACAAATCAAGGTGCGGATCCTGAGGTGCAGCCCAAAGAGGCGCGAGCTTCTGGGAGATGCAAATGAGCTTCCCCTTTTTTTCGAAAAAAAGTGCTGATTGTTTTGTGTAAATAGGGACGTTTGTGCTTCATTGTATTATCATCCGAAACACGAAAAACATCTCTACGAAAACCTTTCTTCTTCTTCCACAAAATAATTCATGGATAGTTTAGAAAATAGGTTGTGACATTGGTGTCGGGATTCGTCGCCTCCCAAGAAGTATCAACTCGTTGTAATGGGAGTTGGTCAATTGTTGGTGCTTCGTCAAGTTAAGGTGCAATCCTCGTTTTGTGAAGCATGCTATCGGTTTTGGGATTCGAAACATCATGTTTTCGTTTTCCCGAAAGGTGAAATTTTCCCTCTTGCCGAAGAAGTGGGCGCCATTGGAGGATGGCCGGATTATACTCCGGTGCTTCCTCTGACTCGGTTGTGTTACAAAGAGAAGTTTCGTTCAATGTTGGGCGTGTCAACGAGCCAAGTGAACTTTCTCCTTTCTCCCCATGGTGTGGATATGTTGGCTCTCATCAACATCTTCTCAAACCGGTTGGATGTCAATGTCTTGGAGGTGGCTAGGAGAAGGGCTCTTACCTTTTGCCTTATGCATGCATACATCCTTGTCTATGCCTTGAAGAAGGAGGGGTCAAAGTGGTTTGGTAGTATGACCCTTGTGCATATAGTTGAGCAAATGGAGCACGGTTGGGATCCATCATGGTTGGTGCATGGCGAGATCATCCAAGCTTTGGATAAGAAGGGCTCTTGTGGAGAAGCTCCCTCGTTCGGATCTCCAAGGATCCTCCAAGTGTGGCTCTTGGAGAGGCTAAGGTATATAGAGCCTCCAGCCTATTCTTGTTCTTACTCCTTCCGTCACCTTACTATGAGGAAGAAGTTATACTCGGATAGTTTTGCATCCACCGAGGCCTATTGGACCTCGAGATTGGTGGAGGAAGGTGGTCCTCATATCCGTTGGGTGGTGCCATGGTGGCACTTGAGGTTCTTCACGGGGTTGCCCGCTCCGACCGATTGTTCTTGTTCTTTGATGGTAGTGGGCTTGATGTTTGCTTCGTTGATTTATCCCGAAAGGCTCATGAGGCAAATGAGGCGTCAACAAAAGGTGCCCGTTCAAGATACTCTCGTCCAAGAGAGTGTTTTCCGAAACTCCGAGCTTGTCAAAGTCTTCGAAAGGTGGTGCGCCACTCGGCCGAATTGAGAGGTACCAAACCCCGTTGCCACGACATGGGTGACTCCCGCTTATGTCAAGTGGTCAAGAGCTCAAACCTTGGAGGAAAGGTCCAAGTCTCGTAAGGACGAGGTCGCCGACTTGAAGTATAGAGAAGTTGGTAAGGCCAACAACGCCTTCTTTGACAACTTTGCCGATGATGTTAGCCCGGATGTAGTGAGGCCACCGAAGAGGAGAAGCTCGGATCCCAAAGAGATGGCGGGCCGTGTATGGGCTCGACTTAGGCTGAGTATGGGGTATTGCAAGAGACCGGATGCCGTTACTGTTGTAGATCCATTGAGGATCCGTTTCGAAGAGGAAGTTCAAGCTAGGCGGGCCAACAAGAAGAACAAGGGGAAGTTGTACCTCTAGGGCAAAGGCAAGGGTAGAATAGAAGACTGAAGATCTCTATTACCCGTTTTATTATTATGTTGTAGTAGTGTTGTGAGTTTTTATTATGTTGTACTAGCTATGTATTGTGTATTTTGTGCTAGTTTTACTATGTGAGATGTCTTAGTCGACATTCTAGCTTTGACAAGTTGTAGACTTGCTTCGCGTTAATTGTTGTTAAATTTGTAGTCCTTCCCATTTTTAACTAAATAAGAGGATCGCTTGTGTTAAAAGAAGTTTTGAACACTTGTTTCTTCCATCCATTTAGTAAAGGCAATTCGATTTGAATTATCCTAAACATTGCACTTGTGAAAGGGGATTTTGTGGGAAGAGAGAAAGGCTTTTTTTTTTGTTTTTGTGGAGAAGGGAATGTTTGTCCTTTTTTTTTTGAAGTTGATATGGGTGATTTTTTTTTTTTTTAAGTGTGGGGATGGTTGTATCTTTCTTGTATAAGAAAGGATTGCCTACGTATCCACCTGAAGAGGTGAAATCAAACCATGCCCGTAGTTTGAAAGTTTTGCTAGTTTTGTTTGGATGTTGTGGTTGTATCCTTCTTTTGTAAAAAAGGACTGCCTATGTATCCACTTGAAGAGGTGAAATCAAACCATGCTCGTAGTTCAGGTGTTTGGTTTGAGTGCAAACGGATGTTGCCTTTGACAGATCAAAGGTAGTTTGAGACATGGCAAGGTGCTGTAACTTAGACTCGATAAAACATGCAATTTCAAATCAGAACGCGTTTTAGGAATTGACTTGAAAGGGATATTGTGGTCACTAGTTGTGAAACTAGGGAAACGTTTGTGGTTACTAGGGTTCAAGGGTAGTATTTCTTGAGGTGGTCTAGGTTGGTCGGGTTTGTGAAATCCTCCCCGTCTAGGTCACTCAGTCTCATTGCACCCCCGAAAGTATTTTCTTGACCAGGTATGGCCCGACCCAATTGGGTTTGAATTTCCCCTAGGATCGATGGGTAGTGATGTGCGAACCCACTTGAGGACCAAGTCGCCTTCTTTGATGTTTCTGGGTTTGAACTTTTTGTTGAATGCCCGTTGTATACGTCGTTGGTATAGCTGGACGTTGTGCAAGGCGTTGAGTTGGCGTTGGTCTAGAAGCGTGAGTTGTTCGAACCTTCGGCGGGCCCATTCCGTGTCAGGAACTTGAATTTCCAGTAGGATGCGTATCCCCAGAGTGCGAATAGAAGTTTGCTCGGCCAATTGTGGTAATTGTCTTGCATCTTTTTGATGATGGTGACAAGAGTTTTATTTGCTGCCTCTACCGCTCGTTGGTTTGGGGACGATAGGGGGATGATCGATGCCGCTTTATTTTGAATTTATCTAGAAAGGCTTGTGTTTCCGCCCAGAAGTGGGAGCCTTGGTCGCTGATTATTTCATGGGGCACCCCATATCTGCAGATGATGTTGTCCTGGATGAACTTGGCCACTTGTTTGGCGGTCAAGACTGCATAGTACTGCGCTTCCACCCATTTGGTGAAGTATTCGATGGCGATGAGGACGAAGCAATGCCCTTTGGTGCCTATTGGGTTGACTTTTCCGATAATGTCGATGCCCCAGATCGAGAAAGGCTAGGGTGATGTCATATGGTGTATAAGAAGGATGGTGGTATGTGTTGTATGTTGGCGAAGATTTGGCAATTATGGCAATGTTTGACGTAGTTTCTGCAATCGGCTTCCATGGTGGTCCAGTAGTAGCCTAACCGCATGATTTTTTGGGTCAGCATCATTGCGCTCATGTGAGGGCCGCATTCTCCATCGTGGACCTCTCCGATGACGTTTTTGGCTTTGTGGTGATCAATGCAAAGGAGAAGAATCCCTTGTGTTGTTCTTTTGTATAGTTGTTCTTGGTTTATCACCAATTGTGATGCAAGTAGACGAATGACTCTTTGTCCTCTTGTATCAAAGTTAGGAGGGAATTCGTTTTTGGTTTTGTAGTTGAGGATGGCTTCGTACCAAGGTTCGACATGGTTCTCCTCGTCGTTGTTGATGGCACAGATGTAAGATGGCTCGCTCCTTCTCTCGACACATAAGGGCATTGATGTCATGTCGTCGGGTATGTTGACGAGCGCGACAAGCATTGTTAAGGCATCAGCAAATTGATTTTCCTCCCGTGGCAAGTGGAAGTAGTCGACTTGGTCGAATAATTCAGCCTCTTGATTGATATTTTTTTGGTAGGGTGCTAAGCCGTTGCTTTGGATTTTTCATGATCCGGACACCTGATTGATGATGAGTGAGGAATCGCCATGGACCCTCAACTTCTTGATGCCAAGTGTTCTGGTGCTTGTAGGCCGATGAGGCATGGTTCGTATTCGGCGGCTTTGTTGGTTACAGCGAAGTCTAGCTTGACGGAGATCGGAACATGTTCTCCTTCTGGTGATATTAGAAGGATTCCTACCCCGAAGCCTCCAGGTTTGATGCACCGTCGAAGTATAGGTCCCATGCGTCAGTATCGGCACAAAGGATGTCTTTGTCAGGAAATGACCATGTGTCGGTCGTTGGATCCTTGTTGATGGGGTTTTCTGCTAGGAAATCGGCAGCCGCCCTTCTCTTGATGACTTTGAGGGGTATAAATTTGAGGTCAAATTCAGATAGCATGAGTGTTCATCTAAACAGCCTTCCGTTTAGTACGGGTTTTTCGAAGATGTATTTGATCGGGTCCATCTTAGAGTAGATGTGAAACGTGTAGCTAAGCCTGTAATGTCGCAGCTTCTTTGTTGACCAGACTAGGGCAAGGCATTTCTTTTCCAGTTGGGTGTACCTTGTTTCGTATTCGATGAACTTTTTGCTGATGTAGTAGATGGCTTGTTCTTCGCCGTCGACTATTTGTGCTAGCATTGCTCCCATGGTTGTGTCGGTGACAGTCAGGTATAAGGATAAGGGAATTCCTTGTTAAGGTAGCATGAGGACAGGAGGTTTGGATATGATTTCCTTTATCCTGTCGAAGGCCTTTTGACAGCCGTCGTCCCAATCAGTGTGACCGGAGGCGCGCAGCTTCTTGAAGATTGGTTCACAAATCATAGTGAGTTTGGCTACGAAGCGGCTGATGTATTTCACTTGACCGAGAGATCCTCAAATCTCCTTCTCTTTCTTAGGCCGAGGCATTTGTTGAAGAGCCTTGATCTTGGTAGGATCAATTTCGATGTCCCTTTTACTGACGACGTGCCAAGAGTTTTCTGGAGGTGACCTCGAAGGCACATTTCTGAGGATTTAGTCTCATGTTGTATTTCCTAAGACGATCGAAGAATTTCCGAAGGGCGCTGATGTGGCCGTCCTGCTCCTTTGATTTGACGATCATGTCATCGACATATACCTCCACTTCCTTGGGCATGATGTCATGTAGGAGAGTGGTGGCGGTCCTTTGGTAGGTTGCTCCGGCGTTGATTAGACCAAAGGCCTTGACAGTGTAGCAATATGTACCCCACTGTGTAGTGAATGCAGTCTTGTGCATGTCTTCCTCAGCCGTTTTGATCTGGTTGTACCCAGCATACCCGTCCATGAATGATAAAAGGGCATGCTCGGTGGTGTTATCCACCAGGATGTCAACATGTGGCAGAGGGAAGTCGTCTTTTGAACTTTCTTTGTTCCGGTCCCTGAAGTCAACGCAAACTCCAATTCTCCCGTCCTTCTTGGGTACAGGAACTATGTTGGCCACCCAGTTCTAGTATTCGGACACTTTGATGAATCCGTCTTTAAATTGTTTGTCTACCTCTTCCTTGATTTTCAAGACCCATTCAGGGCGCACACGACGCAACTTCTGTTTCACAGGTTTAGGTCCGGGTTTAATGGGTGTCCTGTGCTCTACAATCTCCCTGTCGATCCCAGGCATGTCTTTGTAGGACCATGCGAATACGTCCTTGTATTCGTGTAGAAGGTCGATGAACTGCTGTCTTTCCGAGGGTTAAGCGTGGTCCCCATCCTAAGTTCTTGAGGTGTGTTATCGTTCCCTACGTTAATAGGTTCGGTCTCCTCAATGATGGAGGTCCTATCTTCTCGTTTGTCAAGTTCTTTGGTCAGGTGAGGTGGGTAGTCACTCAAGTCAAATTCCTCATATTCTTTCATAATGGCATTTTAGTTAAATTGAGATGAGTTGTAAGCAAACTTAGCGTTCATTAAGTCGACTAAAGCGAAAAGCTCAAATAGGACAGACATCTCATGGGCAGTCAGAGGCGACACAGGAGAGGAGGGGCCCCTAGAACAAGCTCTAGGTTGCAACCCTCTGCGGGAGTGGGGATGACCCTAGTTGACTTAGCCTCTGAGGCCGCCACAAGTTTGTGATAAAATAGTAGAAAGAGGACTTTGACCGGGACATTAGGAGTGCTAGGAGCTAAGACAGACTCAGACTCAGACTCTTCTTCACTTCCCTCTTTGAATATAGGGCCTTCTCCAGTTGTGATCTTGAGAATGCGGTCTTGGCGATCGGTCCACTTGATAGTTTTCCCCCAGCCTTGTGTAGCTTCCTCTCGGTTAGTATCAGAGATTAAGGTGGTGGGATCGAACCGGTTATACTTTAGAGCAATGTTGATGATGTCCTCATAGCCGAGGTGCTTCATGTTGTCTTCTCCGAAGAGGAGACTGACGACTTGTCCGTCCAGGCATGGGGTCGACTAAGATTTAGTCGACACAACTTTGGTGTTGTCGGGGATAAAGTAGCATTCTTGAAAGACTTATAAGCCTGGGTGTTTGACCTTAGCTATGGAGTCATAGGTTGGCTCTGGAAAGCCGTTGTAGAGCTCGGATTTTCCCTCGGGGACGAAGTATCCATTGAGAGTCAAATGGTAGGGGTGGAGGACGACTCCGTGTTTTTTGCGCTTCCGTATTAGGAGGTTCATCTCCTGGATGTCTTCATCAGTTGGCTCATAGCCTAGCCCGAAGAGGATGTTGGGGACCTTGGCTTGTTTTATAGGAAGCAAGGTGCTCTTTAGTGGATTGAGAGGTAAAGCCGAGAAATAAACCTGGCGCATCAGAATGCGATTGACTGTGAGGTTGGAGAACGGGTCACAATCAAAGGGTGCTGATTCATCGGTTAGGGCATTCACAGTTTGTAATCCCCACATTTCATTATCGTTCTCTTCAATGACCTGAGAGGCTATTCCCTTCTTCATGATAGCCTTGATCGGGGATGCGGGAATTGTGACTATTTTCCCGTCGAAAGGGACCCTGATTTTCTGATGAAGGGTTGAGGTGACGGCCTTGGCGACGTGAATCCAGGGGCGTCCCAGAAGCATGTTGAAAGAAGTTTCGATGTCGACCACCTGAAAACTGGCTTGTCTTTCCAAGGGTCTAGTTGCTATGGTCAAGGTGATAAGCCCCGCAACCTTACGACGGGTGCCGTCTTAGCGCGTGCTCCTTGATTAGTTGGAACCAAATCACCTTCTTTGATACCAAATCTATGATCTTTCTTGAGGGGAATGACATTGACCGTAGATGCGTCATCCACTAGAACCATATGCACATTCTTCTAGAGGCAGATTATGGTTGAGTCCGAATAGAGGGATATCTTCGTCAGAGAAGATGATCGGGTCCCTTGACATGTGTGCTACCACTTCTTCAGGGTAGGAGGTAGAGGGAACCGTTAAATTTGACAAGGCTTGTAGCAAAGCATGCCGATGTTCGATGGATGTAGCAGTCAGTTGCCAAATTAAAACTTCGGCCTTTGTCTTTTGCAGTTGTTTAAGGATCGAGTTTTCGGGAACCTTGGGTTGAGTGTCCACGTCTGGGACAACTTGGTCATTCGTTGTTGGAATGGTTATTGTATTGTTCGAGTTTTGGTAGGGGAGTCTAGACTGGGTAAGATGACCGATCTCTTTTGCTTGTTTGCCCTTTCCCGGAATAATGTAGACGTCCTCTGTGTCGTCTCTCCAGATACCGTTGATTTTGGGATCGCGAGAGTACCTTGGAGGGGTATTCCTCGGCGGATAGTTTTTGTAGGGGAAGTTATTGTGGGGGTAGTTTTTGTGGGGTTGATTATTGTGGGGTGCGTACCAGAATGGTCGCGGGAGAAATCCTTTCTGGTGAGGGGAGTTTTGGGTGATTGGAGGACCCTCCCTCGGGCGTGGTGTTGGTGTTGGTGGGTTGAAAATCAACCGGTGATAGGCGTCCTCAAGTCGGGTAATCCTTTTTGAGAGACTAGCTATGGCTTCTTCAACTTGTTGGAACAAGGTGAGCATGGTTGCGATGCTGAATACGACGAACATTCCGTCTGGGGTATCCTTTTCCAAGGCATTCACCTCGTCCTTAATAGGAAGGATGAGGTGTGAGCAATCCAAGGTTGGCTTGTCATCAGAGATGGCATGGATTCCCAAGGGGTAAGACTTGTTGTTTGGTTTGGTAGGTGGAAGTAAAGGTAGTTCCCCTTCCTCGATCATATCTTGAATGAAGTGGTTCGATTTAAAGCAGGCCTCTGTGTCATGACCTTTACCTTGGTGGTATTGGCAATAGGCATTGAGATTCTAGAAATGGGTTTTCTTGGCCTCAGACGGGTCCAGAGTGGGCCCAATTGGCTGTAGTTTCCCTTGCTCCATGAGTCTTTTTAGGGCACTGGCATAGGTTGTTCCCAAGTTTGTGAATACCCTTTGAGGACGTTCAGTTTCTTTGTGGTTGGTTCGAGGAGGTTGGCCTCGTCGATTTTGTTTGTCTAACAATAGGGGCGAGATCCAGTTGATGTAGATCCCTGATAGTCTCTACCAGTGGTTTTGGCTAGGACACCCTTGCGGAGGTCGTCTTTAATGCAGGTTCCGAGGATTTGTAGGTCCTGGAAAGTTTTAATGTTTTGATATCTCAGCAGGTTGGTATAAATTGATGGAGGTTGCTGACAAACGTCTCCACCATAGTTGATTTACTCGGCTTACTGACCAATTAAGTGCTTACCCTCCTCCAACGGGTTAGGAATTCTGTGAACCCTTCCTTGTCATTCTGAGTCAGGACCTCAAGAGTGCGAGTGTTGGCTTCGATTTCGATGTTGTTTGCGTACTGTTTTAGAAAATTCGACGGTGACTTCGTCCTAAGTAGTAATGCTCTTGGGGTCGAGGGAATAGTACCATTGGCGGGGAATTGGTTCCAGAGATGATGGGAATATCTGGTTAAAAAGTTCTTGCTTGACCCCCTTGATGGACATGTAATCTTTGAAGGCCCGAATGTGGTTTAGTGGGTCCTCCACGCCCTTGAACTTGGGTACATCAGTTAGGGTAAAGTTGTCGGGTATTTGATCCCCAACGGGTTTGAATCTTCGATTGTTCTCAAGGTGGATGTTGTTACCACGGGCTAGGAGTAGTTCTTCTAAGAGCTTGAGCCTTTTCTCGGTTTCAGTCAATGGCAAAGTGTTGTGTTCTCCGGTTTCCTTGTTTTCCAAGGTGTCGATACGGGTCTCGACACGGTCTAGGGTTACCTTAAGAGCGGTGAGTATGCTGGCTAGCTGAGCAGTCGTGAGATCTCTGTTATCATCATTGTTGTTGGACGAAGCTGAAGACGGGGCCATGGTTTTGAGGCAGAAAATGTCTCACGTTACATCCAAATCCGACACGGTTTAATGATTAAACGTAGACAATACAAAAGACGGAAAGGTAATTCATACTCAACAAGATGAGGGCAACCGTGTGTGGTGCCTCGGTGCTGACTCGATTTATAGTGTGACAGTTTTGACCAGATTTTGACTTGCGTCCAACGTAGTGGCGTGATGCCGTCGGACGAGTGTCGAGATGAGACGACTCATAAGTACGCTTGATTCGACTCGATATACACGAGGTGGAATTGGAATGGTGGACTGAAATTTTCGAAAATAGAGATTTTCAAAAAGTCTCATTTGTCATTTTATGGTGGGCTTCCGAAGAGCAGGGATCTTCAAAAATCGGCCAGTGGAAAAGTTGTGTTAATTTTGTTTTTAAAAGACGGTTCGAGTTCGAGTTGCGGCGGCTCTGAAAACAATGTGCTATTTCCAAAGACGGTTTTTGAAATCCAAAATCGTATGTTTTGAAAATCGTGTTTTGAAAGATTTGTAAAGGTTATGGCCCCGTGGACGGTGCATGGTCCTCGGGATTTGAAAAAGTCTCGAAAAAATGGGTGTGTGCCATTTTCGGGTTTTGAAAGAGCCATTGTGTCGGCGCGAGACGGGTTAAAATCCATGTCTTGACGCGGCGATATAACGGCGAAAAAAGCTGTTTTTAAAATGGTAGTGAAAACCAAGTTTAAAAATCGTCATTACGACGGCCTAGAAAGGCGTGCTTTTGAAATGTTTATAGAAACCGGGTTTAAATATAGTATCTATGACGGCCTAGGAAGACGTGTTTTTTGAAATGGTTATAGAAAACCGGGTTTAAAAGTCGTCATTACGATGGCCTAGGAAAGCGTGCAACGGTCAGCGCAAAACTGAGGTTTGAAATGGTCATTATAACGGCGCAAAAGGGTGTTTTGAAAGTTTAAAATGACACGGAATGACTTATGATCACATAACACATAAGCACTCGCATTTTCATTATCTTATGCATAATGCTGACACGGGTTTTGGCTTAAAAGGGTTAGTTACACACCAAGCGTTCAAACCCCGATTTTCGAGAGGGATACCAATCCAAACAAAATGTGTAAAGACGGTGCCCTGGCCTCATGCACGAAATAAATGAAAGCTCTTTGACGAAACAGAAATGTGTAATGTCAACGGCATACTTGATGCAGTTGGGATTCGAAATGCGGGGATGAGGAAACTCACGCCGACGGGACGAGCCAATTGGTCGATAAAGGTTAAGTTATGGGCCTCGACAAGGAACCCGACTTATGACCGTAATATCAATTAATGCATTTCAACCAAGACCTCATTCGAGTCTCACCATCTAGGGATCACAAAGACACAAGTGTCCTAGTTTTCCCCAGTAGAGTCGCAAATCTGTGGACACGGGCCCACCTGCGACGCCCAGCCAATCTGTGGGCGCGGTATTGGTCTTTTCAAAGCCATACTCGGCGGCGTACAAATGCTTTCGACCGGATCGTTTTAGATCGGTCGGTTTCGTCTCGACAAGGGTCTCAAAACGATGCGAGAGTTGTTCGGAGTCGCCATCAAACATTTGTGGGATGCTTAGAACCCATTCGAATCCACTTTATACCTTGGTTAACCAAGGCAAAAAGCGGTGTTTGACATAGGTACTAAAGATAAGGAGTCGTCCCTCTTTTGCATCCTATCTCTAGAATGACTCTCCTATGTCCTGGATAAGGTCGTCCAGTATCCAAAGTCTCTAAGTAAGAGGTGAAGGTACGTATTTGGAAGCCCTTTAATCGGACACCCAATCTCGCCCGCGGTAGCGGCCTCTACTGATCGATCTTGGTTGGTTAAATGCAAAAGTTGATAAAATAGGTAAATGCATGAATGCGCATCCACAAGTTTGAACCTAACATGTGAGCTTTCTTTGTCGGTTATTTTATCCAAATATCAAGTAATTGATGTCAAGTTGGATTTAATGTTGATTTGCATGCGAAACGGAAATTAAACATCCATTTACTGAGTTAGGTTTATGGTTCAAAATGTGATCCATTTATCTTAGAAAGGCGTTTTGCAAATACAATGTGAAAGGGGCAGGTTTGTCATCTGATCCGTCCTGTAATCGGATTAACCGAAGTCGAGATCGTCCTGGACAAGCGCTGGAAAAGAAGCAAGGTCTACATCACACAGCCTATTGAGGTGCGAGCCGTCAGGCGATGCAAGCAGACCTATCCTGGTTTGAAAACTGGAAAACAGTTGGCTTGTTTAGGCGCGAGGCAGCAGACTGTCCAAGGGACGTCTTCTGACTATTGAAAATGTTTTGTAAAACGGTTTGTAAGGAGGTGTTTAAACCCGTCTTGGTTTGAAAAGGTCATTTAGACCGCTTTTGTGTTAATGTGAGGAAAGGGACTTGGATAATAACCTAGTGGTGTTTAGGGCCTTATGTTTTCAGTCAAAACTTGGTTTTGGCTCATTCGATCCGTATTTTGGACCATGTTATGCAAGTTTTAGCATGTTAAGGTCATAAAACAGATAAAAAGTCATGAAAGAAGAGGATTATTACACCCTCATACTTACATGCTAGGCTTGAGACAAGAAATCGACGAAAGTGTAGCAACTTGTTAGGTCGGAAAACTCGGTTGAAAGTCGTTTTAGCAATGTAAAGAGTGCTTTGTTTAGTTTAGTGATGGTGCAGTTGGTCGAGATGGTCGATCAAGTGATTTAATGCACGATGACGGTACCAAACTGAAAGGATTCTATAACCCTCAAAATTAACTCATTTAATTATAGATCTTAATTTCTCATAAATTTAGATGATGATCTTATGCATGCATAACAAAAATAAAACAAGGATTAAGAAAAATGTTCCTTACATTAAGAAAAACGGTTTATAGGGCACAAACAAGAACACATTTCTTACTTGTTCTTGAGCTCAAAATAAATGGATGATCCTCCTTATCTCAATATTGAGAGAACCTCCTTTTAATTGCACCAAGACAAACCCTTAATACTAAATAATATATTAACTAGATATATAATTAGTGACCTTAAAATTTAATCTTATAATTATTTCTATTACTACTTTTAGTAATCTAAATATAAGATCTTGAACAATTTTATTTTTAATTCTAAAACTTAATTTTAGTGAGAAAAGGAGAAGAGTGAGAAGTAGTCAATGTAAGAATGAATAATATCAAAATAAGAACAATTCTTATTAGGATAAATGGGCGGGAAAACCGGTGGAGGGGAGAGGCCAAAATGAGCCAATGCATGATCATTTCCTTTTTGAGTTGTTCTTCTCAAAAATGTAATAGGGTGTAGATAGCTTACAATGATAATCATTGTGTTTTCCATTATGTAAAAACAATTTACCATTTTACTGAAAGGTATATTGCCCTAGGCTGCTAATGAGAGATGTTCCTCATTACCAAAAAAAAAAAAAAATTTACCATTTCACCTAATTAACCTCTAAAACCGGTGGCCCTTATAATATGGAGTCCATTTTATTTTTGTCAATTGTCACTTTGTCATATAATGTGTGACATGTACCATGTAACATGTTATTTAATAATATTAATGCATATTTAACAATTAAATATCATTACATATATTAATACAATTATATATAACAATTGACCAATAATTCATGATTACAAGTGTATAAAATGGTTTAGGTTAATATAGTCTACAACAGATTGTAATTATAATTAACCAATCATTCTTAATTTGATTGTTTCATAAACAAAGTTTTATTAATATAAAACATTTTATCTAAATCGAATCTCATTTAATCGAATTACAATAAGATTCAAATTTTTACTCTCATATGTAAATTGTTCAATTTTAAGGAATTAATTAATCTGCATCATTATACAATCAATTAATTTATCTATTGTATAGCTGAGTTAGAGAGAGAAAAACCTAGAGAGAGAAAAATCATGCAAATTTAAACGACACTGTGCCGCCATCGTTTTCTGGGCCTCATGGCCAGGAAATCTCAACAGCAACGACAAAGAGAGATGACTTTGAGTGGGAGAAGCATTCTTGCAGTCACTAATGAAGAGAAATTGGAGGAAGCGAGAGAGGAAAGTGCTGAAAGTGAAAACCCTAACAGTTTGAGGAATGGACCAAATGTGGACGATGAAGGGAAGACAAAAAGCATTCATGAAGTTGTAGGAATCCCGGAATTGGTAGTGGAAACAGATGAGGAGACTGAGGATGAGGTCGAGACTGTAAGTGAAAGTGATGAGGAAAGTGTGGATGGAAAACAGGGGGAGAGTGATCAGGATAGAGTTTCAGAAACAGAGACTGATGAAATGCTACAACTTGAACAAGATGACGTTGAAGAAGAGATTGAATACTGGAAGCAGGCAGTAATATGTTTTATCTTAGGGGCGAATCCGCTATGGGAGATCATTGAGGGGTTCATAAGACGCATTTGGACGAAATTTAACATTGAAAAGATATCATTCATGCCAAATGGAATCTTTCTTGTACGGTTCAAAACTATGGAGATGAAGGAAAAGGTTCTAAATTCGGGTTATTATTTATTTGATAATAAACCAATGATAGTTAAAGGATGGGAGAGAGATATGGAAATGAAGAAGGAGGATGTCAAGTGCGTGCCGACATGGATTAGACTCCATACTTTTCCACAGAAGTTTTGGGGTAAGGGTTTACCTAAGATCACAGGCTCGGTAGGCAAATATATTAAGGGGGATTCTGCAACAGAGGAGAGAACAAGATTAGGGTTTGCAAGAGTAATGGTTGAACTAGTAGTGGATCAGGACTTGCCAACTAAAATTTCATTTAAGGATGAAAGGGGAGAAGTGATCCATGTTGCGGTTGAATATGAATGGAAGCCAGTCAAATGTAAGCAGTGTCAAGGGATGGGACATGAAGAGGAACAGTGTAGGAAAAGCAAGGTTCAGAAGGAGAAAAGTATTGTGAAGAAGGTTTGGAGACCAGTTGTGCAGCATACCAAGCCTAAGGAAAATATTCAGGCAGAGCAACTGGCTCAGGTTAGGACTGGCCCTTCACAGGTGAGGGTGATCAATACGCCAATTAAAAGGCTAGTCCTAATGACAAGAGGGGGTAGTTCACAGGATGTGGCCAAGGAGGGTTTTAGCAGGGATTCCTTTGGATCTCATTCATATAAGGATGTTGTCAAGTCTCCTGGGAAAATTGATGTTGTGGTACATGGTAATGCTCCTATTCAACAATTATCTTAAGGATAATATAGGATTTTGGAATGTTAGAGGAATGAATAGGGTAGGAAAGCAAAAAGCAATTAATTTTTTCTTTCAAAATAAAGGGATAGGTTTATTTGGATTATTAGAAACTAAAATAAAGAGTAGGGTTTTTCATAAAGTAGCAAATAACTTTACTAATTGGCGTATCTCTACCAATAATAATGGGTATCATAGTGGGGAGAGAATATGGATTCTATGGCAACCAAATATGTTTAGAGTTCTTTTCTTGGAATATAATGCACAGTTCATTCACATGAAGATTAAGGCCTTAGCAAGTAGGGAGAGCTTTTATCTGACCATGGTGTATGCATATAATGGGATTACTGATAGAGCACCTCTGTGGGACCATTTGAGAAGACTTGCAGGAACTGTAGTTGGTCCATGGGCTATAGCATGGGATTTTAATTGTGTGCTATGAGCAGCTGAGAGAGTAGGGGGTAAAGTTCCTTCTACTGAGATGGAACCTTTCAGGGATTGTGTAGCAGATTGTGAAGTGCTTGATATTGTGGAAAAAGGATCTCTGTTCACTTGGAATAACAAGCAAAAACCTGAGGAGAGAATCAATAGCAGGCTGGATAGATTTTTGGTCAACAAGGCATGGTGTGATCATTTGCCTGATCTTTATGCTCAGTTTCTGCCTGGGGGATTGTATGATCACACCCCATGTATTGCGAGTAGTTCTAAGAATGAGAAGGGAAGAAGGAGCTTCAAATATTTTAACATGTGGGGAGGAGCTAAAGAGTTTATCCCTCTTGTGAGAAGTAGCTGGCACAAACCTATGACTGGTTCTCCAATGTTCAGGTTGGTAAAGAAATTGAAATCTCTGAAACCTGTTCTGAGACAGTTGAATAGGGACAGATATAATGACATTGAAACTACTATAAGTGTTAACCAAAGACAAGTGCAGGAGTACCAAGCTCAGCTTGGGAGGGATCCAACTGATATGCAACTGAGTATGAGGCAGTGCAATAACTTAAAGAACTTAGACTGCTAAGGGCAAGGAAGCATGGGAATAAGGTTCTCAGGGTGGAGGATGCCAATGGGACTGTCTGTGATACCACTGAGCAGATTCAAACAGCTTTCTTGGGGTATTATAGTCAGCTTCTTAGAACAAGTTACCAGACTAAGAAAGTGCATATGAGTATAATCAAGCATGGTCCATGTTGCAGGCCTGAGGACTGTGATAGTCTTCTTAGACCAGTCAGAGGAGAGGAAGTTAGGGAGGCTATATTCAGTATACCTGATATCAAGTCTCCTGGACTAGATGGTTACACAAGCAAATTTTTTAAGGATGCTTGGGGGGAGATAGGGGAGAGGTGATTGCTGCTGTCCAGAATTTTTTCCAACAGAGAAGACTGTTGAACCAAATTAATGCCACAAACCTCACTCTGATTCCTAAATGTGACAGGCCACAGAATGTCACCCAGTTTCATCCCATTGCCTGCTGTAATGTGGTATACAAGGTGATATCAAAGCTTATGTGCACAAGGTTAGCTGAGGTATTACCACATTTAGTGGATCAAAATCAGGGAGCCTTCATCCAGAGTAGAAGCATAGAGGAGAATATTCTAATTTTCCAGGACTTAATAAGAATGTATAAAAGACCAAATGCTTCTGTCAGATGTCTGTTCAAGATTGATTTGCAACAAGCATATGATATAGTGGAATGGACTTTTGTAGAGCAACTGGTGAGCAAGCTGAAATTCCCTATTGAATTCAAGAATATGGTAATGCAATTTATTACCACTCCTGCTTTCTCATTGAAAATTATTGGAGAAATGTTTTGCTTCTTTCAAGGTAAAGGAGTCTTAGATAAGGAGACCCTCTTTCTCCTCTTATTTTCACCCTTTGCATGGAATATTTGACGAGAACCTTGAAATATGCAGCAGCTAAACATAACTTCCAGTACCATCCTACGTGTAAAAAGCAAAAGTTGGCTTCTCTCATGTTTGCTGATGATGTGCTTATGTTCAGTAAAGGGGATGCTAAGTCCATGATGTTGCTGCTACAAGCTTTCTCTACCTTTTCTAAAACTTCTGGACTGAATATCAGTGCTACCATGTCTAATTCTTATTTCAGAGGGGTGCCTGAAAATATTAAGCAGGATATACTCAGGGTGTCTGGGTTTTCAGAGGGTATCTTGCCTTTTAAATATCTAGGAATGCCAATACAAACCACTAGACACAAAAAAGCGGAATGTGCCTGCCTGGTTGAGAAGATATGCTACAAGATACACAGCTATGGTGCAAGAAAATTTTCTTATGCAGGGAGATTGGTATTAGTGAAGTCAGTACTCACATCTTTGCAGTCTTACTGGGCTTCTATGTTTGTGTTACCCAAAGGTATTATTAAGGCAATTGAAGCTACGACATGTAGGAATTTTTTATGGGATAATGGCACCGAGTATAGAAAAGTGCCCTTCGTAGCTTGGGATAGGGTGTGCAGATCAAAAGAAGAAGGAGGTTTAGGGCTAAGAGATCTAGGTGTGTGGAATAAGGCTATGGTTGGAAAACTGGTAGCATTGGTAGCTGAGAATAAGGATACCATATGGGTACACTGGGTTCAACATACTCATCTCAAAGGGAAGGATTGGATGAACTACAAACCTCCTACTAGCTCAAGCTGGGTATGGAGGAGGATATGTAGTGTTAAGCAGGACATAGCTCATGGGTTTGTGGATGGTAAGTGGGTGGTTCAACCAGAAGGGTATACTCCTACAAGGTGTTATGACTGGCTCAAGGATAATAGACCTACTGTACCTTGGCATAAGGTGATTTGGAATGTATGGGTTGAACCAAAACAACAATTCTGGGATGGTTAGTGGCTCAGGGTGCATTAAACACCCTTGATAAGTTGTTTCAATATGGTCTGCAGGTGGAAGATCAGTGTTTTCTATGTGGACAGGCAGAGGAGACTATGGCTCATCTGTTCTTTAGACTGTCAGTACAGCAGAAGATTGCTTAGGGCAATTCATAAGCTAACTGGTTGTCAGCTGCCACAGAATAATAGCATTTCTTGGCGTGCCACTAGGGGAGGGTCTAAAGTCCAGCAGGATGTTCATGCAGCTCTTGTGCTTGGAGCTATGTACAAAGTCTGGTTTCAGAGGAATCACTGTAGAATTGAAAGGATGGTGAAGCATCTAGAATGGGTTGCAGAGGAGATGATCCAGGTTGTTAAGACTAGAATCAGAGGTAGAGAAAAGGTGACTTTGAGTGTATCTGATGTAGATTGGCTCATCCAGTCTAAGCTCATTTAATTAAGAGAAGAGTCTCATTGTATTTTTACCTTTTATGGTATATATAATACTCACATTTCATCAAAAAAAAAAAATAATTTATCTATTAAGGGAATTGTTCTTTAGGTGTGACCCTAAGGGATCAACTGATTACCACCGTCAAACGACAGTAATGTCAAACTCTAGTCAGCCAATCATTACTGATTAATGTTGACCAGTTCACGTATAAAAATGAATCATCCCTTTATGTATTCTTATTATGAGTTCTAATAATGTGATCGCATTATTGTCGAGGACACATTCTCCAACAATCTCCTACTTGTCCGAGACAAGTGTGCGTCACCAATTCTCTTGTCCTATTACAATCTCCCACTCAATGAAAGGTGTCTTGCAGGTCCTTCTTGCAAGTGATCATATCAAGAGTTGTTTCCTCGATCTGGAGAGTAACTGTCAGACCGAAATTATCTACCATAAATACCTTTCGAGCGTGGCCACGCATTTTCAGTTTCGAGTGGCCCTGAGATCATTTAAATAACCTTGACAAGGGGGTGGACAATTCCTATTGCACTATTCCCTTTGTTTAGCCACAACTCATCATGACCCAAAAGATGCCCATTAGACCTCATTTACAAAAATCGTAGAGCATAATTTAAAGTCACTCAGAAACTGTGCCAACTTGGGCGAACAGTCTCTAGTCAAAGAATTGACTCAAAAGAACATTATAGTAGCTCATGCCACGACCAGGCTATATGAATTACCAGAACTCTATAAGCGATCACTGGCCGACAAAGTGTCTCTTACAGTCTGTCTATGTGATCGACTAGTCATCTCTTATGACCCTATGACACTTGAACTTGCCATCAATCGACTCACAATCTAGTCACTTAGAGACGTCACCTTATACAAGTAACTAGGGGCAATAACTATGTTATTCCAGTTCACTTTAATAGGGTTCAATATTGTCTCAACAACCTATTTGGATAAAACAAAGTAATAAGATAAAATAAAATAAAATATTTTAAAAGGAAACTCAAACGATAAATGCGATTATCTTATATGAATAATCAATAAAATATTATTACTTCATATCTCATAATCTAATACAAATTAGGCATACGCTTAAGACCCATGGAAGCTACATATCGGTCATGCATAGCCTGAGATAGAATCTTGGTTAGAGGATCAGCAATATTATCATCTGTCCCAACCTTACAAATCTCTATTTCCTTCCTTTCAATGTAATCCCTACTCATACGAAATTTTCTGGGTACATGTCTTGACTTGTTGCTAGACTTGGGTTCTTTAGCTTGAAAGATGGCCGCTCTATTATCACAATAAAGTGTGATAGGATCTTTGGCGGAAGGGACTACCCTTAGTCCTTCTAAGAATTGCCTAATCCATACAGCTTCATTGGCAGCTTTAGATGCTGCAATGTACTCAGCCTCCGTTGTATAATCCGCAACAACTGGTTCTTTGAAACTTCTCAAACTAACGGCACCACCATTGATCATAAAAACAAAGCCAGCCTGGGACTTCAAATCGTCCCTGTTAGTTTGGAAGCTCGAGTCAGTGTAACCCTTCACACTCAGCTCGGTATCACCTCCAAACACCAAGAATAAATCCTTAGTCCTTCTCATGTACTTAAGGATATTCTTGACGGCTACCCAGTGACTCTCACCTGGTTTGGCTTGATATCTACTTGTCATGCTTATTGTGCATATCATGGCATACATGATTGATCCAACAGCGGAAACATAAGGGATCAATTTCATGCGTTCAACATCTTTAGGCTCAGTGGGTGACTAAGACTTGCTTAAGGTAATTCCACTGCCCATTGGAATCAAACCCCTTTTGTAATTTTCCATGTTGAAACGTCAATTAATCTTATCAACATAAGATTCTTAACTCAATGCCAATATCGTTTTCAATCTATCTCTATAGATTCAGATACCTAATATGCGTTGTGCTTCTCCTAAATCTTTCATCTGGAAATGATTTCCCAATCACCCCTTGACATAGGTAAGCATAGATACATCATTTCCAATGAGTAGTATGTCATCCACATACAAGATAAGGAAGACGACATTGCTCCTACTAATTTTCATGTATAAACATGGTTCCTCGACACTTTGGGTGAAACCATTCTCTTTTATCACATGATTGAAACGATGATTCCAACTTCTTGATGCTTGCTTAAGACCATAAATGGATCGCTTAAGCTTGCATACCTTGTTAGGATTTTTCAGATTTACAAAACCCTCCGGTTGCAACATGTACACTTCCTCCTCTAAATACCCATTTAGGAAGGCAGTTTTGACATCCATTTGCCATATTTCATAATCATGAAATGCGGCAATCGCTAACATAATCTGAATGGATCTAAGAATGGTCACGGGGGCAAACGTTTCATCATAGTGTAAACCATGAATTTGGGTGAAACCTTTTTCTACTAACCTTGCTTTGTAGACATCATCATGTCCCTCTATGCCATTCTTTATCTTAAAGATCCATTTGCATTGGAGAGGTTTTACACCTTGAGGCAAATCAACCAAGTCCTAAACTTGATTTTCATGCATAGAATTTATTTCGGATTGCATGGCTTCTTGCCATAAAGTTGAATTTGGACTAGAGATTGTGGCTTTGTAGGTTGCAGGTTCGTCACTTTCTAAAAGTAGCACGTCTAAGTTGCCATCTTCCTCGATAATACCTATGTATCTATCAGGTTGGCGACTGACTCTCCCTGACCTCCTAGGTTCGGAAGGAACAACGTTCGGGTTAGACGAGGAAGGAACATCTTCTTGCGTCCTCTCTTCCGTTTGTGGCTCTTGAACTTCATCAAGTTCAAATTTTCTCCCACTCTGTGTTCTAGAAATAAACTCATTTTCTAAGAAGACAGCCTCACGAGCCATAAACACTTTGTTCTCGTGACGGATGTAGAAGTAAAAGCCATATGTTTCCTTTGGATAACCTACAAATGTACACTTTTGAGATCTTGGGGCTAGCTTATTATCAGTCTTAACTTTGACATGATCATCACAACCCCAAATATTAAGGTAAGACAAATTATGGACCTTTCCTTTCTAAATCTTATATGGAGTCTTCTCAGTTGCTTTAATTGGGCTACGATTGAGTGAGTGAACGACTGATTGAAGAGCAAATCCCCAAAAGGAATCAGGTAATTCAGAATGACTCATCATTGATCGAACCATATCAAGTAAGGTTCGATTTATCCTCTCGGCAACACCATTTAGTTGTGGCATACCAGGTGGAGTGAGTTGTGACACAATGCCACATCCCTTCAAGTGTGAATGAAATTCATTACTAAGATATTCACCACCACGATCGGATCGAAGTGCTTTAATCTTTTTGTTCAATTGGTTCTCTACTTCGTTTTGAATTTCCTTGAATTTACCGAAAACTTCACTTTTAAACTTGATTAAATAGACATACCCATATCTACTTAAGTCATCGGTAAAACTGACGAAGTAATCATAATTTCCTCTAGCGGTGATAGTCATTGGTCCACATACATCGGTATGTATTAGACCTAATAAATCACTTGCTCGTGTGCCTTTACTACTAAAAGGAATACGAATCATTTTCCCTAGAAGACATGATTCGCATATACCAAATGATTGGATATCAAATGATTTAATTACACCAGTCGACACTAGTCTTTTAATGCGTTTTTCATTTATGTGACCTAATCGACAATGCCAAATGTATGATTCATTTGGGTCACTTGTTTTGAGTCTTTTTGATTGCATGTTATAGATATCTTTGCTTGAGCTAGAAGTTTCAAGAACATAAATGCCATTAATTGATGTCCCTTGGCCTATGGCCAAGTCTTTTCTTGAAATTACACAACAATTGTTCTTAATAGCAAAAGAAAAACTCTCCATGTTTAACATGGCAACGGAAATGATGTTCTTAGATAAAGAAGGTACAAAATAACAATTATGTAAGTACAATTCAAAGCCATTAGCTAAAACAAGTACATAAGTCCCCTTTGAAGTGGCGGCTACCCTAGCTCCATTTCCAAGTCGGAGATCCACATCACCCTTGTTTAGCTTTTCCACGTCTCGAAGCCCCTGTAAATGATTACAAAGGTGATAACCGCATCCGTTATCCAATACCCATGTTGAGGTGGAAGTAAGATTTATATCGATAATAAAGATTTCGGAAGAAATATTACTATTGCTAACTCCCAAAAATATGGGGCAATCTTTCACCCAATGGCCCTTGCCATTAAATAAAGCCATACATTATTGGTAGTCCCACTAGCCATTGTATCCTTATGGTTTGATTTTGACCTTTTCCTTTTCTTCCTTCTTTCGTACATTATCTTCTTACCGGCAAGCATTTTGCCAAAACTCCCACTAGCTTTATGATTATTCCTTGCTTCCAAAGACAAGGATCCCATGGTATTAGTGAGGTTGTCTTCACAAGACTTCTCCACTAAGTTTCTAGGTTTGATGGGAGGTGAGGAAGTGGTAATAAAGTTAAGGCTTCCATCGAAACCAACGCCAAAGTGAATTTCTCTAGTCGTATCAAGGTTGTGAAGTGAGCATATATTTTCGAAGGATTCGTGACAAGATTCAATGGTGATCGGTGTTAAAGAACTAGATGTATCCATAGCGGTATATCAAGATAACTACAAAACGAAGATGAAGGAAATAATTAACATTAATCGTTTTTACTTGCAAACATTTTAACAAGGTTTTTAAAGAAAGTACGCATTTATATAATGACCTCGCACATAAATTATATAAATGATTCCGAGATCTATCTTTACACAAACATGGGCACGGGAAACCGATACATCTCATACTTGCATAAATTTGGTGAATTAACTCTTTAATTGATTCTACTTTAGAATTCTCGGTCGATGTATTTCATAAATTCCACCCCGGAACATAAGACTACTCTTTATATCCCGTTGAGTCCAACCTGTTGGAATAAGTGTCCTCCGACAATAATGCGATCACAACTGTTGATCATGCTGATCACATGTTTAAATCTCATATTTAAAAATACATGTGGGAAGTAACTTTTTACAGTCAACTGGTCCACACATATCGGTAATGATTGGCTGACTAGAGTTTGACATTACTATCGTACGACGGTGGTGATCAGTTGATCCCGTAAGGTCATACCTATAGGATGATACTCTTAATTGAATAGTTAATTGATCGTATGACGATACGAGTTAATTAAATTACTTAAATTGACGGACGATTTTGTAAGTAATATTTACGTGTCTCATTGTAATTTGATTAAATAAGATGCGGTCTAAGTGATCGAATTGTTCTATTACTTAGATGAAATTATTGTTTATAGAAACAATTGGAACTGAATGAATATTTTATTATAAATACAAGACGTTATGATTTATAATTGATAAACCGTTTTGGTACAAGTAATTATGAATTACTAACTCGATTTTGTACATGACGTATTTTTATTAATACGTTGATTTTTAATATGTTAAAAATATATGACAATTTCACATGACTAGTAACATGTGACAATTGACAATTGACAAAATATAAAATGGACCTTCCATTTTATGTTAGTGCCGAAAAATGGAGGGAGTATAATGTTTAAATTGTGTTAAATAATTAAGTGGAATGTATAATGATTATAACTAGCTTGTAGCCATGCAAACCTAGTTTTTCTTGAGAAGAATTACAAGCTCATGCATTGGCTCTACTCTCCCCATGCCAACCGGTTTTCAAAGGGCCATTATATAGGTTTTTCTCTCTCATAATTCAATTCACTACTTTACATTATATTTCTAGTGTAAGAAACATAATTAACTCTATACTCTTATGAAAAATTAGAGAGATAAAATCTCCAAAAATCCTTCCTCTCTATACCGAAATAATAGAGATCGAAACAATAGTTTTTGGGTCATTTTAGTAAGATTATAATTATTCTAGATCAAATAATAATAGTCTTTTAAGGGTCATCTTGGGTATATGCTTTAAGGAGGGATTCTATCTTTGAATCCTTGTTCTTCCATTTGTAAGGAAAGCTCAAGAACAAGTGAGAAGGAGAACTCACTTGTGCCCTAAATCCGAAACTACTATAGTAAGAATGACGATTTCTTCTCTTGTCTATTTTAGTTTGCATGCATAAGATCTAGTTTTAATTTTATGACTAAATTAAAATGTAACATATGTGAATATGTTGAATAATGAGATTAATAATTTCTAACACAACCAAATTTTGCGTGTAATAACGTTTTATTACCCCACTTACCCAATAATAAATGAGAGTACCACGGGGAACCGAATCTACCCCAACTGTCAAAGGGATTCATGAGTCCTACTATTTGGTAAGGCTAATCTCAATTTTAAATATGTGAGAGGTCTTGTCGATTTATTAGCTATCATCTTTAAGTGAACTAAGTCGATGAATACACGATAATTATAATTGACAATAGTCGATAAGACAATTAAATATGCATGTGTAGTTATGGCGATTTGGCAATGCATGCAAACATATAAAGCAAGCAAATAAAGAAAAATAAATTTTCGTAGTATGGCCTTTCCTAAAATAGGAAATCTTATATTCTATTACATATTTGGAAATCAACTCCTTTGGTTCCTTGATTCTTCACGTGACACGCCTCCCAAGGACAAACACCATCTTGATCGGAACTCCCTTCCGAATGGCACCGTCTTTAGGAAACTTCGGGATTACAAATAATTAAATAATAAAATGTACATTGTACTTCCTATTATACATTGGTAAAATGAAATAAAATAAAAGTGATACGAGATCACAATAAATAACAAACGAATCAATATTTCCTTTACATTACGGGTAATATCCATTAAACTAAGGCCATACTAAGATAAAATCACATAATTCAAAATTATATAAATAAAATATGACATTCATCAATGAAATATGCAACATTATAATATGTAATCAACATGCTAAATTATGTGCCAAATTGTTCCGAGTGTAATTCCGGAGCAGGATTTGTTACCACGTAAGCTTGGTGAATGACGTCTTTGCTTGACTCTTCCTTTTGGCCTCTCCTGAAATAATGAACAAACTGAGGGCTCGGCTTGGTACCGAGCGTACTCACTCCGACGCTCAAGTCAGTAAACTTAAAGAGATTAAGTTGTGTGTTACTTGGTAATGAATATTGTAGAGAGATAAGGGAGTTTATACAAGATTAATAGTGAGTTTATGGGTGAATTGTGGATTATTCGATCGTTTTCTCAATGAGGATTGAGGAGTATTTATAGACTTTCACCTTTTGTCACGTAGTGGCCAAGTGGTAGAGCAGGTGGAAAGACTGTTCTACCCTCGGCCGAGGGACCCATGGCAGGCCGGCTGGCCTGGTTGACTCCATGCCGAGGGGACTTGGATGTGAGTACGCGGATATGTCTCCCGGCTGGCTAGTTGCCTAGCCGAGACCCAGTGACAGGCCGACAGGCTGTGTCGGTTAGGCTGTCTAATACGTTGACTTACTGTCTTTTGTCTTTGACCTTGCTCAATATGTTGACTCGGTCAGCGGGTGCAGAATATGCCCCATCAATTTGCCCCCAGCGTAGTCTATGCCGTGGTATGGACCTTCGATGAGTGTTGAGCGTATTCTGCGCAAGTTGAACTTCTTCCCCGACTTCTTCTTCCTCGGCTTGGTTCTGTTCAGGCCGTACCATATCCCCCCTCCACAAGGATGTGTAATGGACATCCTATGTGGAAAAGAAAGTGGCGCTGGCTGAGACCAAGGTTGAGAGTGCCGTTTGTACTTTTAATTGCCCCCGGCCGGTGCTGTGTTTTTTTTTGTTGATTGGCTGGCCGTTAGCAAGTAATACCAAGGAGCGTGTTGAAGAAGATTTGTAACTGTATGTCGATTGACATTCCATGGCAGCATGCTTGACGCGTGGCTTAGTATTGATTGGTCGACGTTTCATGGCCTTTGCCCTGATTGGTCCATTTCATGGGCTCTGCTCTATAAATAGAGCAGTGTGCCCCTTAATTTTCCGCACAAATTTCATTTTCTCAAAAAATTTCTTCTCTCTAGCTTTCTTCGAAGAAACTTCTCTCTAGTCTTCAAAGCGTTACTCGGCGTAACACTTTTCCAAGGTAAACAAACAAATTTTTCAACTTTTATTTGTTAAGTATTTGTTTTCATGTCTTCTGCGATCTTTGGGCCCAAGATTACTGCCGGGGCGAACCGTCGCATCTGATGAGCGGGGAGCCACTTGCCGTCACCCCAATAAGGTTCGGGGGCCCCAGGTCTCCTTCTCCTGAAATTGATGAGAGATATTTGGAGGGTATTGATGATGACGATGATGAGGCGACCCCTTCTGTCGTAAGGAGGCCGCTTATTTCGTGGCACGGTGATGCCTGCTCGATCAGTCCTGACCGTGCCTGGACGAACAAGTTTGCCAGTTGTTCCGGTTCTGAACTTTTTGAACACCATTACTCATTCGGCAGGGGGTATAGAATTGTTATCCCTGAGGAGGGTCAGGCCGTTTGTTGCCCTCCCGCGGGTTGTATCGGCGTATACATCAGACACCTGGAGTATGGGCTCCGGTTTCCTCTGAATGAATACGTTGCGGCCATTATTAAAGCCATGAATGTCGCCGTGGCCCAACTGCATCCGTTGGCCATCAGGACGATTGTTGGTTTTGTATGGTTGTGTCTTTTCAAAGGGGAGGCCCCAACGGTGAACCTCTTTCGCCGGCTTCACCACCTTCGACAGGCTGTCCTAGGTGGCACGGGGTGGTATAGCATACAGACTGAGCCGGGTTATATCACCGTCTCTAAGCTTACTTCTTGCAAGGACTGGAAGGGGCGGTGGGTATACGTTGAGGTTCCGGAGGACTACTCGCTGCCCGGTCCTTTCGGAGCGCGTCAATTTACGGTGTGAGAACCAAGGGGAGCATGACAAATATGTCTCCCGGAGTAAGCTTAAGATGGACGCCAGCAGGGTCTATCTTAATGAGGACGAAACGCGGGCAATGAAGCTGTTTGAGGCTGAGAAGGATGGCACGCCGAAGGGATGGATGTGCCCCGACGCAGATCGTTCTTCAGGATGATCTGCTCTGCCACGTCGGCCTCATACCGGCCCTCGAACAGGGTGAGTGGGGTCGGTGTGAGGCCCATCTTTGCTTTTTATCTTTCTGTTTTTGAACCTTGATTTATTTCTTTTGCTTAACTCCTGCTTCATTTCTTTTGTAGACCGATTTGGCCCGGAACTGCCTGTCTCCGTCCTCGAGAGGTTGGGTCTTGACGAGAACGGGAGAGTTGTTGAGCCGCATCCTAAGGCCGCGACACGTGATCGCAGACCGGCCCCTCACGAACTTATGGAGCAGCAATTGAAGGCAATGGATGTGGCGATGGCTCAAGCGCGGATTGCTGGTAACGTGCCGCGCCGGAGGCTAAAGACAACGTCTACGGCGGCAACGGCGTCAGCTCCAGCTCAATCTTCTGCCCCCGTAATCCAAAAGGAGCAGGTGGTCATCGATGTTGAAGAGGAGGTCACCGTTGTGGAGGGTCCTCCTTCTTCGAATAAGAGAAAAGAGTCCGAGCCTGCCGCTGCTGCTGTTACCGAGGCCGGGAAAGGGAAGGGATCAGCCGGCCCTCCAACCAAGAAGGCCAAGGCTGGTACGGATCTAACCTACGGCTCAGATTTAGCAGGTTCATTAGGCATTCCTGATGACAGGCTTTCTGACAAGTCAATGAATGTTGACATGGATGCTTTGTTTGGGTTTTTTGTAGATCAGCCGCTGCCGGCTGTCCCTCTCACTGAACGGCAACTGGAGAAGCGGCCTGTGCAGACGGGCGGTAAAAATGCCACTGTGGACTCCTCATCCCTGAAGCCTTCCCCCGCCCAGCTTAGGGCGGAAGGCATAAGGTTGTCCAAGATGCTGGCGAAGTGGACTGAACTAGCCGGCGCTCACATCAAAGAGCAAGAAAAGGTCATGGCTGAAGCTGCCTCTGTGCTTGAACGGCTTAGGCTCGAGCTTGCTGCCTCTAAGCAAGAGGCCGAGAAGGCGAAGAAGGACTTCCAGGCCGCCGAAAATGATTTCCTCGCTGAGCGAAAGCTCAGGGAGGACGCTGAGAAGGCGGTCCTAGCCGAGAGGGCCAAGGTTGAGGTCTTTGCCGATGATGCCGCTAAGCTGCGGGAGGAGCGGGATAAATTGGAGGGCGGCTATAACGCCGTGGTTGGGCAAAAGGAGAGGTGGAAGACTCTTCATTCGGCTGAGGCGAAGGATCACAAGAACAAAAAGGCTATCCTTTCCCAGAGGGAGAAGGACGTTGAGATGCTTCAAACCGTCATTATCCCTAACATGTGTGCCCAGTACCGGGACCAGGCCGAAGATGCTACCAGGGATGTGATCAAAAAGCTCCTTCCGGAAGGCGACTTCCCGTGGCAAGAGTTTGACCGGCTTCTGGATGAGAAGGCCGTTGCTGCGGAGAAGGCAAAGGCGGCGAAGGCCGCTGAGGAGGCTGTGGAGAGGGCGGTCCGGGATGCCAAGGTGAAGGAGGCCAGAGAGGAGGCTGAGAGGGCAAGGGCACGTGAAGCTGCCAAGCCTTCTTCTGGGCCGCCCGCCAAAGATGATGCTGCTGCTGCTGCCGGTGGCGAGCAGCAACAGGCATAGGGAGACGGGCGGTCGTCACCAGACTCACCTAGCCCTTCGGATAGCTTCAGCTGTTCGGGGGCCAACTTTTGAGCCTTCTCTCCCTGCCATCCTTTTGGCGCTTCATTGTCTCAATGTGATAATTTTTGTTGTTCCTTCTTTTTTTTTTTTTGTAAAACTTTGGTAGGTTGAGTTTAGGCTATCCTTATTGGGACGGCCGTCGACTTCGTTTTGTATCACCTGTAAACATGTTTAATAAAGTTTGCTTATTTGCCCTCGGCTTGGCCGGGGCTTTGATCACAATCCTTCATTCAGTTGTCTTCTTACGTTTTTAATTGAGCGCTTTTTTTTTTTTTTTTCGTTTTTACGTACGGCTTGGCCGAAGCAGTTAGAATGCGTATCTCAACTGTACTTAAACGTTTTTAAACATGTTGGCATGTCGGTCGCTTCCTCTTTCACTCTCGGTCTGGCCGAGGCGTCAGATTTGCGCTTCCCAACCGCCGCTGTGAACATGTTAGCGTATCGGTCGTTGTGTCCCCGTCACTCCCGGCTTTGGCCGAGGCAATCGAGGTTACGGCTCGACAACGTTCGTATCTGTAGACATATTGATCGCTTCCTCTGCCACTCCCGGTTTGGCCGAGGCGGTCAGATTTGTGTTTCTCAACTGTACTTATACGTGAAGGAAATGTAGATTCATATACATATTAACATACTCTTATATGTCTAAATAAATTTGTCATAAAATTAAAACGGATCTTATGCATGCAAACAATAATATAAATAGAGGAGAAATCATGTCCTTACAAAATGGATTTCGGCTATTAGGGCACAAGAGAGATCACCTATCTCTTCTTGTTCTTGAGCTATTCCAATGGAAGAACAAAGATCTAAGTGTAAGATCTCTCCCTATGCTTTATACCCAAGGCTTCTCTTAATTATAATTAATATTACAAATACTAGTTATAATATTAATCAATGGTAGAAAAAGGAACCAAAAATATTTATAAACTCTTATATTATTTTCGGTTTTTAGAGAGATGATGAGGAGGATTTTATTCTCTCTAAAACTTGTATTTTGGATGAGTGAAGATAGAATGAATACACACTAAAACATTTTAGTGTTATTAGGTAAAATTATAAGAAAAACAATGATGGCATTTGCTTCCCCAAAACCGTGTAAGAGGAGAGAAAAATGGGAGCCAATGCATGGAGAAATTGTTCTTCACAAGGAAGAATAGGCTTGCATGGCTAGGTTTCCTTTTAATCATTGTGTTTTCCACTAATTACAAACAACTTATAATTAGCTAAAACACCTTCTAATTTTCGGCCCTTTGCATAATATGGTGTCCATATTATTTTTGTCAATTGTCTATATGTTACATGTCACATGTCACATATATTTGTTTATGTATTTTTATCATATTAAAAATCAACGTATTAATAAAAATGCGTCATATACAAAATCGACTTAGTAATTTCATAATTACTTGTGCCAAAAATTTTACCAATTTATAAATCACAACATATTGTATTTATATCAATTCATTCAATTTAATTGTTACATTAAACAATTATTTCATCCGAGTAATGATACAATTCAATTACTCAGACCGTACCTTATTTAATCACATTTCAATATGATACGTAAATTTTACTTCCAAAATCGTCCGTCAATTTTCAAGTAATTTAATTAACTCGTAACATTATACGATTAATTAAATAATCAATTAAGAGTATTGCCCTTTAGGTATGACCTAGGGGTCAACTGATCACCACCGTCACACGACAGTAATGTCAAACTCTAGTCAGCCAATCATTACCGATATATGTTGACCAGTTGACAGTAACAATATTACTTCCCAATTGTATTCATTTTAATGAGACTTAAACATGTGATCATCATGATCAACAGTCGTGATCGCATTATTGTCGGAGGACACATATTCCAACAATCTCCCACTTGTCCTCGACAAGTGTGCGTCACCAATTCTCTTGTCCTATTACTATCTCCCACTCAATGCAAGGTGTCTTTCAGGTCGTACTTGCAAGTGATCATATCGAGGGTGGTTTCCTCGATCCGAGAATAACGATTGACCGGATTTATCCACTCTAGATACCTTCCGAGCGTGGCCACGCATTTCCAGTTCATTACTCCTCGAGTGGCCCTGAGATATTGTTATAACCCTGACTAGGGGTGGACAATTCCTATCGCACTCATTCCCTTCGACTAGCCACAGCCATCATAACCCAAAATATGCCCATTTGACCCCATTTACGAAGGTCGTAGTAACACAAATCAAAGTTAATCTGAAACTGTGCCATCTTAGGCGAATAGTCTTTAGTCAAAAGAATCGACTCATTTGAATACTATAGTAGCTCTCGCCACGACCAGGCTATATAAATTTGCCGAACTCTATAAGCGGTCATTAGGCCCGACAAAGTGTTCCTAACAATCTGCATATGTGATCGACTAGTCATCTCACATGACTCTATGGCACTTGAACTTGCCATCAATCGCATCACACTCTAGTCACTTCGAGACGTCACCTCATATAAGTAACTATGGGCAAAAACAATGTTAATCCATGTTCACTTTAACGGGGTTCAATTGTCTCCACAACCCGTTTGGATATAACAATGTACCAAGTGAGTTAATAATAACTCAAACGACAAATGTCGACATCACACTCGGGTAGTCAATATCATATTACAACCTTGTGATGTTTATCATAAGTGTAAACACTTATTGATTGCAATAGAAGTTTAACATCCCATGTGTCCATGTGTTCAAACTTCTTGCACTTGCAATTTCCTTCACATTCATGTTCTCATAGCATGAATCTTACCAAGTACACATTAAGGTTCTTGACCTTGGTTTTGGTTCTTTAACTTGAAAGAACTTTCTCATCGCTCATCTCATAACGAACGAATTTGCGATGAATAATATAACTTGTACCGATCAAGTATTCCATCCACACACAATGCACTAGGTATATGTTTTGTAGAATCTTGTAACAATTGACAAGATTATTAGCTTAGTACTTCTCACAAGTCCTAGCTTTATTAGGAAAGATTGTTTTGAATAACCTCTTACTTAACCAAGCATCTTTCCAAAACTTCTCATTTCTCTTTTTACGGGCTTGAAATATTTGGGATTCTCATAAATCCTCATATGTGTTCGGATTTTCTACAATATGTGCAACCTCTTGACACACAATAGAACATTCCGTCAAACATTGAAATCGCTCATCGGATTCTACTTGAGAATTCATGACGTTTCTATTTTGGCTCACCAAGTCTATCATCATGCTCTTATGCATATGATTTATAATTGGACATGTACATGATTATTCTAATGGCGGAAACATTAGTTACTAATAATCATGAGATCAACCGTTCTTAGGTTCAATGAACTACCATGATTGCTAATGGTAATCCCATTTTCATTCATACGAATAACCTACGCGTATGTTGATGTGATGTGTATCTCTTAATACTAATCCAACATCCCATGATGTAATTGGATTCATCATTGTCCATTTTCATCCAGAATTGAAAACTCGAAAGCTTCTTTATGAAAGAAGGTATTAGCTCGTCATTCTTTAATGAGTAATGAGTTTTATACATTCAAGGATGATAGCTCCCACTAAATCCCATGTCTTCACATGAGAATTTCCTAACTCCCACTCAATTCTACATATTTCGAAATTGACTTCTCAATCGAAATTTGTCAAGAATGTAAATATAAATCGCTTTGCCAAGTTACTAGGATAAAACCATATATGTTCCCATCATATCCTTTCAAAATGCCTATTTTGAAGTGGTCTCATCTCAACCTTACGGAAAGAGATTTTAAATCTCTAACACACTCATGTCATAATGATGTGTAGCAATGTCATTATTCAAATACAAATAATATTTAGAATAGGTCCTTTGGAATACCCTTTCGGAAGGAGGTTTAACCATTTCATAGCGAGGTTAAACAATGACATTTGCGTGGTTAAAAAGTTGGCTATTGAAGATATCGGAATATCAATCTTTGCAACTTGATCATAACTAGTATGTTACTATGATTCATTTAGGCTCTTAAGTAAAACTCATGATTGAAACTATTGGTCAAATGATTCATAACCTTAGTCAAAAGCTTGTTAAGACTTTACATTAGTCATTTTTCTTCCAAAACTTCTTTTGGTCTCCTCGTGTAGTTATCTTGAGAATAAACTCTTATGATTACTTCACTTGGTCTCTTAAGTCATTTAGAACTAACTTGAGACTATAGATCTCATCTATTTGGTATACTATGTAAATAGATATACCTTCATTCAAATCATTCTCTCTTGCGTAGATCTTCATTTACACAAGTACACAATTATATCTTGCCTTGTGTGTTGTGTCCTCATTTTTCTCCCACTCTATCTTTAGAATGAATACACTAAGCATTCAAAGATAGCATATGAGACACAAATTAATGATGTTGAAGTATAAGGAGGACTACCTCATAGGTTGACTAATTGTTATTGATTTCATATGTGTACTTGGTGGTTGACATACCTTTAGGAGAGTTCATAGACTCAAAGTCACTTTATAAATGATCATACACAAGCCTTAAGCATGTGGACATATAATGAAACCTGTCATTATAATTGTCCATTAGATCATTTTTAGTGAATAATCTTATGTTTCAAAACGCAAGCATTTAAAGATGAAATTTTAGAACATAAAGGATAAATGATAAAACGGGTGACTTGGGTTGCAAACCAAGTCACCATCATCCAAAATACAAACCATTATCCAAAATACCTTTCCATGTCGAACACGGAAACTTAAAGTTCTAAAAATTCAAAACATAACTTAAAATAAGACAATGAAAAACAAGGCCCATAAAAGCTATCCTTAGCTTCTCCATGGTTTATCATGCTTGTTTTTCTTTCCCCTTGTCTTTGCTTGGTGGAGGCCCTATTTACAATAAAAAGGGAAGATACATTATCACAACTTTTGCATCATAATACCATAGTTGAATTTGAAACATAAAAAGAAGGTTAGTCATTTACCTACTGGAGTGATCTTTCCAGCTTTGATATCACCAAGGTATTTGGAACAATTTCTTTTCCAATGTCCCATGCCATTACAATAATGGCATTTGTCAAGAGGACCCTTCTTGACTTTGGATGTGCTAGCTTCACAAGACTTAGCTTTGGTGAATGTGGGAGCTTGTTTCTTGCCCTTTCTCCCATTCTTCTTGAACTTCCCCTTACTCTTTGTGCTTATGTTAAGCACATCCTGGGAGGGTTCACATTTAACCCCATGTCCCTCTCGGCTTGCACAAGTAACTTGTGCAACTCCTCAAGAGACACATCCTTGTCTTGCATGTTGAAATTCACCCGGAATTGCACATATGCCTTAACTTTAGACAAGGAGTGTAGAATCCTATCTACGATGAGTTCTTTGGGGATTTCAACTTTTTGAATCTTCAAGGTCTCGACAAGCTCCATGAGTTTGAGCACATGAGGGCTAACCTTTTGGCCCTCTTTGAAGTCGAGATCAAAGAATGCCGCGCCGCCTCATATTGGACGATCCGCGGGGTTTGTGAAAACATGGTCACAAGTTTGGAGTAAATCTCATTAGCATTGCCCATTTTGAAGGCTCTCCTTTGGAGTTCCGCCTCCATCGCAAATATTAAGACATTTTTCATTGCGGCGGACTCCTTTTGGTAAGCCTCATAGGCTTCCCTAGTGGCCGCGGTGGACCTAGTGGAGGGTTCGGGTGGAGAGGCCTCGGTAAGGTAACGAAGCTTGTCGTCACCTTCGGCGGCTAATTTGAGTTGGGCATCCCACTCGGAGAAATTTGACCCATTCTTTTCAAGTTTACATCGATCCATAAAGGATCGGAGCCATGATGAAGTAGCGAGTGGTGTAGCATTAGGAGTTGGTGTTGCCATTGTTATGAATAAGAAGTGGTCTACAAAACAAAATATGAGGAGTAAAACAATTGTCGTTTTAATAATACTCGTAAAAATGTATGATTTAAACAAGTTATAAGCATTTTTCTAGTGACCTCTACCCAACTAGATAAATGATTCCAAGACCCAAATTCATATCGATTTAGGCACGGTGGGGCCGATACATCCTTTATCAATATAACTCGGTGGATTAACGTTTAATCGATTCTACTTTTAGAACTCTTGGTCGATAATATTACATTAACAATTATCTATAGCCCAAAACACATCGACAAGGGCACGGTGGGGCCGATACATCCCTTATCAAATACTTTTGTTGAGTTCAATCCAAATTTCGAATAAATGTGTCCATGATCCAAACCCACATTAACTTGGGCACGGTGGGGCCGATACATCCCTCATCAACATGAATTCGGTGGATTAACATTCATCACCCACTTCCCCTACGTAACAAGGTTTGTACCCGGTGTGGCCGAGTGCACTCCCTCACGAAATAGGTTTTCATGGTTTCTACTATTTGGTAAGGCTATGTCTCAATTGATAGTTTTAGCGAGAGGTCATGTCAATTTATTATCTATCACGTTTTAAGTGAACTAAAGCGGTGAACTACGATAATTCTAATTGACACGGTCGATAAACTCGATAAATAGACAATGCATGTTTAGTTATGGCGATTTAGCGATGCATGTGACATAAAATAAAATGCAAGCATAAAGAAAAATAAATCCTAGTATGGCCTTTCCTAAAATAGAAAAACTATTAATCTATTACATATTCGGAAACCAACTCCATTGGTCCCTTGAACTTCGGTTGTGGCACGCATCTCGAGGTAACACCGTCTTTATGTATCGCCATTCTTGAAGAAATCCGTCTTTGGGAACTCCTAATGAATAAAATTACATAATAAATTACATAATTTCCTATTATACATTTGTAACTAAAATAAAATAAATCTATTAAATTACAAAACGGTGATACGAGATCACAATAAAAATTACAACCGAATCGATATTCCCATACATTTCGGGAAATACCAATTAAAATCTAAGGCCATACTAAGTAAAATTACATAATTCAAAATTACATAAATAAAAATTATGACAATCATAAAGAAAAATGCAGCATTATAATATGTATGAACATGCTCAATTTTATGCTAAATCGCCTTTTAATTAGCCAATATCGTATATTACTTGGTTTTTACGGATTTGCGTGATTTCAACATTTTATAATCACAAAAATACATAAACTCATATTTATGCATAAGTTAATTACCCTAACCTCTTAGGACTCAAAATATAGTCTTCACTAATAATTTGACCATAATTAACCTTTATTTACAAAATTGTTCATAAATGGACCAAAATTACAAAAATAAGCTATTTAACTTCAAATAAATCACAAAATTTCAAATAAATTCAAAATTTGAAATTTAAATTCATGAACATTCTGGAAAAAATCCATGACACTCATAATGTTCAAAATCATAGGTTAAAAAAATATCGAAATTTTTCCGGAAAAACAATGTTGCGGTTTATCGATTTATAATAAAATAATCATAAAAACATGGAAAAATTATTTTCACTAACTTTTCAATTTTAGATCTGAAAAAGATAATAAAATGCAACATTATACGTTTTTCCTAAGTCATAGATTATATTTTATTAATTTTCACTAATAATGTCACTATTTATGTTATTTTTCTTCAAAAATTCATAAATCATGCTAAAAGACTTCTTTATAGCCAATTATTTTACACACATCTTGTAAAATTGCATGTGACAACATATTAATTTTCTATGACCAGATTCGAAATTTAACTCATATTAACCTATTTTTCACTTAAATCCGAATTTAATAATGAAAAAATCATTTTTCGAGCATAACTAGTCCAAAAATTATGAAAATTTACAGGTTATCTCAAAATAATATATGTGACAACATATCCAAAAACCAAGTGAAAATTCGAAGTATAGCTATTTTTAGACCAAAAATGACATTTTTACTCATAAAATCACATTTAAATGCCATTATTGTAAATTATGAACAATAAAAAATCCGAAAAATTAACCAAAATATCCTAAAACACTTTAGGACCAGAAATATTAACATGCATGTAATAATTTCGTTATATATCATAATAACACAAATTTTACAAGTTTTATTTTGTTATTCATATAACTCGGAAAAACTTTTAACCAATTTGCATGCAAACAACCGTGGCTCATGATACCGATTGAAGGAAATGTAGATTCATATACATATTAACATACTCTTATATGTCTAAATAAATTTGTCATAAAATTAAAACGGATCTTATGCATGCAAACAATAATATAAATAGAGGAGAAATCATGTCCTTACAAAATGGATTTCGGCTATTAGGGCACAAGAGAGATCACCTATCTCTTCTTGTTCTTGAGCTATTCCAATGGAAGAACAAAGATCTAAGTGTAAGATCTCTCCCTATGCTTTATACCCAAGGCTTCTCTTAATTATAATTAATATTACAAATACTAGTTATAATATTAATCAATGGTAGAAAAAGGAACCAAAAATATTTATAAACTCTTATATTATTTTCGGTTTTTAGAGAGATGATGAGGAGGATTTTATTCTCTCTAAAACTTGTATTTTGGATGAGTGAAGATAGAATGAATACACACTAAAACATTTTAGTGTTATTAGGTAAAATTATAAGAAAAACAATGATGGCATTTGCTTCCCCAAAACCGTGTAAGAGGAGAGAAAAATGGGAGCCAATGCATGGAGAAATTGTTCTTCACAAGGAACAATAGGCTTGCATGGCTAGGTTTCCTTTTAATCATTGTGTTTTCCACTAATTACAAACAACTTATAATTAGCTAAAACACCTTCTAATTTTCGGCCCTTTGCATAATATGGTGTCCATATTATTTTTGTCAATTGTCTATATGTTACATGTCACATGTCACATATATTTGTTTATGTATTTTTATCATATTAAAAATCAACGTATTAATAAAAATGCGTCATATACAAAATCGACTTAGTAATTTCATAATTACTTGTGCCAAAAATTTTACCAATTTATAAATCACAACATATTGTATTTATATCAATTCATTCAATTTAATTGTTACATTAAACAATTATTTCATCCGAGTAATGATACAATTCAATTACTCAGACCGTACCTTATTTAATCACATTTCAATATGATACGTAAATTTTACTTCCAAAATCGTCCGTCAATTTTCAAGTAATTTAATTAACTCGTAACATTATACGATTAATTAAATAATCAATTAAGAGTATTGCCCTTTAGGTATGACCTAGGGGGTCAACTGATCACCACCGTCACACGACAGTAATGTCAAACTCTAGTCAGCCAATCATTACCGATATATGTTGACCAGTTGACAGTAACAATATTACTTCCCAATTGTATTCATTTTAATGAGACTTAAACATGTGATCATCATGATCAACAGTCGTGATCGCATTATTGTCGGAGGACACATATTCCAACAATACGTTCCTAAGCATGTTGGTCGCTTTCGCGAGTATCAACTGCTGTTGGCAAATCGCGTTTCCCTCGTCACTCCCGGCTTTGGCCGGGGCAATCGAGTTTACGTTTCGACTGCTTTTCCGTATCTATAGACATATTGATCGCTTCCTCCGCCACTCCCGGATTGGCCGGGGCAGTCGGATTTACGTCTCAACTGTACTTATACGCTCTTATACTTTGGTAGTGACTGCCCGGCTTTGGCCTCGGCGTCTACTTTGGTAGTGACTTCGGAGGGGACAAGTATTTTGATGGAAAACTTGGATCATTCTTCATAAGGTATAACCACACGTTGGGGTGTCCACAACGGTCTCGGACACCTCCGCCGCTATATGAAATATCTCCTTAGGTTGTCTGTGTTCCAGTGGCTCATTAGAGGCACACGCTCCATGTCTGTCAGCCGGTATGTCCCCGGCTCATTTCTTCAACCACTTTGTAGGGTCCTTCCCAGTTGGCCGTCATTTTACCATGTATGTTTCCTTTGTTTGTTGCGGCCGACTTCCTTAGGACTAGATCTCCTACTCTTAAGTCTCTTTTGTGGACCCTACGGTTGTATGCTCTTCTCATCCGGTTTTGATATACTGCCAAGTTAAGCCGTGCCGTGTCTCGACTTTCTTCGACCAGGTCTAGGGAGGCTCTCAGGCCTTCCTCATTTTCGACTGGGTCAAAGGTTTGCGTTCTGAATGTCGGCACCGCTGCTTCAATCGGCAGGACGGCTTCAGACCCATAGACAAGGTGGAATGGACTGTACCCCGTTGCTTCTTTCTCCGTGGTTCTAAGGGACCACAGGACGCCGGGTAGTTCATCAGCCCACCTTCCCTTAAGATCTTCAACCTTCTTTTTCAGCCCGTTTAGGATTGTTTTATTAGCCGCTTCCGCCGCCCGTTGCTCGAGGGTGGCGGACGGAGGAGTATGCAAACTTGATACCGAGCTCTTCTAGCCAGCCCATCACCATGTCACTCCAAAACTCTCGGCCGTGGTCAAATACCATGACTTGGGGTAACCCAAAACGAGTTATGATGTTCTCCCAAAGTACCTTTCTTACGGCCGTGGTCTTTACAGTGTACCGCGACGCCTCGACCCATTTGGTGAAGTAATCAACGGCGACGATAAGGTACTTTCTTCCTCCCGAGGCCGTCTTAAATGGCCCTAATAAATCCATCCCCCACTGTGCAAATGGTAGGGGGCTAAGTACTCATTTTGTAAGTCTCGGGAAGGTGCGTGTATCACCGGGCATGCATCCGATAATTCTTGCACTTCTTGGTCTTAGCTTTGGAATCCTCAAGCATGGTAGGCCGTAAGTAGCCGGCTCGAGAGCTTTGTGGGCTAGCGTTCTTGCCCCCATGTGATGTCCACAGATGCCTTCGTGAATCTCTGTCAAGATGAGCTCACGCGTCGGTGGGCCGACACATTTCAAAAGTGGTCTTATCACGGACCTTCTGTATAGTTCTCCTTCGAACACCAAGTACCTTGCGGCGATCCTTTTTATCTTCTCGAGAGAGACTGCGGTCCTCCGGAACTCTTTTGTTAGTTTGTATTTCATTATCGGAGTCATCCACGTCGTCTCGGCTTCGATGTCGCCCACCATGCCCATGGTCTCAGTGATGCTTTTAGCATTCCTGATATCCACCAGCACGGTTCAACTGACATTCTTGATGCTTGAACTGGCAAGTTTTGAGAGAGCGTCGGCTCGGTTGTTCTCGGACCTGGGGATGCATTGTATTTGGAAAATTTCAATTTTGCAGTGTCAGCTTTTACCCTTTCCAGGTATCTCACCATCCCGTCGTCTCGAGCCTCATACTCTCCTCTGATTTGATTGGTCACTATGAGTGAATCTGTCTTCAACACAATATGCTCCGCCCCGGCAGCTCTAGTTAACTCGACTCCAGTTATCACCGCCTCATATTCGGATTCGTTGTTTGAAGCCGAGAAGGTAAACTTCAAGGCGTACTCAAACTCGTCCCCGTTAGGGCCGGGTGATAAGGATGCCGCTCCCCGAGCTGTTTGTTTGCCGTGGAGGACCCGTCGGTGTATACCTCCCACACACCGGGATATGATTCTTCTTGATAAGTGCACTCGGCTAGGAAGTCTGCAAGTGCTTGCCCCTTTATCGAAGGCCTTGGTTTGTACTGAATGCCGAAGCCGGATAGCTCCACTGCCCATTTGATAAGTCTGCCTGATTTTTCTAATTTTTCTAAGGCTTTCACCAATGGCTGGTCGGTTAAGACCGTCACGGGATGTGCGTCGGCGTGGTTTTAACTTCCTTGCGGAACGACGACGCGAAGGCCGCTTTTTCGATCGATGGTAATTTCTTTCGGCGGGCAGCAGATGTATGGTGATAAAGTAGATTGGTCTTTCGCTTGTTTTCTTCCCGGACTATTACTAAGACCGACCGTGGCCGAGGTAATCGCAAAGTATAGATATAACATTTCCCCAAGATCGGCCTGGACAGGTCTGATGTCGAGAAGGTGAGCTTTCAGTTGCCTGAAAGCTGTGCTCTGTTGCTCACCCCAATTAAAGTCTTTATTCCCTTTTAGCACTGTAAAGAACGGAGTGCTCTTGTCGGCCGACCGAGAGATGAAGCGGGCAAGAGCCGCCATTCTCCCGGTCAGCGTCATAACCTCTTTTCGATTCCTCGGCTCCGGTAGGTCCAAAGTGTTGCTTGGACTTTCTCTGGATTGGCATCAATTCCCCCTGCGCCGACAAGCACGCCGAGGAACTTACCTGCCCGGACACCGAAGTTGCATTTCATTGGGTTAAGTTTCATCTTGTATTTCCTTAGTGAACAAAATGTTTCGCTCAAGTCGGCCAAGTGCTCGCTGTCAGACTTGCTTTTTACAATAGCATCGTCGACGTAAGCCTCGATGTTTCGCCCTTTCTGATCTTGAAACACTTTGTCCACTAGCCTAGTGTAAGTTGCGCCAGCGTTTTTCAAACCGAACGGCATCATCTTATACATGTATGTGCCGTTACCGGTGATGAATGCGCACTTAGGCATGTCTTCTTCGGCCATGAACACCTGATGATACCCTGAGAAGGCATCTAGTAGGCTCAACATGGTGTAGCCTGCCGTTGCATCAATTAAACTATCTATTCGAGGCAAGGGATAACAATCTTTAGGGCACGCTTTATTAAGATTGGTAAAATCTACACACATCCTCCATGCCCCTGATGACTTCCTCACCATTACAACATTTGCTAGCCACTCCGGGTAAGTACAAGGCATGATAAAGCCCGCCTCTAATAATTTGTCTACCTCGGCCTTGATGGCCTCATCCTTCTCGGCCGAGGAGTTCCTCATCTTCGCTTGACAGGCGAGCGGTGGAGAGTACGTTCGTTCACCAGAACGATCACCTCCCGGCTCACGCCTGGCATCTCGGCGGCTGAGTACGCGAAGACGTCTTTGTTATTCCTTAGGAGGTTTACGAGATCGGCTCTGAATTTTGTCTCCAGGCCGACACCGATAGTTACGGGGCATCCTGGGTCAATTTCCACTTGCTCGGTCTCGGCTCCCTCGACCATGCTGACGTTGTTGGTGCTCATCGGATCACCCTCCCGTTGTAAGGATGGGCTCTTCCCTTTCTCTGATTTTTTCGCCACTTTGAGGGATTGCATGTTTCACCCTCTGGCAGATATTTGGACATTGACAATTTTGTCTCTTTCGTCCTTTGACACGAGCTTTTGCGCTTCCTCCCGGTCCGAGACATACATCAATGTCAGGGCCCGGATGGACATCACTGCATCGGCCTCGCTCAAAGTGACTCGGCCTATTAGAACATTGTAGGCAGAGGAACCATCAATGACCACGAACTCGGATAAAACGTTCTTGGTCGCATCGGCAGCAAACATCACCCGTGATCGATTGACCCCGGGGTACCAGGCCGGCCCCGGAGAAGTCAGATAATGGGTGGGTGCGGGGGCTTAGGTCTTCAATCTTCAGGCCGAGATTGAGATAGCACTCCCTGAACATGATGTTTGTGTAGGCGCCCGTGTCAATCGTGCACCTTTGACCAAGTGGTTGGCTATGTCTAGGTGGACTACAAGCAGGTCGCTGTGCGGAGCGACGACTCCCTCGTAGTCCTTCTTCCCAATGGTTATATCGGGGATTGTGGAAGCGGGGGTCGCTGTTTTGGGCACAAAGTTGATGGCTTGGTATAGCTCATTCAGGTGCCACTTGTGCCCATTAGCTGACCCACCGTTCTCGTTCCCCCCAATGACAACCTGGATCACTCCCATTCGCTAAAATACTGATTTTCTATTCGCCCCGTCGGAGCTTGTTTCTAGGCCTCTAGCTACATACTTGCTGAGGGCCCCCTTTTGGATCAGCTCCTCGATGGCGTTCTTCAGATGCCGACAGTTGTCAGTCTTATGGCCGGCATGGCCATGGTAGTCGCAAAACTGGCTCATGTCGCCGTCCCCCCTCGCCTTGGGGGGCCTCGCCCATTTCTGCCCTTCATTCTTGCTTAGGGCAAAGACCTCGACCGGTGATTTGACCAGGGGGGTCAGGCTGCTGTACCGCTTCTGGGTGTATGGTCCCGAACTCCCCTCGGCGCCCGCCGAGTTCTGCTTCCTGTTAAATCTCTCGGGCCGTGACCGGTTCATATCACGGCGACCTTCATCAACGTTGTCCCGACGGCTCCTCCTTTCTGGGTGCCCAGCTTCGCTGTGGCCTACCCAGGTCTTGTGGTAGTCCTCCACCTTTATGGCTCGGTCGGCCATCTTCCTGGCGGAGTCTAGGTTGAGGTCCTCGCATTTGATGAGCTCATTTTTGAGCTCGCCTTTCCGGAGGCCTTTCATCAGTGCGAAGGCCGCCAATTCAGTGTTCAGCTCACGGATCTGCTGAGCTTTTGCGTCGAATCTCTTCACATAGTTCCGGAGGGACTCGTCCTCCCCCTGTCGGATAGTGAGGAGATCTGATGTCTCCACGACCCTTCTTTTGTTGCAAGCGTACTGGGCTATGAAGTTGTCTCTTAGGTCGGCATAGCAGTATACCGAACCATTGGGTAGCCCCTTGTACCAACTCTGGGCCATCCCATGCAGGGTTGTTGGAAAGACTCGGCACCATACCTCATCGGGCTGCTCCCATACCGACATGTACGACTCGAAAGCCTCGGCATGGTCGGTTGGGTCGCTATCCCCTTTGTATGATAGGGACAAAGACTTTAGTTTGGCTCGGACGGAGACTCCGAGGACATAGGCACCGAGGGGTGTCGACCACGTGTCGAATGACACGTGGCGATCGGCTCCTCGCAACCCTAGTCCGCTTCTCTCCCGTGGCGGGAAGGGATTCTTGTTGTCCGACTTTGGAGAGTCGGACTTCATTCATTTCTTCGGGCGGGCCTCATTGTTGCCGCGGCGACGCTGTCCTCCCGCGAGTGGGGGAAGTACTTTGGTCTGCCACTGGCAGCACGGGCTCCGCCGGCGTCCTAGTATGCATGGCTCCTTGTATTGCCCCGGACAAGTTGTTCGGGGTCACTTTATGGGCCCTGGTCACCTGTGGGTGCGCTGCCGTCACCGTCGTTGCGGCGGGGGTGATCGGCGTACTACCCATCAGGTCCAGGAATAGCTTCAGTTTGGCTGCATCGACCACATGTCCCATAACAGTGACTTGGCCGGTGGGCAGCGGTGTTTGTGGCTCTCTTGGCATCCCGTATTTCACCGGCTCAGTGATTCGGCCGGTAGGGGACTGCCCGATCTCAGAATTAGGGAATGTGTCATCTTGGTAGAATGCGGTTTCGTCACTCACAACTACTTCTTGTTGTTTTGACATCTTCTTAGCTTGCTGAGTGGGTTTGGTTTTGTTTTTGTTTTTTTGTAAGGGAGGTGACTAGCTTTTAGTATCTTTTTCCCACAGACGGCGCCAATTGTTCCGAGTGTAATTCCGGAGCAGGATTTGTTACCACGTAAGCTTGGTGAATGACGTCTTTGCTTGACTCTTCCTTTCGGCCTCTCCTGAAATAATGAACAAACTGAGGGCTCGGCTTGGTACCGAGCGTACTCAATCCGACGCTCAAGTCAGTAAACTTAAAGAGATTAAGTTGTGTGTTACTTGGCAATGAATATTGTAGAGAGATAAGGGAGTTTATACCAGATTAATAGTGAGTTTATGGGTGAATTGTGGATTATTCGATCGTTTTCTCAATGAGGATTGAGGAGTATTTATAGACTTTCACCTTTTGTCACGTAGTGGCCAAGTGGCAGAGTAGGTGGAAAGATCGCTCTACCCTCGGCCGAGGGACCCATGGCGGGCCGGGCGGCCTGGTTGACTCCATGCTTGAGGGGACTTGGATGTGATTACGCGGATATGTCTCCCGGTGGCTAGTTGCCTAGCCGAGACCCAGTGACAGCCGACAGTGCGCGTCGGCTAGGGTTTGTCTAATACGTTGACTTGTTGTCTTTTGTCTTTGACCTTGCTCAATATGTTGACTCGGTCGGCGGTGCGAGAATATGCCCCATCAATTTGCCCCAGCGTAGTCTATGCCGTGGTATGGACCTTCGATGAGTGTTGAGCGTATTCTCGCGCAAGTTGAACTTCTTCCCGCTTCTTCTTCCTCGGCTTGGTTACGTTCGTGCCGTACCATATTCCCCCTCCACATGGATGTGTAATGGACATCCTATGTGGAAAAGAAAGTGGCGCTGGCCGAGACCAAGGTTGAGAGTGCCGTTTGTACTTTTGATTGCCCCCGGCCGGTGCTGTCTTTTTTTTTGTTGATTAGCTGGCCGTTAGCAAGTAATACCAAGTAGCGTGTTGAAGAAGATTTGTAACTGTATGTCGATTGACATTCTATGGCTGCATGCTTGACGCGTGGCTTGGTATTGATTGGTCGACGTTTCATGGGCTTTGCCCTGATTGGTCCATTTCATGGGCTCTGCTCTATAAATAGAGCAGTGTGCCCCTTAATTTTCCGCACAAATTTCATTTTCTCAAAAAAATTCTTCTCTCTAGCTTTATTCGAAGAAACTTCTCTCTAGTCTTCAAAGCGTTACTCGGCGTAACACTTTTCCAAGGTAAACAAACAAATTTTTCAACTTTTATTTGTTAAGTATTTGTTGTCATGTCTTCTCGCGATCTTGGACCAGATTTTCCGCGGGGGGGCGAACTGTCGCATCTCCGATGAGCGGAGCCACTTGCCGTCACCCCGATAAGGTTCGGGGGCCCCATGTCTCCTTCTCCTGAAATTGATGAGAGATATTTGGAGGGTATTGATGATGACGATGATGAGGCGACCCTTCGTCGTAAGGAGGCCGCTTATTTCGTGGCACGGTGATGCCTCGCCGACGATCGATCGATCCGTGCACGACGAACAAGTTCGCCATTGTTCCTGGTTCAAACTTTTTGATCACCATTACTCCTTCGGCAGGGGTATAGAATTGTTATCCCCGAGGAGGGTCGCCGTCCGTCTGCCCTCCCGCGGGTTGTATCGGCGTATACATCGACACCGGAGTATGGGCTCGGTTTCCTCGAATGAATACGTTGCGGCCATTATTAAAGCCATGAATGTCGCCGTGGCCCAACTGCATCCGTTGGCCATCCGGACGATTGTTGGTTTTGTATGGTTGTGTCTTTTCAAAGGGGAGGCCCCAACGGTGAACCTCTTTCGCCGGCTTCACCACCTTCGACAGGCTGTCCTAGGTGGCACGGGGTGGTATAGCATACGATCGAGCCGGGTTATATCACCGTATCTAAGCTTACTTCTTGCAAGGACCGGAAGGGGCGGTGGGTATACGTTGAGGTTCCGAGGACTACTCGCGCCCGGTCCTTTCAGAGCCGCGTCAATTTGCGGTGTGAGAACCAAGGGGAGCATGACAAATATGTCTCCCGGAGTAAGCTTAAGATGGACGACAGCAGGGTCTATCTTAATGAGGACGAAACGCGGGCAATGAAGCTGTTTGAGGCTGAGAAGGATGGCACGCCGAAGGGATGGATGTGCCCCGACGCAGATCGTTCTTCAGGATGAGCTGCTCTGCCACATCGGCCTCATACCGGCCCTCGAACAGGGTGAGTGGGGTCGGTGTGAGGCCCATCTTTGCTTTTTATCTTTCTGTTTTTGAACCTTGATTTATTTCTTTTGCTTAACTCCTGCTTCGTTTCTTTTGTAGACCGATTTGGCCCGGAACTGCCTGTCTCCGTCCTCGAGAGGTTGGGTCTTGACGAGAACGAGAGAGTTGTTGAGCCGCATACTAAGGCCGCGGCACGTGATCGCAGACCGGCCCCTCACGAACTTATGGAGCAGCAGTTGAAGGCAATGGATGTGGCGACGGCTCAAGCGCGGATTGTTGGTAACGTGTCGCGCCGGAGGCCAAAGACAACGTCTACGGCGGCAACGGCGCCAGCTCCAGCTCAATCTTCTGCCCCCGTAATCCAAAAGGAGCAGGTAGTCATCGATGTTGAAGAGGAGGTCACCGTTGTGGAGGGTCCTCCTTCTTCGAATAAGAGAAAAGAGTCCGAGCCTGCCGCTGCTGCTGTTACCGAGGCCGGGAAAGGGAAGGGATCAGCCGGCCCTCCAACCAAGAAGGCCAAGGCTGGTACGGATCTAACCTACGGCTCGGATTTAGCAGGTTCATTAGGCATTCCTGATGACAGGCTTTCTGACATGTCAATGAATGTTGACATGGATGCTTTGTCTGGGTTTTTTGTAGATCAGTCGCAGCCGGCTGTCCCTCTCACTGAACGACAACTTGAGAAGTGGCCTGTGCAGACGGGCGGTAAAAATGCCACTGTCGACTCCTCATCCCTGAAGCCTTCCCCCGCCCAGCTTAGGGCGGAAGGCATAAGGTTGTCCAAGATGCTGGCAAAGTGGACTGAACTAGCCGGCGCTCACATCATGGAGCAAGAAAAGGTCATGGCTGAAGCTGCCCCTGTGCTTGAACGGCTTAGGCTCGAACTTGCTGCCTCTAAGCAAGAGGCCGAGAAGGCGAAGAAGGACTTCCAGGCCACCGAAAATGATTTCCTCGCTGAGCGAAAGCTCAGGGAGGACGCTGAGAAGGCGGTCCTAGCAGAGAGGGCCAAGGTTGAGGCTGTATTGGCTGATGCCGCTAAGCTGCGGGAGGAGCGGGATAAATTGGAGGGCGGCTATAACGCCGTGGTTGGGCAAAAGGAGAGGTGGAAGACTCTTCATTCGACTGAGCCGAAGGATCACAAGAACACAAAGGCTATCCTTGCCCAGAGGGAGAAGGACATTGAGACGCTTCAAACCGTCATTATCCCTAACATGTGTGCCCAGTACCGGGACCAGGCCGAAGATGCTACCAGGGATGTGATCAAAAAGCTCCTTCCGGAAGGCGACTTCCCGTGGCAAGAGTTTGACCGGCTTCTGGATGAGAAGGCCGTTGCTGCGGAGGCAGAGACTGCGGAGAAGGCAAAGGCGGCGAAGGCCGCTGAGGAGGCTGTGGAGAGGGCGGCCCTGGATGCCAAGGTGAAGGAGGCCAGAGAGGAGGCTGAGAGGGCAAGGGCACGTGAAGCTGCCAAGCCTTCTTCTGGGCCGCCCACCAAAGATGATGCTGCTGCTGCTGCCGGTGGCGAGCAGCAACAGGCATAGGGAGACGGGCGGTCGTCACCAGACTCACCTGGCCCTTCGGATAGCTTCAGCTGTTCGGGGGCCAACTTTTGAGCCTTCTCTCCCTACCATCCTTTTGGCGCTTCATTGTCTCAATGTGATAATTTTTGTTGTTCCTTCTTCTTTTTTTTTGTAAAACTTTTGTAGGTTGAGTTTAGGCTATCCTTATTGGGACGGCCGTCGACTTCGTTTTGTATCACCTTTAAACATGTTTAATAAAGTTCTTTTATTTGCCCTCGGCTTGGCCGGGGCTTTGATCACAATCCTTCATTCAGTTGTCTTCTTACGTTTTTAATTGAGCGCTTTTTTTTTTTTCGTTTTTGCCTACGGCTTGGCCGAGGCAGTTAGGATGCGTATCTCAACTGTACTTAAATATTTTTAAACATGTTGGCATGTCGGTCGCTTCCTCTTTCACTCTCGGTCTGGCCGAGGCGTCAGATTTGCGCTTCCCAACCGCCGCTGTGAACATGTTAGCGTATCGGTCGTTGTGTCCCCGTCACTCCCGGCTTTGGCCGAGGCAATCGAGGTTACAGCTCGACAGCGTTCGTATATGTAGACATATTGATCGCTTCCTCTGCCACTCCCGGTTTGGCCGAGGCGGTCAGATTTGCGTTTCTCAACTGTACTTATACGTTCCTAAGCATGTTGGTCGCTTTCGCGAGTATCAACTGCTGTTGGCAAATCGCGTTTCCCTCGTCACTCCCGGCTTTGGCCGGGGCAATCGAGTTTACGTTTCGACTGCTTTTCCGTATCTATAGACATATTGATCGCTTCCTCCGCCACTCCCGGATTGGCTGGGGCAGTCGGATTTGCGTCTCAACTGTACTTATACGCTCTTATACTTTGGTAGTGACTGCCCGGCTTTGGCCTCGGCGTCTACTTTGGTAGTGACTTCGGAGGGGACAAGTATTTTGATGGAAAACTTGGATCATTCTTCATAAGGTATAACCACACGTTAGGGTGTCCACAACGGTCTCGGACACCTCCTCCGCTATATGAAATATCTCCTTAGGTTGTCTGTGTTCCAGTGGCTCATTAGAGGCACACCCTCCATGTCTGTCAGCCGGTATGTCTCCGGCCTCATTTCTTCAACCACTTTGTAGGGTCCTTCCCAGTTGGCCGTCATTTTACCATGTATGTTTCCTTTGTTTGTTGCGGCCGACTTCCTTAGGACTAGATCTCCTACTCTTAAGTCTCTTTTGTGGACCCTACGGTTGTATGCTCTTCTCATCCGGTTTTGATATACTGCCAAGTTAAGCCGTGCCGTGTCTCGACTTTCTTCGACCAGGTCTAGGGAGGCTCTCAGGCCTTCCTCATTTTCGACTGGGTCAAAGGTTTGCGTTCTGAATGTCGGCACCGCTGCTTCAATCGGCAGGACGGCTTCAGACCCATAGACAAGGTGGAATGGACTGTACCCCGTTGCTTCTTTCTCCGTGGTTCTAAGGGACAACAGGACGCCGGGTAGTTCATCAGCCCACCTTCCCTTAAGATTTTCAACCTTCTTTTTCAGCCCGTTTAGGATTGTTTTATTAGCTGCTTCCGCCTGCCCTTTGCTTTGAGGGTGGCAGACGGAGGAGTATGCAAACTTGATACCGAGCTCTTCTAGCCAGTTCATCACCATGTCACTCCAAAACTCTCTGCCGTGGTCAAATACCATGACTTGGGGTAACCCAAAACGAGTTATGATGTTCTCCCAAAGTACCTTTCTTACGGCCGCCGTGGTCTTGGCAGGTACCGCGACAGCCTCGACCCATTTGGTGAAGTAATCAACGGCGACGATAAGGTACTTTCTTCCTCCGGAGGCCGTCGGAAATGGCCCTAATAAATCCATCCCCCACTGTGCAAATGGTAAGGGGCTAAGTACTGGTTGTAAGTCTCGGGAAGGTGCGTGTATCACTGGGGCATGCATCTGACAATTCTTGCACTTCTTGGTCTTAGCTCTGGAATCCTCAAGCATGGTAGGCCAGAAGTAGCCGGCTCGGAGAGCTTTGTGGGCTAGCGTTCTTGCCCTCATGTGATGTCCACAGATGCCTTCGTGAATCTCTGTCAGTATGAGCTATGCGTCGGCTGGGCCGACACATTTCAAAAGTGGTCTTATCACGGACCTTCTGTATAGTTCTCCTTCGAACACCAAGTACCTTGCGGCGATCCTTTTTATCTTCTGGGAGAGACTGCGGTCCTCCGGTAACTCTTTTGTTAGTTTGTATTTCATTATCGGAGTCATCCACGTCGTCTCGGCTTCGATGTCGCCCACCATGCCCACGGTCTCAGTGATGCTTTTAGCATTCCTGATATCCACCAGCACGGTTCGACTGACATTCTTGATGCTTGAACTGGCAAGTTTTGAGAGAGCGTCGGCTCGGTTGTTCTCGGACCTGGGGATGCATTGTATTTGGAAAGATTTCAATTTTGCAGTGTCAGCTTTTACCCTTTCCAGGTATCTCACCATCCCGTCGTCTCGAGCCTCATACTCTCCTCTGATTTGATTGGTCACTAGGAGTGAATCTGTCTTCAACACAATATGCTCCGCCCCGGCAGCTCTAGCTAACTCGACTCCAGTTATCACCGCCTCATATTCGGATTCGTTGTTTGAGGCCGAGAAGGTAAACTTCAAGGCGTACTCAAACTCGTCCCCGTTAGGGCTGGTGATAAGGATGTCGGCTCATGAGCTGTTTGCCGTGGAGGACCCGTCGGTGTATACCTCCCACACACTGGGATATTATTCTTCTTGAGAAGTGCACTCGGCTAGGAAGTCTGCAAGTGCTTGCCCCTTTATCGAAGGCCTTGGTTTGTACTGAATGCCGAAGCCGGATAGCTCCACTGCCCATTTGATAAGTCTGCCTGATTTTTCGAATTTTTCTAAGGCTTTGTCCAATGGTTGGTCGGTTAAGACCGTCACGGGATGTGCGTCGAAGTAGGGTTTTAACTTCCTTGCGGCAACGACGACGGCGAAGGCCGCTTTTTCGATCAGTGGGTAATTTCTTTCGGCGGGCAGCAGTGTATGGCTGATAAAGTAGATTGGGTGCTGCTGCTTGTTTTCTTCCTGGACGATTACGGCACTGACCGTAGCCGAGGTAACTGCAAAGTATAGATATAGCATCTCCCCCAGCATCGGCCTGGACAGGGTCGGCAGTGTCAGAAGGTGAGCTTTCAGTTGCCTGAAAGCTGTGCTCTGTTGCTCACCCCAATTAAAGTCTTTATTCCCTTTTAGCACTGTAAAGAACGGAGTGCTCTTGTCGGCCGACCGAGAGATGAAGCGGGCAAGAGCCGCCATTCTCCCGGTCAGCGTCATAACCTCTTTTCGATTCCTCGGCTCCGGTAGGTCCAGTATTGCTTGGACTTTCTGTGGATTGGCATCAATTCCCCTGCGCCGACAAGCACGCCGAGGAACTTACCTGCCGGACACCGGTTGCATTTCATTGGGTTAAGTTTCATCTTGTATTTCCTTAGTGAACAAAATGTTTCGCTCAAGTCGGCCAAGTGCTCGCTGTCAGACTTGCTTTTTACAATAGCATCGTCGACGTAAGCCTCGATGTTTCGCCCTTTCTGATCTTGAAACACTTTGTCCACTAGCCTAGTGTAAGTTGCGCCAGCGTTTTTCAAACCGAACGACATCATCTTATACATGTATGTGCCGTTACCGGTGATGAATGCGCACTTAGGCATGTCTTCTTCGGCCATGAACACCTGATGATACCCTGAGAAGGCATCTAGTAGGCTCAACATGGTGTAGCCTGCCGTTGCATCAATTAAACTATCTATTCGAGGCAAGGGATAACAATCTTTAGGGCACGCTTTATTAAGATTGGTAAAATCTACACACATCCTCCATGCCCCTGATGACTTCCTCACCATTACAACATTTGCTAGCCACTCCGGGTAAGTACAAGGCATGATAAAGCCCGCCTCTAATAATTTGTCTACCTCGGCCTTGATGGCCTCATCCTTCTCGGCCGAGGAGTTCCTCATCTTCAGCTTGACAGGGCGAGCGGTGGAGAGTACGTTCAGCTTGTGAACGATCACCTCCCGGCTCACGCCTGGCATCTCGGCGGCTGAGTACGCGAAGACGTCTTTGTTCTTCCTTAGGAGATTTACGAGATCGGCTCTGAATTTTGGCTCCAGACCGACACCGATAGTTACGGTGCGTCCTGGGTCAATTTCCACTTGCTCGGTCTCGGCTCCCTCGACCATGCTGACGTTGTTGGTGCTCATCGGATCACCCTCCTGTTGTAAGGATGGGCTCTTCCCATTCTCTGATTTTTTCGCCACTTTGAGGGATTGCATGTTGCACCCTCTGGCAGATATTTGGACATTGACAATTTCGTCTCTTTCGTCCTTTGAGACGAGCTTTTGCGCTTCCCGGTCCGAGACATACATCAATGTCGGGGCCGGATGGACATCATCGCATCGGCCTCGCTCAAATTGACTCGGCCTATTAGAACATTGTAGGCAGACGAACCATCAATGACCACGAACTCGGATAAAACGTTCTTGGCCGCATCGGCTTGGCCAAACATCACCGGCATCGATTGACCTCGGGGGTACCAGTGCCCGGAGAAGTCAGATAGCGGGTGGGTGCGGGGGCTTAGGTCTTCAATCTTCAGCCGAGATTGAGATAGCACTCCCGAACATGATGTTTGTGTAGGCGCCCGTGTCAATCGTGGCACCTTTTGACCAAGTGGTTGGCTATGTCTAGGTGGACTACAAGCGGGTCGCTGTGCGGAGCGACGACTCCCTCGTAGTCCTTCTTCCCAATGGTTATATCGGGGATTGTGGAAGCGGGGGTCGCTGTTTTGGGCACAAAGTTGATGGCTTGGTATAGCTCATTCAGGTGCCGTTTGTGCCCATTAGCTGACCCACCGTTCTCGTTCCCCCGATGACAACCTGGATCACTCCCATTCGCCGGAATACGATTTTCTATTCGCCCGTCGGAGCTTGTTTCGGGCCTCTAGCTACATACTTGCCGAGGGCCCCTTTTGGATCGGCTCCTCGATGGCGTTCTTCGATGCCGACAGTTGTCGGTCTTATGGCCGGCATGGCCATGGTAGTCGCTAAACTGGCTCATGTCGCCGTCCCCCCTCGCTTTGGGGGGCCTCGCCCATTTCTGCCCTTCATTCTTGCTTAGGGCAAAGACCTCGGCCGGTGATTTGACCAGGGGGCAGGATTTGTTACCACTTAAGCTTGGTGAATGACGTCTTTGCTTGACTCTTCCTTTCGGCCTCTCCTGAAATAATGAAAAAACTGAGGGCTCGGCTTGGTACCGAGCGTACTCAATCCGACGCTCAAGTCAGTAAACTTAAAGAGATTAAGTTGTGTGTTACTTGGCAATGAATATTGTAGAGAGATAAGGGAGTTTATACCAGATTAATAGTGAGTTTATGGGTGAATTAAACTTATATCGTAAATATAAACCGGTTTTATGGTTATTCGCGATTTTTAACTTATTAAAATTACAAAATAGTACTAAAATCAAATTTTTAGTCCAAATTAATTATCCTAACCTTTTAGGACACAAAAATTAGTTATTACTTAATTTTTGACAATAATTCAACTTTATTTATCATTCATGCTCATTATAGACCTTAAAATCATAACTTATTATGAACTAAATCAAAATTAAATTACAATAATTTCAAAATTTGAATTTTAAATTTTTGAACATTCTGGAAAAATTCCATGACACTCATAATGTCAAAAATCAAGGTTAAAATTTTCGAATTTATTTCGAGAAAAATATAGTTGTTATTTATCGGTTTTATCAAATAAAACATCTAAAGTATATGAAGATTAATCTAATCAATGTTACCAAATTTAGATCTGATATGTGGGATAAAAATTAAACCTAAAATAATTTTCTCATGCCATTTAATTTGTTTTAGCTATTTATGCTAAAATAGTCACCATTTATGTCATTTTTACACCTAAAAATTGATAAATCATGCAAAATGAATCAAGTTCATCTAAAATTTTACACACAGTGAGTAAATTGTGCATCTGACAACATATTAAAATTTCATGGCATATATCGAAGTTTAACTAATTTTAACCATTTTACCTCTATTTATGTCATTTTTATCTCATAAAATTTATAAATCATGCAAAATAAATCAAATTTACATGAAATTTTACATACAATAAGTAAAATATGTATGTGAGGTCATATAAAACATTCAAGGTCAGAGACAAAGTTTAACTATTTTTAACATTTTAAACACCATTTTAATCAATAAAATGTAATAAAATTACTAAAAATCATTAAAATGAGCTAAAAAATACCATAAGTCATCCAGATGACCTACATTCATTTTAGGACCAGAATAATTAACATGCAAAATAATTTCGTGGCCATATAAATCACAAAATTCAAATTTTAATTTAGTCGGAAAAACTAAGCCGATTATGCATGCAACAACCTAAGCTCTTGATACCACTTGAAAGGATTCTATAACCCTTAAAATTAAATCCTTTAATTATAGATCTTAATTTCTCATAAATTTAGATGATGATCTTATGCATGCATAACAAAAATAAAACAAGGATTAAGAAAAATGTTCCTACTTCTTCTTGAGCTCAAAATAAATGGATGATCCGCCTTGTCTCAATATTGTGAGAACCTCCTTTAAATTGCACCAAGACAAACCTTTAATAATAATTAATATATTAACTAGATATAAAATTAGTGACCTTAAAGTTTAATCTTATTATTATTTCTATTACTACTTTTAGTAATCTAAATATAAGATCTTGAACAATTTTATTTTCAATTCTAAAACTTAATTTTAGTGAGAAAAGGAGAAGAGTGAGAAGTAGTCAATGTAAGAATGAATAATATCAAAATAAGAACAATTCTTATTAGGATAAAGGGGGAAGGGGGGGAGGGGGGGGGGGGGTGGGGGTGGAAGGGAGAGGCCAAAAGGTGCCAATGCATGCCCATTTCCTTTTTGAGTTGTTCTTCTAAAAAATGTAATAGGGTGTAGATAGCTTACAATGATAATCATTGTGTTTTCCATTATGTAAAAACAATTTACCATTTCACCCAATTAACCTCTAAAAATCGGTGGCCCTTATAATATGGAGTTTATTTTATTTTTGTCAATTGTCACTTTGTCATATAATGTGTGACATGTACCATGTACCATGTTATTTAATAATATTAATTCATATTTAACAGTTAAATATCATTACATATATTAATAAACTTCTATATAACAATTGACAAGTAATTGATGATTACAAATGTATAAAACGGTTTACGTTAATATAATCTACAACAGATTGTAATTATAATTAAATGATCATTCTTAATTTGATTGTTTCTTAAACAAAGTTTTAGTAATATAAAAACATTTTATTTACTAAAACGAAACTCATTTAATCGAATTACAATAGATTAAAATTTTTACTCTCGTATGTGAATTGTTCAATTTTAAGGAATTAATTAATCTGCATCATTATACAATCAATTCATTTATCTATTAAGGGAATTGTCCTTCAGGTGTGACCTTAAGGGATCAACTGATCACCACCGTCAAATGACAGTAATGTCAAACTCTAGTTTTAATAATGTGATCGCATTATTGTCGAGGACACATTCTCCAACACAAACAATGTGTATGGCTTGTATTTTCGATCGGTAGGTCGAAAATACGTGTCGGTTTGTGACTCAAGAAGTCGAAGCGAGAATATTAAGGGAGAGATGAGGGGGCGGATACTCGCGTACTTTCAAATGGTGCCATATGAGGGGTATTTACAGAGAAATAGGTGGTTGTGTGTGTTTTGAGCGACGTGGCCGCATGGGCTACTCGAAGAGGTGCGAGGCATTTCGCGGGTCTACGAGCTGTCTTGTCAGTTATCATTATCACGCAATTGAAATCAGGATTTGTTCTATCCTAGGTTTTGGATGACATGATTTGTACTTGACCATTCAATTATACCGGGTATACTTAAAATGGATGCTTTGTGAGGTTTGTTTTTTTGTGTTTGACTCGGTTTGACTCGTTGTTGGAGTCGGAATTTGAATTTTTGAGTCGGTTTTTGGTCCGGCGTCGGTTTTGACTCTAGTTAGTGTCATTGCGACCCCGTCGTCGTGCATTAAACACTCCAGGTACTTTTGAAAAGTTTTTAAATGTTTTGTTTTTGAAATCGTTTTGGGTTTTCCGACGTATAGTTATACAAAACTATCGATTAAAGGTCGTGATTCCTAAGCATGTTGTAGTCCGATAATCATCGGGTTTTTGTTGGAGACTTGACATATATTGGGTATCTACAGACATACGCATGCTCATCACAATGCATATTTGAATGTGCTATTGTAATACTCGACATCTGTGGGACCCGTACTTAGACCTAGGGACGCGTGAGGGAACCTACATGTACTCAAAAGTAAAGGATGATCCGCATACGAGACCAAGGAAGACTTAAACAAGACCTAGTAGACTTCCAGTGGACTGAGTAGAACCCCAAGTTGACCAAGTGAGTCGGCACTCGGTCGAGTGAGGGTACACTCGGTCGAGTGGTGCTGAGCTGTACCCGAGAGATGATATTTCGGGATTTCATCTTATCCCGACACCACTCCTTGCTTGTCACTCTAAAACACCCTCCCCTCTCTCTAAAGGCTCCCTAAACCTTCCCTTTGACATTCAAGCTTGGATTAATTGTAATACCCCCTCATACCAAGGTACCTTACCAAGACTACCCTAGCATGAAAGGTTGTTACCATCTCGGTTGCCCGAGGTTAGTATATATCAAAAGCAACACTCCAAACACATTTATTAAAGTACGACAGTTATAAAAGTTACATTGTCTCAAAAACCAACATAAGTATCGTCCAAAAACTAGCAACTACAACAAGACAGCTAAGACTCTTGACGGTGATAACTAATCCTGCGTGGTGACTCTCCCATGACCGCCCCAAGCTCATCAAGTGCATCACCTGTCACAATCTGCTCACCATCCCCGAATGGATCACCACAGATTATACAAAACACAACGGGGTCAGTTACTGTATAATTAAAATAAGACAAGCGCATAAAGCAACCAGTTGATCATCCTCCATCCCCGGTCTCCCGATCTCACAGAGTAACCGACTACACACCAAATTTTGTAGCCCTGCCAGATTACCCATCGCAACAAGTAATCCTCGTCGCCAGTGGGGGACCGCAGCCAATCCCCACCTAAATCCCGCTCATCAACGAGCGATAACCCTGTCCCTTAATGTGCACATCCCCTCCCGTGGCAGGTTCCACGGAGGGCGAACTAGGGTGTGAAGCCACTCCCGCAAGTGACTGCACCACAATCATCATAACACCATCACAACCACCACACCACCAACACACCAACACTCAACGATAATCAGCATACAACAATCATACACAGTACAATCAAATATCTCAAATTAATTAAACAGGAACTGAGTAGGGAAACCCTACCTTTTCGCAATCCAAGCACACACAAGCAATCGATTATGATCCTTCACATATCCATCACCTACATAACATAATTATGTATAATTACCACCTACTCAATCAATTAATCATGCACATAACCTAGACTCATCATAACTTAGTAGGAATATCAACTTAAAGAACAAACACGACTTTTTCTGATTTTCCAGCACATGACATACTCGGTATAAAATCCATAACTAATTCCAGAAAAATCTAATCGATGCAAGACCAATTGGATTGGAACTACATGAGTCTTAGATACAAATCTTATCTAACATAGTTTTCTCAAATTCCAAACTTATCAAGGGTTTTCAGACTGATTTCCAAAAACTGATAGACTCCGTCGCATAAAATGTATTGATTGATAAAACGAGTTTAAAGCATTATTTTTACAAAATTACAAATCCTATTGTCATATAGATTCTACAAAGATGATGTATGAAAAAGCCCCAAACTTGAATCAACATATAAATTAGGGTTTCAAATCATTTTCCACAACCAAATCAGATTCGCGGATTTTTCAGCGACATGTTCATAAATAAATCACCTAGGACAACCCATAAGGAATGTGACCACGAAATTTAATATGCATAAAATAGATTTCAAATAAGTAGGACTCTCTTTTCAAACTTTTCGAAGACGAAAAGTTTAAAACAATATAAATAATTGAATGAAATCGACTTACAAACAGGAAAATCGAATTAGGTTGAAATCGGTGAGAAATCTTCAATCAAATGAAAGTCTCGTCCACCTCTTCTTTCTCTCCCTCTCTCTATGTTTAGAAATGCTAAAATGATTTTAGAAAGGACTTAACTGCTATAAACAAAAACCCTTGGCCAAAACATAAAATAAACCGTCTAACTCGCTGAACCGGTTTATTCGGTCAAGTGCACTCGGCCGAGTAACATACACTCGATCGAGTACTCCAACTAAAATACGGAGTATTACAGTCTTCCCTCCTTAAAAATAACTTCGTCCCCGCAGTTCGCACCAACTACAATAACGACACCTAACATCACATATAATTAGCACAATATAACTCATACTCATAATATAACTCATATGCATAACTAGTAAAATCTATGCTAACTCATATAGACTTGAGTAAACTCGTGTTGTCACATTTTATCCCCCATAAAAGAAGGTTACGTCCCTGTAACCTAACCCATATAAAACCACACAAGTCACGCGATATCACGGTCCTTCCATACAAATACAATTAATAATTGATCATATAAACAACATATGCAACTATATAATTCTAAATAGAACATATAAACATCATATGCAACTATAGGTCGACCACACACTAAAGTTATCATTCAATATACTAAACATATTTGAAGTAGTAGTTTACTAATGGAATCCAAATAACCACATAACAGAACATAGTATCAAATTACATATCCCTAAAAACAAACTTCGTCCCGAAGTTTCTTATTCATCCCATATACCTATAGACCCCGGGTTTTCATGATGCACCACCAATATCTTTAACGATATAATAAACCACAATCCATCACATAAGGTCAATATTTGTACTCATATGTCATATTTAACACGTTCCTAGGAGATTGTACATCATCAAACCATGTCACATTTAAGTAACAACTCGTGAAGCCCTAATGCAAACCAAAGCCCACTTAGCCAACTAATACCAAAAGGACGAGACCAAATCACTGTTTATACACATATACTCGAACAATAAACACATGCAATAACACAATCTTTAATTACATATCAATGTTATACTAGTTCAAATAACCGAACATGCTTGAGTTAATTATTATGTTACTAATCATGCTTTCCGACAGAGTTACCAATTTCATCGCAATTATCAAGAATGCACAGGGATGTAAACAACAAAAGTCATCTTATCGTTACTCATGCTTATTACTTTCATTAAGCTGTACATACATAGTATAAGTTGCTAATTCTCGGTATTACGCACAAATTTGTATCCACATTAGTACTACTTGGCAAATAAATTAAAATATGCACATGAATCAATTATACATGTATAACCCGTAATTCCACATCATGCTCAAACTCGGTACCCACACATGTCTGAATTATTACCACACACTTGTTTACAAGCATAGTACATACTAGGACAATCATCATTTGCATCGTGATTAATAACATGTTCCCTGTCAACTCATGTGGATCATAAAAAAATGTGCACACTTCAACACCAATATATTACCATCAATTAACAATCATTTAGCTGCTCATATCATCACACAAGCCATCTATTTGCACCGTCAACCATATATTGTCATATCATTAGACATGCTAGACTAATTTCATGCAAATAAATCACTCAATGCTTCCGTTTCAACATATTAGCTTTTTATTTGTATATCTATTCCAGTTTACATTATAGTTAATAACATCATAAAGTCATCGTACATTATTTATGGACTATTATACAACTTACCTCATCCTACAACGATTCATTCAACACAAATTATGTTCTATCTCATATTCATGCCGATAATATACTCAACCACCATGTGACATATTTGATTCAATCAAACTCGTTAGCTTAGGTAGCCACAATTTACTTGCACGTAATCACAATTGTTACTATTTATAATATGTGCAACAATAAATCCACTTAATCGACCTAGCTATCATTTATGTTCATGCTATTTGCAGACATTATCATATAATAAGTGGCATATAAGACACGACACCCCCAATCTTTCAATGTCATCACTTGTTCCACATAGGCTTATAAGTTAAGCTACTTCTAATGTCACCTAAACATGTTGTCAAAACATAGAAACTAAGACTTCAAAATTTATAGTATAAGCTTTATTAGAAACTTGTCATCAAACACACATTCACAGGCACTATAAAGCATGCTATAACTTTCAGAATCACCAATAAATAACAATTTAACGAATACATGCGTTTTTATACTTTTTAGAAAATACAGGGAGTCACGGAAGGGGGAGAGTTGAAATTAGGTCCAAAGCACAAATAATCAATTTATAAGGATTTTCCCAAACAGACAGGTCAAAACAGATTGTTATCAGCAATTTGTCACGTTTCAAGGTCAACTTGCAAAAATCATAATTTATTAATGACACATCCATATCAGGTTAGGTTTATCAATTTGGAATCTTTTATGAGTCTACTGATTAGGAGAGTTGGAATCACTCAAAAGTCATGTACACATATCAAATGGTAATTTTTCCAAATTGGTTGGTCGAAATTAGCACTGTCCAGTAACATTCTGACCACTGCTCAATAAAATATTTGTTTTTTCTTAATCCGTAACTCGTATAGGCATGAAACCAGCGGCAAATGAAAGCTAACACACGATACTAACACATATAAAAATTTAATTAACATATCTTAATCACGTATAAAATAGCAACCAAAATAATTAAGAGGCAGAATCTGAGAAATAAACCATCTTTCAATCTTTATTCCTTGCAATTCCTTATGCTACTGTACTTGTCTTCCCCAGGAACTTAACCAAGCATTTATAAAACACAAAGTAACAAACTTAACATCACATAGTACAATTGGTCATAAGATTCGGTCACATAAAACAAACTCGGTCGAGTACATGACGTACTTTACCGAGTACAGGACACTCGGTCGAGTAGTGAGACTACTCGACCGAGTTCACGACTCCAGAAGCTAAACAGGATTATCACAGAAAGATTGTTCGGCCGAATATAGGTTACTCGGTCGAGTAAGGCCTACTCGGTCGAGTATCAGCACAGTTCTCAGCAACGTCCAGTTTTCGTAAAATAGTCATATCTCACTCGTTACTTGGTCATTTTGGGTGTGCAACCTATCGTTAGAATTGTAAGAAGACAAGCTATCACCTCCAATTGGAATTACAGTAATATCATTTCTAGAACTCGACTTATGACAGTTTTAAGAAAGCCCTTCCATAATTGGTTTTTATACAAATCAATTTTTGCTTAACACAACAACTTGAAGATGAATATGGCAAACAATAACAACTCAATACTTCTAAAACCAGTACATAGGTGAACTTTTATCATACCCATATGTAAATTAAACATAACATTCAAATATATAGACGCGTGACCTTAATCACATGCTACTACCAACAAACCAAACATTAACATCATCATAATCATATAGACATACCCTCACATCACATTACATATACTCCAATCACTTCTATTCAACCCAAAAAAAATATACTTCATCCAATATATACTTAAAGTTACAAGTATGACACAAACTACAATTATAGCACACATGACTTTAAACACACAACGGTTCCCAAGACTCCCCCATGGGGACCGGCTCGAGATCGTAAGGGCCTCAATGCGACTTCGGGACGTCTCCCAAGTCTTTGCGGTAGCTCCAAACAACTCTCCCCAGGTTCATTTTATTTAGACTTCCTAAGTTCATTGGGTTCATTAGTTTTAGGTGCCAGAATCGTCGGCTCTGATACAACTTTGTAACACCCCCTCATACCAAGGTACCTTACCAGGACTACCCTAGCATGAAAGGTTGTTACCGTCTCGGTTGCCCGAGGTTAGTATATATGAAAAGCAACAGTCCAAACACATTTATTAAAGTACGAGAGTTATAAAAGTTACATTGTCTCAAAAACCAACATAAGTATCGTGCAAAAACTAGCAACTACAAAAAGACAACTAAGACTCTTGACGATGATAACTAATCCTGCGTGGTGACTCTGCTATGACTGCCCCAAGCTCATCAAGTGCATCACCTGTCACAATCTGCTCACCATCCCCGAATTAAGATAAGACAAGCGTATAAAGCAACCAACTGATCATCCTCCATCCCCGGTCTCCCGATCTCACAAAGTAACCGACTACACACCAAAGTGTATAGCCCTGCCAGATTACCCATCGCAAAAGGTAATCATCGCCGCCAGTGGGGGACCGTAGCCAATCCCCAACTAAATCCCGCTCATCAACGATCGATAACCCTGTCCCTTAATGTGCACATCCCCTCCCGTGGCGGGTTCCACGGAGGGGAACTAGGGTGTGAAGCCACTCCCGCACGTGACTCCACCACAATCATCACAACACCATCACAACCACAACACCACCACCACACCAACACTCAACGATGACCAGCAGATGATACTGTCGTTTCGTACCAAAAATAAATACCTAAGTACTACTAACAGAAGTCAGCGGTAAGTAGGGTCGATCTCCACAGGGAGGCGGTGTACTATCTATTTGTCTATTTATCTGTCTAAATGTCACTAATGGAGGTTGAATTGATTGTGTTAACTAAACTAAAGACTAAGGCAAGAGAAAAGGGATAAGGGAAATTAACAGCAAGAGAAGGGTAGTACGCTAGGAGTCGGTCCACCGTGGCAGCTATCAAATCTTATATTATCGGGAATACTGAGGCGATTAAACTATTGATAAGAAGAGCTATGGTCGTCACCTTTCGGTCCTTAAACCGCCCTGAGCGTAAAACGACTTAACTTTCGCCTCACCGCAATACCCTATTGTAATTAAGCAAGCCTTCCCTTCCAATCTTTCGATCTAGGTCGGGGTTAACTAGATTTATGGTCTCCTGCATGCATTCATTCGACCGGATAACAGTTAAATTGCCTAATACAATTCCTATCGCAAGTCTAACCTATTCAAGTCAGTTAAAACATTGCTACCACGGCTTCCCTAATCCTAACATACTAAGGGGATTTAGCTAGACATGAAATTAATAAGAACAATAAATAAAGAGGGAGAGGGAATAATAAACATTAAATAAAAAGAGAGAAAAGAGGGAAGAAATTACTGGAATAATGATCCGGAATAAAATGCAAAGTAACAGTGTATCGTTCCAAGAGAAAAGACAGAGTCAGAGTGTCTCCGGATAAAAAGAGATGCATAAACTGACGACCTCACTCCTATTTATAAGAAATTAGGAGTTTAATTAAACCTAATGACGGAAAATAACTAAAAAGCCCAGCCCGTCAGCAAAAACCACTCGATCGAGTAACTAAATCACTCGATCGAGCAAAAGCATAAAAGGAACTGGTCGATCGAAAGGATAAATAGTCGATCGAGTACTTATTCATCCTAAAACCACTCGATCGAGAAGAAGTGTCTCTCGATCGAGCAAATGGGCTCTCGATCGAATAGAAATAGTTCTCGATCGAGCACTTCTCAGCGCGTAATTCCTGCTTCGCGCACTGAACTTCAAACGGCTGCCATTCCTTCGTTACTTGGACAAATAGGGCGTGGTTGGTGGCGTTGCAAATCTAAGAGGATAAGCTTTCACCTCCAACTGGAATCACCTTAATAACTGTTGTAGAACTCGAGATATGGCTCTTACAAGCAGGAACTAGCAAATTGAAGCACTCTCTTGGCTCGCCTAACTTCCTTACTCCAATGCGCATCTCAAAATAGCACTTTCCAAGCTCCGACTCAACTCATCCTCCAAATGCATGCTAAAAGGACATGTTTTAGGCTTGATTCCGCATCTCTAAGCTCATTCCTGCAATTAATACAAGAACTTCCAAAGTATGCAATTCGGGGCATATTCGTAGCAAATAACTACTAAAATAGCATAAAAATGCGTGCAAGAATAGACTAAAAAGACTATATAAAATGCACGTATCAAATCTCCCCAAACCAAACCTTTACTCGTCCTCGAGTAAACTCAAAACTATACGCTAATGGAACGGGAAAATAACTCAGAGCTAGCTTAACTTGTCTACTTGAACCAATTTAATGCAACAAAGATTAACAGTTTAAGCTAAGCAGTCAATACGCAAACGAATTACGAGATGTTCAGAAATATAGCCAACCTATCGACCTTGCAAGACCAACAAAATCGGACTCTCTCGTGGTCACTCTTCTCTCATGAAGCAAAGGGTGAATGTTTATATGTAAAGGAGAGAAGAAAGGACAGTCACTCACCTAACTGCGACCTACATAGCATGCATGCAACAAAAATGAAAGACAATTCAAGTACTAATGCACATACTCCAACCAATAATGTCCGTCACAGCCGAGGGCTTACAAATGATATGGGAATAGTGAGGGTCAGGTGAGAAAAGGCAAAACAAGTTATGGTAATGTGGAGGTAAAAGCGTCAAGCTAGTTCCTAACAGGACCATAGTAATCCATCCGAATCTCAACTGACTGAAAAACTAAGCACAAGTGCCCTTCATTTGGCACACAACCCACTAAACTCAAACACAATCTCCTCAAAAAATATGGAATAAAACGGAGGAGTCAGACGGTCACAAACTTCCCTTTTTTAAACACCGTCTGAAATAGCTAAATCAAATAGATACTCTTTTTTTTTCAACACTTCTTTTCCTTTTCTCCTGTTCACGTCATCAACACTTTTTTTCATTTTTTTTTTCTTTTTTTTTTTCTTTCTTTCACGTCTTTTTTCTCTTTTTCAATACTTTTTTCTTTCCTCCTTCCTTTATTTTCCAACAACTCCAATCATATACACACGGGCCAAACCGCAGACGAAAAAATATACCACAAAAGGACATATTAAACTAGCTTGACTAGGCAGGCTCAGTTTGGGATGTAGCAAATGGGTCAAAAAGGCAAGTTTTGGCTTAAGTGGAGCTGAATGGGTGAAAACTATAAGGAGAGGGAAATTTGCAAGGCCCTCCCTGCAAGTGACACCAACCACGAACCCGAATATGTGCATTTTGACGAGAAATTGAATGTCATAAATGTGCAAAAGAGACGAACATGCTATGCAGGGAGTACTACTCAAAATTCCTAATGAACTGGTCATGAATGTCACCAGTTATGGGCTCTAAATCTCAGAATTTTTAAGTAGTTTGCCAATTTATAGGTCAGGTCTAAACAAATCGACTTATATTTGAACAGAAATTCGTAGATTATGCGTATGACAAAGCTAAAAACTATCAACGGAAGTGCAAGGCTCAAGTAAATTGACAAGTTATACTGCATTATCATCATGGAAATCTACCGTTCCGACTCAACCTATATGCAAAAATAAACATGAAATTTTTTTTTGAATTTTTAACAAAATTTTTTAATTTTTATTGAATTTTGAATTTTAACAAAAATAAACAACAATGCAAACATAAATTAAATGTGATAACTGAAATGCAATAAAAACAATATGCAGACACGGATATGGATGCATAACCTCCCCAAACCAAACTGTACAATGCCCCCATTGTACCAAAACATGGAAAGGAAATGCAAACTGAAAGGAGAAAGAGAGTGAATGCGGAAAAACTCACAAGATTGCGCGAATAAGAGGACCTCCCCAAACCGACCATGAACATGGGAGGTTGCTAAGGGCCCGGAAAACCGTCTCAGGAAGCTAATCCAAGTCAAAAGCGTGAAAGGGCATCCAAAAACTGCTCGATCGAGGAGAATAGCAGTCGATCGAGCAGTTTTTCATCTTGCAGGTGGTCGATCGAGTAGATTAATCACTCGATCGAGTGAATTTAGCAGAAAAAGCTCTCGATCGAGTACAAAAAGTACTCGATCGAGTAATCCTCAGTGCATACCTGCAAAAACGCAATAAAAACAGCCCGCAAACTAACAAGACAGCATACTGAGAAAGTTTTATGGTATAAGAACCATTTATTACAACTGAATAAAATAAAAATGCAGAATAAAATCGCCGGGTTGCCTCCCGGGTAGCGCTAGCTTCAGTCAGGTCCCAGCTCGACCTTCTTTTTCTTCAAGCCTATCTAATCAAATACAATCAAAACAACTCAAAGCGCGCGAAAGAACTTTGTCAAATAGCTGCGCATGTGCTACACAGAAGAGTAAGTAGCACCAAAGTGGAATAGCAAAGTAGGAAATAAAAATATGTAAACATTTAAGTCTAACAAATTTCCTATGGACGCTCCTAAATTTATCCACAAAATATAGGAGCGCGGGAGCAATTGTCAATAAAGTAGGGCTCCATTTCAGATTAACGATTTTGTGATGACAAGGATGGTGAAAAATCATTAAATTGTACGACCTACTAAGAAGGGGTAAAGCATTGGGATGCGCAGCAAAAGTCAACTGAGGCAATTTACTATTAAAACAAACAATAAATAAATTATCGTTTACTACCTCGTGTCGGTCACTCTCAATGACGGAATCATCGACAAAGGAAGATATTACCTCTTCCGTGCTAGGAGCAATTACCGACTCAAATTGCCTCTTTGACACCCTTCTTAGTGGAATTCGCCCCGTAAATCGCAGCCTCAAGTGCATCCAACTCGGCTTTGAATAGGGAAGATTCACCGTATCCATTATCGTCATCGAAATCGTCATCAAAATCAAACCCAAATGACGAACCAAAGCTCCCAATGGCCCAACTACTCGATCGAGTAGAATCTTCATTCGATCGAGCAGTTTCCTCCTGATTTCCACTCGATCGAGTAGAATGTTCACTCGATCGAGCACTTTCTCCTGGAAAATCACTCGATCGACCAATAATTGTCACTCGATCGAGTGATTCCTCCTTTACAGCGCTGAACTCCTCGTGTGGGGCAATGAAATGTGATAGAAACTCGTCGTCCGAGTCATAAAAGTCATCCTCAGCATTGGGCAACACGGTTTCCTCATGGGAAAAACCGCTCTCGGCAAGGTATACCTCTTCGGTTGCCAATTATCCGACTCACCGCTAATCGAGCAATTTTAGACTCACTCAATGATTTGAGCATCCGCACGTCTATCACTCTCTCGCCTCACTCGGTCATAACTTTGGATTTGAGATGCAAGTATCTCCATTAAAGACCTCGATTACGCAACCTCTTCTTCTTGCATCTCGGCTGCTAACCGAGCAATGTCGATTCGAGCTTTTCAAGTCGCGAAGAAGTGCGCCTATCATGATCTTGCCTCACTCGGTCACGATCTTGCAATTGAGATGCAAGTGTCTGCAATAAGGATTTCAGCTCATGCAATCTCTTCTTCTTGTATATCGGGAGGATCTTGTTGCGGTGGCCATTGATAGGATGGATGTGGCGGCACAACTACAGTGCATTGTGCTCGTGAGAACCACATCTCCCGCAAGAGATCACCTACTGTTCCATATAGTGGGACATCGGTGATGGGTCAAAGGTACTCAAGCCTTCCCTTTGATTGTCTTTCACCTAGAACTGTCTAGGTAGTACCCGTAAGGCCTATCAAAACAAAGACACTCGAGGAAAAAGATTAAAACGGCCTCAAGGGAAAAATCCCCGAGGCTAAAAAAATGAATAAAATTAAACAAATAAATAAATAGATTGCCTCCCCGGCAACGGCGCCAAAATTTGATACTGTCGTTTCATACCAAAAATAAATACCTAAGTACTACTAACAGAAGTCAGCGGTAAGTAGGGTCGATCTCCACAGGGAGGCGGTGTACTATCTATTTGTCTATTTATCTGTCTAAATGTCACTAATGGAGGTTGAATTGATTGTGTTAACTAAACTAAAGACTAAGGCAAGAGAAAAGGGATAAGGGAAATTAACAGCAAGAGAAGGGTAGTACGCTAGGAGTCGGTCCACCGTGGCAGCTATCAAATCTTATACTATCGGGAATACTGAGGCGATTAAACTATTGATAAGAAGAGCTATGGTCGTCACCTTTCGGTCCTTAAACCGCCCTAGAGCGTAAACAGCTTAACTTTCGCCCTCACTGCAATACCCTATTGTAATTAAGCAAGCCTTCCCTTCCAATCTTTCGATCTAGGTCGGGGTTAACTAGATTTATGGTCTCCTGCATGCATTCATTCGACCGGATAACAGTTAAATTGCCTAATACAATTCCTATCGCAAGTCTAACCTATTCAAGTCAGTTAAAACATTGCTACCACGGCTTCCCTAATCCTAACATACTAAGGGGATTTAGCTAGACATGAAATTAATAAGAACAATAAATAAATAGGGAGAGGGAATAATAAACATTAAATAAAAAGAGAGAAAAGAGGGAAGAAATTACTGGAATAATGATCCGGAATAAAATGCAAAGTAACAGTGTATCGTTCCAAGAGAAAAGACAGAGTCAGAGTGTCTCCGGATAAAAAGAGATGCATAAACTGACGACCTCACTCCTATTTATAAGAAATTAGGAGTTTAATTAAACCTAATGACGGAAAATAACTAAAACGCCCAGCCCGTCAGCAAAAACCACTCGATCGAGTAACTAAATCACTCGATCGAGCAAAAGCATAAAAGGAACTTGTAACACCCCTGATTTTCGGCTAAATTAAAACTTACTTTTACATACAAAACTGGCCGAAATACAGGGATATTATAATTAATATACAAAGTCTCTATTACAAAATCTCTTTTATACAAATGAAAATAAAATGGAACAAATCTTTTACAAAGTCTTTAATTAAAACTTGACTTGAAAATCCATTTGAACCGCAGCGGAAAGACCTGAAAATAAAATCAGAAGACAAAAAGGAACTACCCCCATGACGAGTAGCCCAAAAGGGAGAAAACACGTCAGCCGGAAAGCTGAGTAACAGATAATACCTCAATATAAGCAGCGTAATTTTGGTCATGGCGTGGAAACACAGACAAGTAAAAATAAAAATAAACAGAGAGAATAATAAAAACACTCCCCTTTACTAATCTCAATCTCAACTAATTACTCCATATTACTCATTACTTCATCTCACTCATCCCTCCGTCTCATAATATAACCAAGTATCGTATTTTCATCGTCGAACCTAAGACCAAGGACAAGGGGTGAGTGAACTGGCGGATAAGACCGCGAAACAATATTTCTATCTCAATATCGATTTCAAACTCAAAGAACTCAGTAACCATGGTCGCACTGGACCGTAAAAATAACTCGGCACAACGGCCCCATAACTCAATACCAAGAACAATATTCATCTCAATTTCAATATCGATATTGTCAAATATTCCATTAAAGGAACTGCTCAACACTTAGAGTATAATTCTAAGCTACTCACCCACTTGTCGAGGTCAAAGGGTACGACAATTTAAAATACAACACCAAAAACGCTCCAAAATCCAAATTGTGGCCAAATAGTCAACTTCAAAATTACCAACAGAAGGCCATAATCAAAGCTTAAAGATCACATCTCACGGCACTATAACTGTACTATACAGATTTTCTTAACAACCAATTTTGATAGCATTCAAATGCTTAACTCCTTACTACAATCTCACCATTCATAAAAAAAACAAATCTCTTGCTCATATAACAATAATAATCGGCTTCTACTATGAACTAACCCAAACATATCTCGTACCATCTTACTAATATTTTACAAATCTCGTAATCCAACCCATCTTACAAAAGACAATCAATTTAACAATAAGGAATATTATAAGTACTACTATCAGAATATAACAAGTATAACTAGTCAATTACCTTATATAATTATATGCACATAACACAAATTGCACAACAATTAGCTTATAAAGCACGTATAACCCCGAACAATAGTAATAATATTAGGATCGGTAGAATCGTGTTACCTTAAATGTTAACAAATGACTCTCGAATGTGCTCAAAGACTCGATATAAGACCCGTGATCGAAATAAAATCCACCGAAGGCCTTGGAATACTTTGGTAGCCGTGTGCTGGGAAGGTGTTGGTAGAATATCATAATATATTGATAACCAAGATGATAAAGATGATGCAAAGGCCAAAAGAAGGCAAAGATACGTGAATTAGATGTCATGCTTGAGCACTAATTAAATAGATAATTATGGAGATAGAATTAGAAGAAATGGAAGGTTTGGTTATGTGCTTGTTTTGTCATTCATACGGTAATGGTAGGTATTTGTAGGCTTAATTGTTGTGTTGTTCTTATTTTGTCATCATACGATTAGTGGTAGATATTGTAGGAATGTTAGGTCCAATTAAAATCAGAAGACAAAAAGGAACTACCCCCATGACGAGTAGCCCAAAAGGGAGAAAACACGTCAGCCGGAAAGCTGAGTAACAGATAATACCTCAATATAAGGAGCGTAATTTTGGTCATGGCGTGGAAACACATACATGTAAAAATATAAAAAAACAGAGAGAATAATAAAAACACTCCCCTTTACTAATCTCAATCTCAACTAATTACTCCATATTACTCATTACCCCATCCCACTCATTCCTCCGTCTCATAATATAACCAAGTATCGTATTTTCATCGTCGAACCTAAGACCAAAGACAAGGGGTGAGTGAACTCATGATAAGACCGCGAAACAATATTTCTATCTCAATATCGATTTCAAACTCAAAGAACTCGCACCATGGTCGCCTTTGGACCGTAAAAATAACTCGGCTCAACGGCCCATAACTCAATACCAGTAACCAATATTCATCTCAATTTCAATATCGATATTGTCAAATATTCCATTAAAGGAACTGCTCAACACTTAGAGTATACCTCTAAGCTACTCACCCACGAGTCAAAGTCAAAGGAAAAGACAATTTAAATACAATATAAAGAAATCCAAACTCAATGTTTTAACGCAAGTTGAATCACAATAAATTCTCAATCCATTGCCAGAATACGTGAACATAATGCCCATCATTATCCAAATCTACACATAGAGCCAAGAGAACTCACACTCACCCAAGTGTTTCTGATGGTTCTTTGCATACTTTCGCCAACCATTATTATCTATTAAGCTCAATCATGAACAAATTGCTTATCCATCGTACCAAGACCCAATAAATCCGTAACCCACCAATCTCACAAATAATAAAATTATCTTATCAATAGAAATATTAACTACCAATATAAAATAATAATGACTAGTATTCAACTCAATAAGCACAATGAGAACCACAAGAAATTAATAACAATTAACATATAAACACATAACCTCGAACAATAGTAATTATAATAGGATCGGTAGAATCGTGTTACCTTAAATGTTAACAAATGACTCTCGAATGTGCTCAAAGACTCGATATAAGACCCGTGATCGAAATAAAATCCACCGAAGGCCTTGAAATACTTTGGTAGCCGTGGGTAGTATTTGTAGGATTAGTGATTGTATGTTGTCATCCATATGGGTAGTGGTAGGTATTGTAGGAATGTTAGGTCCAATTATTTAATATGGTAGGCTTAGTGTACTAATTAATAATCAATGTTAGGTCATAATATTTAATTATGATTATGGTCTTATTATTTATTAATTTGGACTGGACAATTCCGTAAAAACCCGTATCAAATAACTTGGATCGATATGACGCGAGTTAAATAAAATAACTTAACATAATTTTCGACTCAACAATTTATCCGACTTAAATAGTAATATAAAATGTATCATAATTAATATATAATAATATCCGTTTAATAATATATAAAAATATGGGGTATTACAGTCTCCCCCCCTTAAAATAAACTTCGTCCCCGAAGTTCGATATTAGAAAATAAAACAAATTGAAAATTTAGTGGTATTACATCCGAAGTTTGATAAAAATAAATTGAAAATTTGAGTGGTATTACATTCCACCCTCCTTAAAAATAAAGTTCGTCCTCGAACGTAAAATTTTCAAAAAAAATGAATGAAATGACAACTCAAAATTTAAGAAAAGTTTAGAAAGTTTAAAGAACGGTGCTAAGATATGACGATCTCAACACCTGACCAAGAAAGAACCCGCTCTGATACCAATTGTAACACCCCTGATTTTCGGCTAAAATTAAAACTTACTTTTACATACAAAACTGGCCGAAATACAGGGATATTATAATTAATATACAAAGTCTCTATTACAAAATCTCTTTTATACAAATGAAAATAAAATGGAACAAATCTTTTACAAAGTCTTTAATTAAAAACTTGACTTGAAAATCCATTTGAACCGCAGCGGAAAGACCTGAAAATAAAACCTGAAGACAAAAAGGAACTACCCCCATGACGAGTAGCCCCGAAGGGAGAAAACACGTAGGAAAAAAGAGTAATGATAATACCTCAATATAAGGAGCGTAATTTTGGTCATGGCGTGGAAACACATACATGTAAAAATATAAAAAAACAGAGAGAATAATAAAAACACTCCCCTTTACTAATCTCAATCTCAACTAATTACTCCATATTACTCATTACCCCATCCCACTCATTCCTCCGTCTCATAATATAACCAAGTATCGTATTTTCATCGTCGAACCTAAGACCAAAGACAAGGGGTGAGTGAACTGGCGGATAAGACCGCGAAACAATATTTCTATCTCAATATCGATTTCAAACTCAAAGAACTCAGTAACCATGGTCGCACTGGACCGTAAAAATAACTCGGCTCAACGGCCCATAACTCAATACCAGTAACCAATATTCATCTCAATTTCAATATCGATATTGTCAAATATTCCATTAAAGGAACTGCTCAACACTTAGAGTATACCTCTAAGCTACTCACCCACGAGTCAAAGTCAAAGGAAAAGACAATTTAAATACAATATAAAGAAATCCAAACTCAATGTTTTAACGCAAGTTGAATCACAATAAATTCTCAATCCATTGCCAGAATACGTGAACATAATGCCCATCATTATCCAAATCTACACATAGAGCCAAGAGAACTCACACTCACCCAAGTGTTTCTGATGGTTCTTTGCATACTTTCGCCAACCATTATTATCTATTAAGCTCAATCATGAACAAATTGCTTATCCATCGTACCAAGACCCAATAAATCCGTAACCCACCAATCTCACAAATAATAAAATTATCTTATCAATAGAAATATTAACTACCAATATAAAATAATAATGACTAGTATTCAACTCAATAAGCACAATGAGAACCACAAGAAATTAATAACAATTAACATATAAACACATAACCTCGAACAATAGTAATTATAATAGGATCGGTAGAATCGTGTTACCTTAAATGTTAACAAATGACTCTCGAATGTGCTCAAAGACTCGATATAAGACCCGTGATCGAAATAAAATCCACCGAAGGCCTTGAAATACTTTGGTAGCCGTGGGTAGTATTTGTAGGATTAGTGATTGTATGTTGTCATCCATATGGGTAGTGGTAGGTATTGTAGGCTTAGTGATTGTATGCTTGAATTGTCGTTCAAATGACTAGTGGTAGATATTGTAGGAATGTTAGGTCCAATTATTTAATATGGTAGGCTTAGTGTACTAATTAATAATCAATGTTAGGTCATAATATTTAATTATGATTATGGTCTTATTATTTATTAATTTGGACTGGACAATTCCGTAAAAACCCGTATCAAATAACTTGGATCGATATGACGCGAGTTAAATAAAATAACTTAACATAATTTTCGACTCAACAATTTATCCGACTTAAATAGTAATATAAAATGTATCATAATTAATATATAATAATATCCGTTTAATAATATATAAAAATATGGGGTATTACAGTCTCCCCCCCTTAAAATAAACTTCGTCCCCGAAGTTCGATATTAGAAAATAAAACAAATTGAAAATTTAGTGGTATTACATCCGAAGTTTGATAAAAATAAATTGAAAATTTGAGTGGTATTACATTCCACCCTCCTTAAAAATAAAGTTCGTCCTCGAACGTAAAATTTTCAAAAAAAATGAATGAAATGACAACCCAAAATTTAAGAAAAGTTTAGAAAGTTTAAAGAACGGTGCTAAGATATGACGATCTCAACACCTGACCAAGAAAGAACCCGCTCTGATACCAATTGTAACACCCCTGATTTTCGGCTAAAATTAAAACTTACTTTTACATACAAAACTGGCCGAAATACAGGGATATTATAATTAATATACAAAGTCTCTATTACAAAATCTCTTTTATACAAATGAAAATAAAATGGAACAAATCTTTTACAAAGTCTTTAATTAAAAACTTGACTTGAAAATCCATTTGAACCGCAGCGGAAAGACCTGAAAATAAAACCTGAAGACAAAAAGGAACTACCCCCATGACGAGTAGCCCCGAAGGGAGAAAACACGTCAGCCGAAAAGCTGAGTAACAGATAATACCTCAATATAAGCAGCGTAATTTTGGTCATGGCGTGGAAACACATACATGTAAAAATATAAAAAAACAGAGAGAATAATAAAAACACTCCCCTTTACTAATCTCAATCTCAACTAATTACTCCATATTACTCATTACCCCATCCCACTCATTCCTCCGTCTCATAATATAACCAAGTATCGTATTTTCATCGTCGAACCTAAGACCAAAGACAAGGGGTGAGTGAACTGGCGGATAAGACCGCGAAACAATATTTCTATCTCAATATCGATTTCAAACTCAAAGAACTCAGTAACCATGGTCGCACTGGACCGTAAAAATAACTCGGCTCAACGGCCCATAACTCAATACCAAGAACAATATTCATCTCAATTTCAATATCGATATTGTCAAATATTCCATTAAAGGAATCTTTCACAACACTTGAGATACCCTGCCTACTCACCCACGAGTCAAAGTCAAAGGAAAAGACAATTTAAATACAATATAAAGAAATCCAAACTCAATGTTTTAACGCAAGTTGAATCACAATAAATTCTCAATCCATTGCCAGAATACGTGAACATAATGCCCATCATTATCCAAATCTACACATAGAGCCAAGAGAACTCACACTCACCCAAGTGTTTCTGATGGTTCTTTGCATACTTTCGCCAACCATTATTATCTATTAAGCTCAATCATGAACAAATTGCTTATCCATCGTACCAAGACCCAATAAATCCGTAACCCACCAATCTCACAAATAATAAAATTATCTTATCAATAGAAATATTAACTACCAATATAAAATAATAATGACTAGTATTCAACTCAATAAGCACAATGAGAACCACAAGAAATTAATAACAATTAACATATAAACACATAACCTCGAACAATAGTAATTATAATAGGATCGGTAGAATCGTGTTACCTTAAATGTTAACAAATGACTCTCGAATGTGCTCAAAGACTCGATATAAGACCCGTGATCGAAATAAAATCCACCGAAGGCCTTGAAATACTTTGGTAGCCGTGGGTAGTATTTAGTATTGTCAAATATTCCATTAAAGGAACTGCTCAACACTTAGAGTATAATTCTAAGCTACTCACCCACTTGTCGAGGTCAAAGGGTACGACAATTTAAAATACAACACCAAAAACGCTCCAAAATCCAAATTGTGGCCAAATAGTCAACTTCAAAATTACCAACAGAAGGCCATAATCAAAGCTTAAAGATCACATCTCACGGCACTATAACTGTACTATACAGATTTTCTTAACAACCAATTTTGATAGCATTCAAATGCTTAACTCCTTACTACAATCTCACCATTCATAAAAAAAACAAATCTCTTGCTCATATAACAATAATAATCGGCTTCTACTATGAACTAACCCAAACATATCTCGTACCATCTTACTAATATTTTACAAATCTCGTAATCCAACCCATCTTACAAAAGACAATCAATTTAACAATAAGGAATATTATAAGTACTACTATCAGAATATAACAAGTATAACTAGTCAATTACCTTATATAATTATATGCACATAACACAAATTGCACAACAATTAGCTTATAAAGCACGTATAACCCCGAACAATAGTAATAATATTAGGATCGGTAGAATCGTGTTACCTTAAATGTTAACAAATGACTCTCGAATGTGCTCAAAGACTCGATATAAGACCCGTGATCGAAATAAAATCCACCGAAGGCCTTGGAATACTTTGGTAGCCGTGTGCTGGGAAGGTGTTGGTAGAATATCATAATATATTGATAACCAAGATGATAAAGATGATGCAAAGGCCAAAAGAAGGCAAAGATACGTGAATTAGATGTCATGCTTGAGCACTAATTAAATAGATAATTATGGAGATAGAATTAGAAGAAATGGAAGGTTTGGTTATGTGCTTGTTTTGTCATTCATACGGTAATGGTAGGTATTTGTAGGCTTAATTGTTGTGTTGTTCTTATTTTGTCATCATACGATTAGTGGTAGATATTGTAGGAATGTTAGGTCCAATTATTTAATATGATAGGCTTAGTGTACTAATTAATAATCAAGGTTAGGTCATAATATTTAATTATGATTATGGTCTTATTATTTATTAATTTGGACTGGACAATTCCGTATAAACCCGTGTCAAATAACTTGGATCGATATGACGCGAGTTAAATAAAATAACTTAACATAATTTTCGACTCAACAATTTATCCGACTTAAATAGTAATATAAAATACGGGGTATTACAGTCTTCCCCCCTTAAAATGAACTTCGTCCCCGAAGTTCGATATTAGAAAATAAAACAAATTGAAAATTTAGTGGTATTACATTAGTGTTCATGTCATTACTTTGTGTCTTGACATGACACGAGGTATTCGAACGGTTCCAATTTCCCATAAAAATTGGTGGCGACTCCATACAAAATGCAAACGCTTGTTTTCGACCTTCACCAAGCGCCCCCGTGGGCGGCCCGCTGTCCACACAGTTACACACTTGTGCTTATGCATGCCGCCGGTTTTTCTTACACGCAACAAAATTAGTCATTTCATGGTTGTGTTTAGTAAAATCAAATTTAATTCTTCATTTTTATTACTCTTTATGGGTTGTGTTATGTCAAATCAATTTAAATTGTTCATTTCATTATTCATTATGTGTTGTATTTTGTCAAATCAATTTGAATTGCACAATTAATTATACTAAAATAATTTATTTATAAGTAAAACCGAAGGAAATTGAATAAAATTAAACCGACATAAATGAAAAATACTAGAAGTCCACATTTTATATAATTAAATTATTATACAAATTAAAAACTTAAAAACCGAGATAAATACCCAAAGCGAAGAAATTGTGGATTTGGGTACATCATACATACATCCCCTATAGACTAAAAGAATAACACATCTGTGTTATTCCCACTCAAGTTTCCCGCTCATCTTTCCCCCCATACAGAATATTCCCCTCTAGAATATTCCCTTCTAATATATTTCCCTATAGTCAAAATTTTTTAGTCAACCCATATATAGAATATTTCTACTACAATATTCTACACAATTAATAATAATATTGGCATTAATCACTATGCTCCCATATATGGAATATTTCTTATAATACGTTTTATATATAAAAGTACATTTACATTAAATTAAATTCATATTCAATTTATTAAAATAATATTAATACATTAAATCTCTAGAATTAACCCTTATAAAATTACCGTGTTATAGCACGGGTTGCTATACTAGTACTAAATTACTTTGAAAAATAATTAAAAATAACAGTTTGAAGGGAGGCATTCTCTTCCATGAGAATGATCCTCTCCTCCTTTGGTACTTGGAGGTCTCCTAAAGCAAATGCAAAATCTGCATGCAACAGCAACTGCTCCGCCTCTGACAAGACGTCATGACTAATGCCCATCTCCCGAACCTTATCAAGAAGTCATTGTTCTTCATCTCGATATCTTCTAAGCGGCGGATGTAATAATTGTTGTACTCGATCTTTATCATTGTTAAGAGAATGTTCCGATCCATTTTTTGAAGGAAGTTTGGAGTTTAAATATTTAGGGTTGTTTAGAGCTTAGGGTTGTTTAGAGCTTAAGAAGGAAAATAGAAATAAAGGGGATAGGTTGGTTGAGAAACTAGGGTTTGCATATAGTGAATGTGTATTTATAGTGAGACAATGAGATAATGAAACAACAAGTGTCGTTTCAATTGCCAAGAGTTGTTTTTAAATTAAAAAATTTAAATTAAAAATTTTTTGTTTAAGAAGCTGTTTTAAAATTAATATGTTTAGGAAATGACATTGTGTCCTTTAATATTCCAATACAATGAGTAGTCGTTAATTAATTTAATAATATGACATTGTGTCATTTAATACTCTTTAAGCGATTTTGTTTTTATGGAAATGAAAATTAAAGATAGTTACGTTTTGGTTACGTTTTTAACTTTAGTCCATAGTAACCGAATTTATAGAAAAGTTTATAATATCTGAAATTTCATCGGTAGTATTATATTTTTTACGTAAGATAAATTTAGTCTAAATTTTTTACGTAGGATAAATTTAATTAAAATTAAATAAAAACAAATGCAAGTTCTTGAATATTATTTGATCGAATTAAACATTTTACACAAGAAAACACCATAGGTGACTTGGAATTACGCTAGTTCTTATAATATATTTCTTCTCCTTCTCCCAATAGTTCCTCCATTCACCTTCTACGCCGCGATCGCCAATCTCATAATTATCTAGAATAACTAGAATGTCGAGTACGACAGTTGCTGCTTCTGAAGTAAGTTGGATACGCCCAGTAGACAATTTAGATGTCATTTTCCTTGTAAGAGGCTTTCTTGGCCTATGAACGAGTGGGTAAGTGTCACACCCAAGTAAAAAAAACCCAACCTAGCGCATGTAAGATCAATAAATTTCTAACAATTGACCGTCACCCTTTCCATGAACTCCTCCCCAATTAAGAGCGTTGGATCTCTATTGAGCAACTTATCATAGCTTTCAAGGGTTGTTACGAAGGAGAGGTCGCAATATGGTGAAGGCAAGACACCGCATATTCTTAATACTTGAAAGAATTTTGTAGTTGAAAAAAAAGTAAAATATGGGTAAATCGTAGGGTTTTATAGGGAGTATGAATAATGTGAAGACTAGATTGGCGAGAGAATTAGGCGCGAATAAAAAACAAAGTTGCTTTATTTTTTAAATTAAAAATAATTAAAAGTAAATTAGGGAGAAAACCTTGAAATCTGCGATAGGAAATTAAAGTTGCATTTTTTTAATTAAAAATAATTAAAAGTAAATTGGGATTAACCTTCCAACTTCCACCGTCAAACTTATTCAATACAGCAAACCCTAACTAATCAACTCCATCGCCTTCATCTTCTCAAAACAACCTTCATCATTTTAAAAATGTCGAATAGTTTTGATTTAAATGTTGTGTATATCGAGGAGGAGGGAGAAAACAAAATCATTGAAGAGAATGACATAGCCACTGAATTGTTATGGTATGCAGCACACGTTCTGGAAGGTAATGAAGACAATCAACCAGCTATTGAGCCTACGCTTGATGCGGAATTTGATTCAGGGGAACAGTTGGCCCCTTTCTGTTTTAATTATTGTTATAAGACGGGGTTTGAACTTCAGGTTCGTAGTAGCCAGCTTTTGGCGCCCCTCAGGGAGCAGGGGGTATGTCATAACGGGGTTGGGGATAAAGGACCATGATTCCACATGATGAGCAAGATTAGTCTTATGTGTTTAGAGGGCAATACTACGAAGAAAAGCTCGTGTATAACACCATGTAAAATGTATGTATTTGGGAAGTTAAAGCACGACACTGGGAAATTTGTAATCTTTACTTGTGATCTAGTATATAATCACGATTTGAATCCTGAACTTAGTCAGCGTGTTGTCAATTATAGGCACATAAGCGAATATTTCAAAACCAGGTTGATGTTGAACGACAGAGCGGGCATACCAATTACCCGGAACTTCAACACATTAGTTAGGGAGGTTGGAAGAATTCATAATCTATATTTAAATAGGCACGACGCGAGAAACTTCATGATGTGACTCATATTTGAGCACATTTAGTCCCCGAATTAACCACGTTCCTATGCTTTCTAGCACTTATTTGGGTCATTTCTTATCTTTAGTTTCTCATATTACATATTCTTTGAAGTTTTGTGTCCTTGGTAGGAGAGGATGGCTAACCTTGCATTTATGAGGCAAAATGGAGCTAAATGGATTGCATCTAATGACCAAGCATCAAAGAGAAGACCGATATTAGAGGCCTAAGTAGATAAATAAAGGGAAATGGGCAATGATGAAAGGTTCCTTGCATCCCCAACATGATCCTCGCAGATTGTTAAGGAGCTAAACAAGAGAAGCACTCTGCCCAAAGATCTGAGCGTGCCAGACTTTAAGGATCCGAGCGGCTTGATCCCAGGACGAGCGGACAGTGCAGCAAAGATCCGAGCATCTCCTCCCTGATCCGAGCAGATCCCAAGACAGAACAACCCCTGCTCCAGCATGAGACGAGCGGATCGAGGCAGGACTAACAAGGAAGATCCGCGCATTTCCCTCGGGAGTAGCATTTCCTCAAGTTTTCTTAGGGTCTTAATAGTCATTTAAGCCCTTAGTAACCGTAATCCTTGTACCTAATCTTTAGTATAAATACCCCTTTGTGCTACCTAGATTAGCATCAAGTCTTTACTACCTCTTAATCCATTCCTAATCACATCTTAATTTAATCTTGATATAGTTATAATACAATTCTCAATAATAATCACATATTAATTTTTCCTTAATTTCTCTATTGTTCTTCCTTTTATTTGGGTAATTAGAAGATTATTTGGGTTTATTTGGAGGATTGACAACCTTCCATCAATCATCTAGTACTTTGATTATTATTTGCTTTATTATTTGGATCATCTCCATAGGTATGATTCCCTCTTAATCTTACTTAAATATTGTTAATCACTTTCATTTATTCATCATGTTTTGCTTTGTTAGTATGATTGACAACCTTATTAGCATGCTAAACTTGATCATGAGTGAGTAGTTTCTTTAGCTAGGGTTAATGGGAAATTAGGGGAAACAAACATAGGGATTTATCTATGCTTAATCTAATATGTTTTCATAATTAAATTGCTTGCTTGTTGTGATTTCAACCTATGCACATGTTATGTTTGATGAAATGCGAGCCTATGAATCCTTGCATTTTTTTATCCATCCCTTATCTCTTCAATGAGGCTTGTAAGATATAAACTAACTCGAGCCTCATTAGACCATGCATAGAGTTGAATAGGAAGGATTAAGTCGACTTGAAGGTCTTGTATAATCTAATCGATTCGGCTCCGAGACCCAAACCTTCTTAGGGATTGTAAGATATACACTAACTCGATCCCATCACAACAATAAGTGCTTGCTATATAATTGAGAACATGTTTGTATGATCTGCTCCCATGAATCCCCTATGAACCCATGACACCCTAGTGCCTTTAATCAATTGTTTACAACCCCTTTAATTGCTTTACTTTGTTTTTATTCATCTTGTTGATTAGTTTAGTTTATCTCTCATCTCAACCCAAATTGTGACACCCTTAGACATAGCTACTTGCAATTGAAAATCCTACATCAATACCCGTCCATTGGGATCCGACCTTTACTTACCTCTTTACTAAAAGTAGTTTGTGAAGTTATAAATAATGTTCTGGTTGGTACCTTTTGACGACGAGTTTTAATCCACACCAAAAAAAATGGCGCCGTTGCCGGGGACAGTGTTCAATTGATTTGATTTTCATTAATTGTTTTTAGTTGTGTCTTTCTTTACCTTGGGGAAGTCAATCTCCTCAAGGTTGTTCTAATTGTTTTCGAGTTGTTTGATATTTTGCATGACTAGGAGATCATAATGTAACTTGTTACCCATTGATTTCGAAATTGAAAGAACCTTGACCAACAATAGAAGAGTTGTTAGAGACAATTCAAGAGCTGTATGTATTGGAGAGATTGTAGACATTCAACCAAATAACATTGAGTTTACCAACCCTTTTGCAAGAGAAGGAGAGGATAACCCAATACAAAATCAACCCACAATGCCTAAATTTTCATCACATTCTGTACCAACAGAGGAGAACCTACCTAATGGTACTCTTATATCACCACATTTAACCGGTAACTTCATTGCCAAATCCGCATTTATACAATTAGTTGAGAGAAGTCAATTTGGAGGGATGCCTAGTGAAGACCCTCACTCACATACGGAGACTTTTTGTGACTATTGTGATGCGATTTTTTAAACCGGAGTTACTCAAGACCAAATCTGATGGGTATTGTTTCATTTTTCTTTGATTAGTACCGCAAAGAAATGGTTGAAGAGCCTAGACAAGGCTACCCTTGGTATTAATTCATGGAAGAAGTTAGCACTTGCCTTCTACAAGAAATTCTATCCTCCGGAGAAGACTAATATGTTGAGAGCCCAAATCACCGACATCAAACAAAGGGACAAAGAATCATTGTATGAAGCATGGGAGAGATTTAAGGACACTTGTCGTTCTTGTCCACACCATGGACTTAGCTAGTGGTTCATTGTGCAACAATTTTTGAACGGTTTATATGAGGACTCCCGCAACATTCTCAATATGGGATCCAATGGTATGTTTACCGAAGTTGATGACAATCAAACATGGGCTAAAATTGAAGAGATGGCGGTTCATAATTCCCAAGATAGTAGGCCTCGAAAGGCCACTAGAGGAGGAAAGCATGAGGTAGATTCAATCACACAATTGGGTGCTCAATTAAGTGCTCATATTGACACCATCAATTTGAAGTTTGAGAAGGCCATGGCTAAGCTTGATGAAGCTTCTAAATCACCCAAACAACATGTCAATGCTATGGTAGCATCATCCTCAATTCCAAGTGAAGTATATGAAAGTTGTGGAACTTTGGGACATGACCAAAGTGAATGTAGGGGAACAAGTGAACAAGTAAATGCTTTCCAAGCATACAAGAGTGGTACCTCTTATTCAAACTATTACAATGAGAATACCAAATTCCATCCAGATCTTTCATACAAAAGCCAAAATGTTCAAAACCCCCAACCAACATACACCCCACCTCCAATGAGAAATCAAGTTCAATGACCCTTTTACAACCAAAGCCAAGGTTATCAAAATCAACTTTCTTACAACCAATCCAATGACCCAAGCTTTGATGTTCAAAAAGCGGTCCTTCAAATACAAAATAACCAACAATAATTCTTCACCCAAATGCAAAAAGATAGCCAAGCCAAAGACATCACCATCAACAACATATTAGCCCACACCAAAATGTTAGAAACCCAAATGACTCAATTAGCATCTTCTAGCTCTCAAAGACAAAAGGGGAAATTACCAACTCAATGTAATCCCCCAAAACATGAGTCGGTTAGTTCCATCCATTTGAGGAGTGGTACAAGATATGAGGGGCCAAAGAGGCCAATTAATGATGACATTGTGGATACTAGTGACAAGAAAAGAGTTGTGAAGAACTCTAAGGAGGTAGATCCTACCACCAATGAAGTTTCAAAGACGAAGAATGAAAAGAAGGCAAAGGAAAAAGAGCTTATTGTGGTTAGACTTCCATTCCCAAGTCGTCAAGCTAAGCCTAAGTTTGATGAACAACTTGGAAAGTTCATGGAATTGTGAAGAACTTAGAAGTCTCAATCCCATTCACGGAATTGATCAACCATGTTACGGCCTACAAAATACATGAAAGATATTCTTACCAAGAAGAAATCCATCCGGAAGCTAGAGACTATTGCCTTTACCAAAGGGAGTAGTGCTCTTCTTCAAGGAAGTTCACCTCCAAAGCTCAAAGATCCGGGAAGTTTTCTATTCCATGTACCATTGGCGACACTACAATCAACAAAGCATTATATGACCTTGGATCAAGTGTGAATGTTATGCCATACTCCGTGTGCAAGAGGCTAGGAATGGGAGAACTCAAATGCACTAAAATTACTCTCCAAATGGCGGATCGATCAACAAAGATACCTTTAGGGGTATGGGAAGATGTGCCCGTGAGAATTGGCAGGTTCTTCCTCCCGGTAGAATTTGTCATTGTAGACATGGAGGAGAATTCCAACATTCCTATAATCTTAGGAAGACCTTTCTTGCACACCGTGGGAGCGGTAATAGATGTGAACCATGGAGAGCTCACACTTAAAGTAGGGGATGAGACAATCACTTTCAACCTTGACAAAACAATGAGAGCTCTTCGACTCCATGAGCCATGTTTCATGATTGATCATTATAGCCGAAAAAGTGATATAAAGAAATTAACATCTCTTTGCAAAGATCGAGCTATTGGTAAAGAATCACCACCCGTATGGAAGAAGAAAGTGGATAACCCCCAAGTAGCTCTATCCAGAGAGTAAGGAAATTTCAACAACAATGAGAGCCTGAATAGCTCACCACTAATCATGACAAGTAAGGAACAAGGCCTCATTGGCCATGACAACAAGAAAGAAGAGTTGCTCTTGTCAACTCATGACACTATTGGGGAGCAAGCTAGTGAAGTTTGTGGTCTATGGGATGACGAATTTGACGGATTAGTCAATCCTTATATTGGCAATGCTATAACCTTATACCAAGGCTTAGTTGATCCTTGTCATCACCTTGACATGGGTCATCACCATAATGAAGAACTCAATGTGCAAAGATCTATGCAAGATCTTTATAATGAAAATGAACAAGCCTTCAACTACTTCTACAAGGTGTTGAGCGACATCAACAACACCTTGGCTATGCCCCCTTGACATCTCATCCAAGAATGAGAATTTGGTGGAGTCCTCCCTAAACCACCATTTGTAAATATTCTAACCCATTAACTCGCATTTTATTTCTTGTATTGCATTTTTGTCATTTTTGGATTTACATTTTTGTGCTTTGATCAAGATTTTTGATATGAGAGAAAGTGAGGGAGGTATTTTAACGTGATTTGATGTGTAGTGTTTGATTTAGTGTGGGGATAGCAATTGCCTAGACTATCCGAGCCTTCGTAGTACACCCGCAATAATGAACAAAGGAAAATAAGAAAGAATGATACGGGAAATGAAGGTCCCCAAGGGTGGAACTGAACCTGTGGAAGCAGAGGAGAATCCGAGCGTCCCTAGAGGGAAGTCGCTCGAGTTAGTTATAATCCGAGCGCCCTGGCTCTAGGAAGCGGGTCCTGGCAAAGTCTAAATTGAAGAAAGGAGTCTGTTACTGTAATACTACGGATTTTATAGGATGGTACTCGGCCGAGTATGGCCTACTCGGTCGAGTAGAGTGTGTCGTGTAGCCTGTTTGGCTATCGTCCGGGAACACTCGGCCGAGTATGCTGAATACTCGATCGAGTATAGGGTACTCGGCCGAGTATACTCTATACTCGACCGAGTATCTGGCCTGACGGGTATTATTTCCGCGGTTTTGATTAAAATGATTAGAGATTATATATATAATCGTTCGTCAATTTCTAAAGCCATTTCTTCCAAAACATAGACTACGTTTCATTCTCCTCTTATCATCTTCATCAATTCCAAGGCAAAGGTCGTCGATTATGGGTTCTAGCATCTTATTCCATGTAAATCGTCATAGTAAGTGTCTTATCCTTATTGATCTATTGTCGTTCTTATAAGTTAACAAACCCTAGTTTGGGTTAATTTGGAGGTTTAGGGTTTGGTCATCATATGTGTGTTGATTGTTGATTATCATTGTTGTAGGTGATGATGTGGTATTTGTTATGCATATTGTATGATTTATTGCAGCATAGCGTATTGCGAAAAGGTAGGGTTTCCCTACCCAGTCTTTGTTTGTTGATTTAAGATGTGTTTGTATTGTAATTGTTGTTGTCTGCTGATCATCGGAGGGATGGTGTTGTGGTGGTGGTTGTGATGTTGTGGTGTTATGACGATTGTGATGTTGCGATGTGTGACGATTGTGGATGTTGTGACGATTGTGATGATTGTGGTGAAGTCACTTGCGGGAGTGGCTTCACACCCTAGTTCGCCCTCCGTGGAACCCGTCACGGGAGGGGATGTGCACATTAAGGGACAGGGTTATCGCTCGTTGATGAGCGGGATTTAGGTGGGGATTGGCTGCGGTCCCCTACTGGCGGCGAGGATTACCTGTTGCGATGGATAATCTGGCAGGGCTACACCCTTCGGTGTGTAGTCGGTTACTGTATGAGTTTGGGAGACCGGGGATGGTGGATGATCATCTGGTTACTTATCATATTTGTCTTATTTTAATTATGCAGTAACTGACCTCGTGTTGTTGTTTTGTAAAACCTGCGGTGATCCATCTGGGGATGGTGAGCAGATTATGACAGGTAATGCATATGTTTAGCTATGGGACAGTCATGGGGAGTCATCACATCGAGTCTAGCTTCCGCTGTTACGAGTTTAGCTGTCTTTGATTTCAGTTGTATTGGGATCCTTACACTTTTATTTTGAGTTAGTCTGAGCTAATGTAATCGTTAAACTCTTTATACTTTAATAAAGTTTTTTTGGATTGTTGCTTTTGATATACTAACCTCGGGCAACCGAGATGGTAACAGCCTTTCATGCTAGGGTAGTCCTTGGTAAGGTACCTTGGTATGAGGGGGTGTTACAAAGTGGTATCAGAGCCAACGATTCTGGCACCTAAAACTAATGAACCCAATGAATTTAGGGAGTCTAAATAAAATGAACCCGGGGAGAGTTGTTTGGAGCTACCGCAAATACTTGGGAGTCGTCCCGAAGTCGCATTAAGACCCTTACGATCTCAAGCAGGTCACATGGGGGGGAAACTGTTGTATGTTGAATCATGTGTGTTTGATACCTATAGTTTGAATCTTGTGCATGGTTGGATGAAATGATGAAAGAAGTAGAATGTGATAGTAGTTGAAAGATGTATCGACGATTTGTTGATGTTAAAACTTTGAGCATGGAATATGTTGGCAAGTTAAGTGACTATTCACATCCTTCCTTTCAATCTTTCATTCTCACGTTTCTTTACACTTACATCACCCTTGCCCATATACACTTACTTTTACATTACTCAACACGCGACTATATCACTCACCATATCTCACAAAACATGCTCCTTGCCTCGATTAGCTCCTCAATCTACCCTTTTATTTTTCCACTATCCCTCACAACCACATATAACTCATGTCCTTCCTATCCAACACATATCCCTCATAAGCCGGCATTCTCCATATCATAACATTTGGTAACTTACGTATCAAGACCGTCACATATATAAAAGAATGGTTTAGACCCAAAACATACATGTGCACATACTCTACGACTTGAAGAAAATGTAAGAACATAGCCATCGACTCAAAATGACCGCCCAAAGAGGCACTCGGTCGAGTACATGGCATACTAGGTCGAGTACAGGATACTCGGTCGAGTAACAATATTACTCGGCCGAGTTTTCAATTTCATAAGCTAACCCAATTGTCGCAGAAGGATTACTCGGTCGAGTATTACCTTACTCGGTCGAGTACCAACTCAGTTCTCAGCAACGTCCAGTTTTCGTAAAACAGTCATATCTCACTCGTTACTCGGTCATTTTGGGCGTGTGACCTATCGTTAGAATCGTAAGATGACAAGATATCACCTCCAATTGGAATTACAGCAATATCATTTCTATAACTCGACTTATGATAGTTTTAAGATAACCCTTCCAAAATCGGTTTTCATACAAATCAATATTTCTTAACAAAACAACTTAAACATGAATAAAGCAAACAATAACGACCCAATACTTCATGAAAACCAGTACATAGGTGAACCTTTATCATACCCGCATGAAAATTAAACACAACATTCATGTATATAGACGCATGACGGTAATCACATGCTACTACCAACAAACCAAACATTAACATCATCACGTTCATATACACATGTACCACTACCATACTTCGTGCTCAAGATTATATTAAACAGGTAACATGCTCAACATACTTCATACTCAAGATCTATCATATACGAATTCACAATCCACCTTTCATATTTTACCATGTTCCAACACTTTCACCATTCATCCACAACTTCACAAGATGTAAGTTATAGGTATAAAACACATGACTCAACAAACAACATTTTTCTAAGACTCCCCCCCCCCCCATGTGACTGGCTTGAGATCGTAAGGGCCTTAAAGCGACTTCGGGACGTCTTCCAAGTCTTTGCGGTAGCTCCAAACAACTCTCCTCGGGTTCATTTTATTTAGACTCCCTAAGTTCATTGGGTTCATTAGTTTTAGGTGCCAGAATCGTCGCTCTGATACCACTTTGTAACACCCCTTCATACCAAGGTACCTTACCAAGGACTACCCTAGCATGAAAGAAACCAAAGTCACCCAAAAACTGCCTTAATCTCAAGAGACAGTCGATAGTCAAAATAATCGACTCTAGGAACACAATGGACGTCCAATCCACGACCTGGCACCGAATGTTTTTAAACATTTTGGACTCCATTACGTTGTCACAATGTCCTATGAGGTATCGTTATAACTGGCATCTGTGATCGATCAGCCAACCGTTTGACTTATGGCTCGTTGAACCCACCATCAATCAACTTCACAATATAATAGCCAGAGTTATCAGCTCATGTAGGTAATTACGGACCAAAACAAATATAATGTAATTCAGTTCACTTTGTGGCGTTCAATGTTGTCGTACAATCCACATGAAAAAACAAAATATGAAATAATACGATGAAGTTATTCATATTTCAATGGTTTAGTGAGAGAATTCGCGATGTTGTCATCTAAAGCAATCTTGTCAATCCTCTTGCTCCACGTAATCACGGATCAGGTGAGCCTTCCGATGTACATGTCTAGACTTGTTGCTAGACTTAGGCTCCTTGGCCTAGAAGATGGCACCTCTATTGTCACAATAGATGGTGATTGGGTCATTCGAACTAGGAACTATGGTTAGTCCTTGTAAGAATTAACGCATCCATATAGCTTCCTTTGCTGCTTCTGAAGCGGCATAGTACTCGGATTCAGTAGTAGAATCTGCTACAACTTCCTGTTTGGAACTTTTCCAGCTGACCGCAGCACCATTAAGAGTAAAGACGAATCCAGACTGAGATTTCGAATCATATCGATCCGTTTGAAAGCTAGCATCTGCGTAACCGATTGCACATAACTTAGTATCTCCTCCATAAGTGAATGCCCAATCCTTAGTTCTCCGTAGGTACTTAAGGATGTTTTTAACAGCCATCCAGTGTGTTTCACCTGGATTGCTTTGGTACCGACTCGTCATACTCAATGCATATGCCACGTCTGGACGTGTGCATATCATGGATACATGATTGATCCTATGGCTGATGCATAAGGAACGCGACTCATGCGTTCGAACCCTTCCGGTGTCTTGGGTGACTGAGACTTGCTCAAATGCATCCCAGAAGTCATTGGAAGGTTCCCCTTCTTGGAGTTGGTCATGCTGAACCTTTCAAGAATCTTATCTAAATAAGACTCCTGACTCAATGATAACATCCGTCGTGATCTATATCGATAGATATGGATTCCCAATATGCGTTGTGCCTCACCCAGATCTTTCATCTGGAAATGGTTCTTCAACCATCCTTTTACCGAAGATAAGAGAGGAATGTCATTCCCAATCAAGAGTATGTCATCTACATACAATATCAAGAAAACAATCTTGCTCCCACTTGACTTGACATATAAGCATGGTTCCTCGACCGATAGAGTGAAACCATATTCTTTTATCACCTGGTCGAAACGATGATTCCAACTCCGAGAAGCTTGCTTAAGTCCATAAATGGAACGTTTAAGCTTGCACACTTTCTTAGGATTTTCAGGATCTATGAAACCTTCGGGCTGTACCATGTACAATTCCTCCTCCAAATAACCGTTTAAGAAGGCGGTTTTCACATCCATCTGCCAAATTTCATAGTCATGAAAAGCGGCAATCGCTAAGATTATCCGAATGGAACGCAGCATAACTACGGGTGCAAAGATTTCATCAAAATGCAATCCGTGCACTTGAGTGAAACCTTTTGCCACTAGTCGTGCCTTATAAGTATCTGGTTGCTCTTCTACAGAATGCTTTATTTTATAAAGCCATTTGTACTGAAGAGGTCGTACCTTGTTAGGTAAATCAACAAGATCCCATACGTCATTCTCATACATGGAGTCCATCTCGGATTGCATGGCTTCAAGCCATAGCTTAGAGTTAGAACAGGTCATGGCACCTTTATAGGTAGCGGGTTCATTACTCTCTAGGAGCAAAACGTCATTTTCCTCGACCATACCAATGTATCTGTCTGGAGGATTAAAGACTCTACCCGACCTCCTAGATTCCTGAGGAATATTAACCGTATCATAAATTGAAGGAACATCTTCCTCCATCTGTTCCTCGGTTGTTGGTTCTTGAATCTCCGACAGCTCGAAGGTTCTATTACTTGACTTGTTCTCGAGAAACTTTTTCTCTAAGAATTTTGCACTAGCCGCAACAAAAACTCGATGTTCGGTAGGCGAATAGAAGTAATGACCAAACATTCCTTTTGGATAACCAATAAAGTATGTCTTGACCGATCGTGGGCCGAGCTTATCCTCGTGTCTCCAATTGACATAAGCCTCGCAGCCCCAAACCCGAATAAAGGACAACTTAGGGACCATTCCCTTCCATATCTCATACGGAGTCTTGTCGACAGCTTTAGACGGACTTCGGTTAAGGATAAGAGCAGCTGACAAAAGAGCAAAACCCCATAATGAATCAGGTACTACCGTGTGACTCATCATGGATCGAACCATATCAAGTAATGTTCGATTTCTCCGTTCGGACACACCATTTAATTGAGGTGTTCCAGGTGGAGTTAACTGTAAAACTATTCCACAGTCTTTAAGGTGTTGATCAAACTCATTTGAAAGATATTCGCCACCACGATCTGAACGGAGTGCTTTAACCTTTCTTCCCAGTTGGTTCTCAACCTTATTCTGGTATTCCATGAATTTTTCAAAAGACTCAATTTTATGCTTCATTAAGTAGACATATCCGTATCTACTCAAATCATTCGTGAAAGTGATAAAATATCTATAGCCGTCTCTTGCGGTGATTGACATAGGTCCACATACATCAGTATGTATGAGTCCTAATAGGTCATTAGCACGCATTCCAACACCTTTGAAGGAAATTCGAGTCATTTTGCCGATAAGACATGATTCACACGTGTCAAATGATGAGAAATCAAATGTGGAGATAGTCCTATTCTCAATGAGTTTCTTTACACATTTTTCATTTATGTGTCCTATACGACAATGCCATAGATAAGTTTGATCTTTGTCACCAACCTTTAATTTCTTATTATTCACATGTAATATATCTGTGGTTTGATCTAAGATATAAATTTCATTCATGGAAACTGCTTTGCCATAAACCATTTCATTAAAAGAGAAAATACAGCTATTGTCCTTTATTGAAAATGAAAAACCGTCTTTATCAAGTACGGAAACAGAAATAATATTCTTAGATAAACTGGGTATATAGTAACAGTTATATAAATATAACTCAAAACCACTCGGGAGCTGGATTACGTATGTTCCCATTGAGACTGCAACAACTCTTGCTTCATTCCCGACTCATAGGTCCACATCACCCTTTGCGAGGGGTGTGATGTTTTTTAGCCCCTGCAAATGATTACACAGATGAGAACCACAACCAGTATAAAGTACCCAAGTTCCGAAACTTGCATGGTTAATCTCAATCATATGAATATAAGATGACATACCAACAGGAGTGACGCGGCCTGCTTTTATGTCCTCATGGTACACGGGACAGTTCCTCCTCCAATGCCCAGTCTTGTGACAATGGTGGCACTCAACGTTACCGCCCTTGCTCTTTGCCTTGCCTTGTGAGCCACTAGTCTCACCAAGCCCACTCTTACCATTTCCTGACTTCTTAAACTTTGGCTTTCCTACAGTTAGGTCGCCGTGAGCTTTGCCCTTACCCTTATTCTTGTTGGAAATCATGAGAACATCTTGCTTCATGCCCCCACTCAATTTCATATCCTTCTCGGTCTGTACAAGAAGTGAGTGTAGCTCATGAGGACTTTTCTTCATGTCATTCATGTAGTAATTTGCCCTGAAAAGGGCAAAACCATCATGAAGTGAATGAAGCATACGGTCAATGACTTTGCTCTCACTGATTTTGCAATCAAGTGCCTCCAGTTTCTCGACATTCTTAATCATGTCAAGAATGTGTGGGCTAACCGGTTGGCCCTTCTGGAGTTTCGCCTCAAAGAAGCGACAGGTATGCTCATAAGTAACGATTCTCGGTGCTTTTGAGAACTCATTAGTGAGCGTGGTGAAAATCTTATTTGCACCTTGGGCAATGAAGCGTCTTTTCAAATTGGTTTCCATTGCAAAAATGAGTACGTTCTTTATCGCACCCGCTTCCATGACGAAGTCACTATAAGCAAGTGACTCGTTAGCTCTTGCATTAGGGCCTGGGTTTGGTGGTATTGGCTCAGTCAAGTACTTGAGCTTACCGTCATCAATGGCAGCATTCCGTAATGATGCCTCCCAGTCCGCAAAGTTGGACCTGTCATTCTTCAGTCGTGTGGACTGATTCATGTGGTCTATGAAAGTTTTGAGCCAGGACTCGCGTGCAAGTGTGGCACTTGGCATAGGGATATCATTATTTCCAGCCATTTGTTGTAAGCAGTATTATCAATATAAAACGAATTCTACACTACGAAAAGAAGAAGAAAAACATCATAAGCATGCTCATCGTTATGATTTAAGTCTAATGCAAAACTGTTATAATGCGAAGACTCAAGCATTTATACAATTGACCTCCCTCAAGAATTATATAAATGATCCCAAGACTCAATTATCTGTAAATTGATAAGCCAACCTCTTGGCTAATTCTACTTATAGAATTCTTGGTTGATAAATTTCTGTAAATTCTATCTATAGTCCATCATAATCTCGAGAAACTCTTCGGATTATAATGTTGAGGTAAAATAAGTCAACACAAACTACTTACCCAACGTAGAAGGGGTCATATGGAGAGTAAGGTCCTATATGCCTACTGACGAAGAAGGGATTCACAGTTGTTTGGCCTATAAAGACTAGTCTCAATTTTAGTTTTAGAGGAAGATCTCATCAAGTTTATTTTAATACATTTTAAGTGAACTAATATCTAGCATGCGAGAATGAATAAACTAAGATGATGGCTTAAAAAAGTGTGACATCTTTATGTCCATGATAACTAACATCCAAACTATATGAGTCAATTTTCATGCATATAAGTAGGTGGTTTGGTTTAGGCGGAATATGATGCATTAATTATCATGCGAAGAAAAGCAACAAGAATGGAAAAACGTAAAACAAAAACAAAGTCCTAGTGTGGCCTATCTACCAAAATGAACATAAATACAACTTTGGAATCCTTCCTAGGACCCGAGAAGCTTGTCTTGATGTTCCATCTTGGTCCATGTAGCGGGAGTGAGCAATCCAATCTCCATCTTTAGTCTTCTCAAAATTACAATTAACAAATTAAAAAATAAACCTATTTACATTCTAATTTCAAAAACATAATACTAAAGAAAACCAAAGGAGATTCGAGATCTCAAAATTACATCAAGATTATGTTTCCATCATTGAGAAAACATAATCAACTAAGGCCACACTAGGAAATTCCAAATTACAACCGACTGCAAAAATACGTAAATAAACCATTCAACAATTCATACAACTTAATAAAATGCATCAACAATAAATTAATCATTCAAGACATAATTCCTTAATTATGTAGAGTAATTTATCCAAACCACCTATTTTAAAATGATCACAATTATGTGACAATTCCTCAATTACTCACGATAATTCCAATCTTACACATTAACTTGTAATATGAATTAATCTAACATCATTTTAAACCACTTTAAAATATTTGGGTATCTAAAATTTGTGAACTTTTTCACAACAAACAATTATACATTATAGATATAATGTATAATAATTATTGGCCAATACACAACAAAAAAAAACAAAATTTTTTTTTTAAATGCTCTCGGCATTCAGCCCTAAAATTTCGAAAAACAAGTTTTTTTTTCTTTCTTTTCTCGAAAATAACCCCTTTTATGTAAACAAATTTGTTTAATGTTGCTACTATAACAAGATTGGCATAATCATCAACGTTTAATTTAAACATAGATACAAACTAGATGATTCAATTTAACCTCTTAAAATGAATATCTAAATTATGATTAAATCGATTATCTGAATATTTGATTCATCACAATTGATTTGAACATTATTAAATTAATGAATCATGATTCTTAAACAACAATTTAACACCATGTATGCCAAAACTATATAGCAAAAACAAATGAACATCATCAATCAAAACAATTTCCATTTACATTTCAATTTAATTCTTATTAAATCAAAACAACTACAAATTTATCATATTATCTTCTTACATATTAAAACAACAATATCAATAAATCAAAATGGAAACAAGGCATCAAAAACAAAAACAAAAACATCTCGGCAAAAAAAAAAAAAAAATTGATACGGCCGAAAAAAAAATTCTAAATTGTTTTTTTTGTTTTAATCCATTTATGAAAATCATATAAAATAATTTCGTGGCCTATGCTCTTATACCACTTGTTAGAAATATCGGTATATTTCATCAAGAAAAATTCGGATTATAACGAAATTATGAAATATGAAATTACGAGTCATAAACGAAATGCATGAACAAAAGAATAGAGATTAGAATTAACCTCCGGTCCTAGCAATTTGGCCTAAGAACAAATATCGAGATCGATATTCTCCTAATCGTTGTACCCAAGATGCTCCGAGAAATGCCTTTTTCTTGCTAGAAAGAGAACCCTAATTCCTAATAATTTTTAGGGTTTTGTGATGAGAGTATGGAGTAAAAATCAAGAGAGAAAATGATCCTCCCACCTCTCCTATATAACCGTCCAAAAGGATAAAAAGAGGGGAAGATATTTTTCTTATTTTTTCTCCCCTTTAATCGTGTAACAACCAAACAAATAAGGAGAAAATATTCTTATTTTAGGTTGTTATCATATTGTATAAAATGTGTATCATTATCAATTGTCATTTATGTCGTCACGTATTAATAAGTCCACACACAACAGTTTGTAGTCGATTTATTAATGTCGGTCTGTCATCATTTATTATGACAATTTCGTATAATATATACATTAACTATTAATATCGCATATTTATAATTTGCTAATTAAATATAACCGTTTATGTTTAATTACGAATTAACATCTTAATTCGTTTAAGCTAACATTATATACATTAATTAAATATAACAGTTTATATTCTATTTACGAATTAACAATTAATTTGTCTCAGCTGATATTATTTAATTGTATTAAATAATTGACTCATCATCACATTGACTAACCTTTTAGTCAAATACATGGACTAACCTTTTAGTCATATAAGGCATCAATGTGATTATATTTTCATATAATCACATCTCTCAAACACATCCTTTAGGTGTGACTTTTAGGGACCAGTTGATCACCGCCATCAGTATGATAATAACGTCAAACTTCTAGCAAGCCAACCGTTATTAATAAACGTTAATCAACTGATAAAATACTAAGTATACCATGTGAACCTATAAGAGATTTATACACGTTATCACACTAACTGTGAAGGACACTAGCTCCAACACATCTCGGTTGCCCGAGGTTAGTATATCAAATTTAACAATCCAAAACACATTTTACGTTGACCAAAGTTATGGGACATGAAAGTAAGGAATCATGGAAATGCACGATAGCACTATGAGAAGAGGTGAGTTAATAGTTATATAAGAGTTCAGGATGACATGTTAGCCGTCGGGTTCGAGGTATTAAGCGAGTAAGAAGCTGGCAGAGTGTTTACACGATATGAGATTTTGGTGGAGGGTTAGGTGACGATACGATAAAGGATAAAACTGGGAATAATCTTGAGGAAAATTTTGGTTGGTGGATTTGATATTCGTTATTGGGATGACAACCAAAGAGAGAAAACGATTGTTACATTAAGAAGTGAGAGTAAGGGAGTAGTCACATGAGCAATGGTGGTATTGTGGTGTTATAACTAGTGGTTAAGGGTGATGATAAATAGGAAAGATAGTCATTCTAAGGAGGTTGATCCTTGTAGAGGTCTGTTTGGTATGTATGGGTGTGAGGGAGTATAAGATGTGGATATATGAGGTGTTCGCTCGTAGTTAGGTACTGATGATATGATACGTTCGCCGGGTGGTGATAATTGGGTGTAGGAGAGGATATGTTATGAAGGGCACCTGAGTTAAGTCCGGATGAGAGATATTATTTATCAAATGGTAACTTACGTAATCAGGATTGGCAAGTTACATTTGATTATGGGTCCTTGATATGTGTAGATGGTTGTGTGAGGATCTGACCTCACGAGTCATGGTATGGATAATATTCATAAGGTTGGTGTATGTGATTCCATGTAATATGCTGCGTCGTGATCTAGTAGAGCAGTTTTAAGAAAGTCCTGTGCTCAAGGAAGTTGTGCTCAATCAGTGTTATGAGATTGTAAAAGTTGTGATGGCTATCGATATGGTTGTTGTGTCTCGAGTGGCGATCTGGGCACGGTAATTCGTGTGGTGATACGAGTATTTTTGTGGTGTCATAGATTGTTGTTTGTTTACTGCTATTTCCTGTCAGTGTCGGTCGGGGCATATAAACCGTTGTTTTGTTTCCCGATGTTTCTTACTAGTATCGGTATGGGTATGGTTCTGTTGGTTTTTATAGAGTATGATATGAAAAGAGAGTTGGGTATGGTTCTGTTGTTGTAATGGTATAATAATAATCTGTTAATAGGACACAGTTGCGAGAGGTTGTAGAGTACTTTTGATCTTGTTTTAGATGAGGCATTGGTGAACATAGTTGTGGCAAAAGAATTGTGGAGCATGTGTGGTATGGAACTGGAACTACGGGTCGTTTAACACCTTTTCTTGGGACTGGGAGTACGGAGTTTTGGGACTTAGTATCATATTCAGTTAAGGGTCAGTTTTGTGGTAATAAAAGAGATGAACTTGAGAAGTTAATGTGGGTATGTGTAACAATTGTGGATCGTGAGCTAAGATCGTGGAGATGAGTGTATAAGTATATAGAAGTATGTTGTTTTGCGGTAATATGGAAGAGATGGAGTGGTGGTTATACTGAGGATTTTATGAAATATGTTATATGAGTACAGAATAATTGGAGGCACGAGAACTATTAGAGAAAGAGAACCCTGGATATAGGAATGGTTCTAGGTCTTAAGGTTATAGTGGGTTATCGTTGACATGCGGTGATAATGAGGTTTATGGGAGTTATAGCAAAGCACCTAGTATTAGTGAGTTACGAGGACCTAACATTTATCTTAAGAGGAGTAGAAAGGGAAAAGAGAGTTTCATGGTTGTACATGTTATAATACATTTGGAAGTTTCAGTGTTGGTGTAGAGTAAAGGATAGATTCGTGTTGTGGTTGATTTTATTACAGGTAATGGCAGTGCTCGTTGTAGTATAATTTTTAAGAGTGTGAGTAAAATTCGATAGTATTAACGGATTGTGTGAGGATGTTTATGTGTGTGAGTAAACTTTGAGGACGAAGTTCGTATTAAGGGTGGTAGAATGTAACATTCCGTCTTGATGGTTGATTTTGTCCGGTGGATTGTCTTGGTATTAAGTTTTCTTGTGAGCGTTATGGAAGTAAGACAGAGGTGGCACCATTTATGATATGGTTAGTTGATAATAGTATAGAGTTAGTATTGAGAGACTATGCTGTAGTTGGGACGATATCGTGAGTCATGTTGTGAAGTAAGTGTGGTTGGTAGACTTAGTGTTAGGTGTCTAGGTTTTATAGGTTGGGTTGGAACTTCGGGCACGAAGTTATTTTTAAGGAGGGAAGATTATAATACTACAGATTTTATAGGCTGGTACTCAACCGAGTATGGCCTACTCGGTCGAGTAGAGTGTGTCGTGTAGCCTGTTTGGCTACTGTCCAGGAACACTCGGACGAGTATGCTGAATACTTGACCGAGTATAGGGTACTCGGCCAAGTATACTCTATACTCGACCGAGTATCCGGCCTGACGGGTATTATTTTCGCGGTTTTCATTAAAATGATTAGAGATTTTATATATAATCGTTCGTCGGTTTCTAAAGCCATTTCTTCCAAAACATACGTTTCATTCTCCTCTAATCATCTTCATCAATTCCAAGGCAAAGGTCGTCGATTGTGGGTTATAGCATCTTATTCCGTGTCAATCGTCGTAGTAAGTGTCTTATCCTTATTGATCTATTGTCGTTCTTATAAGTTAACAAACCCTAGTTTGGGTTAATTTGGAGGTTTAGGGTTTGGTCATCATATGTGTGTTGATTGTTGATTATCATTGTTGTAGGTGACGATGTGGTATTTGTTATGCATATTGTATGATTGATTGCAGTATAGCGGATTGCGAAAAGGTAGGGTTTCCCTACCCAGTCTCTATTTGTTGATTTAAGATGTGTTTTTATTGTAATTTTTATTTTCTGCTGACCATCGGAGGGATGGTGTTGTGGTGGTGGTTGTGATGTTGCGGTGTTGTGACGATTGTGATGTTGCGATGTGTGACAATTGTGGATGTTGTGACGATTGTGATGATTGTAGTGGAGTCACTTGCGGGAGTGGCTTCAAACCCTAGTTCGCCCTCCATGGAACCCGTCACAGGAGGGGATGTGCACATTTTGGGACAGGGTTATCGCTCGTTGATGAACGGGATTTAGGTGGGGATTGGCTACGGTCCCCCACTGGCGGCGAGGATTACCTGTTGCGATGGGTAATCTGGCAGGGCTACACCCTTCGGTGTGTAGTCGGTTACTGTGTGAGTTTGGGAGACCGGGGATGGTGGATGATCAGCTGGTTACTTATCATATTTGTCTTATTTTAATTATGCAGTAACTGACCCCGTGTTGTTGTTTTGTAAAACCTGCGGTGATCCATTCGGGGATGGTGAGCAGATTATGACCGGTAATGCAGATGTTTAGCTATGGGACATTCATGGGGAGTCATCACTTCGAGTCTAGCTTCCGCTGTTACGAGTTTAGCTGTCTTTGATTTCAGTTGTATTGGGGTCCTTACACTTTTATTTTGAGTTAGTCTGAGCTAATGTAATCGTTAAACTCTTTATACTTTAATAAAGTTGTTTTGGATTGTTGCTTTTTGATATACTAACCTCGGGCAACCGAGATGCTAACAGCCTTTCATGCTAGGGTAGTTCTTGGTAAGGTACCTTGGTATGAGGGGGTGTTATAGTTACAAAATCTAAGCAGATCACATTTAGGACGCTTGTCCCAGGCTGCAATCCGCTTGTCTTGAGTTCAATCTGCGCGTCCTGGCATGCTTCAAAGTTATAATTCCACGCTGCTTGTGAATCCGAGCGTCCCCAGAAAATAATCCGCTCGTCTTGAGCAGGATCTGCGCATCCCAGCACAGGTTTACAAAATCAGATTGCACTGACTTAAAATCCGAGCGTCCCGACTTGAAGCCGCTCGTCCCCTACTGCTACTTAATGAAAACACGGGATTCATTCTCCTCATCCCCAATTCATTCCTATCTTTTATAAACTCAAACACACATCCTTTCTCCCTCAAAACCCTCAATCCCCTTATTCAAAAACACAATTTTCTCAACAAAATTCACCAAAATCAAAACAAAACTTCCTTAAATCAAAATTAAACTACTCCTTAATCAACAAAAGACCACCCAAACATCAAAATCTTCGCAAATTGAATCGATTTTCTAGGGCTTGAAGACAATTTCAAAAATCCTAAAATCGATTGGGTATTGATTGAAGCTTGAGGAAACAAAGAGCATTCAAGCACAATATTGGTTTGTTGATACAAATCTGGCAAGGAGAACAACATGGCAAGAACAAAAGGTGGAAACAAGGCACCCACAACTTCAAATTTATCCAAGAGGCAACAAGCTCTTCTTGCCTCAAAGGCTATGGTAGTGGTACAACCAAGGGTGGAGATTCAAGGGATTTCTAAAACTATTGAGGAAGCTACACCTACTCCGGTCATTGAACAATTGTAAAAAATTTCGAAGGTAACTTTTGTAACCGATTATCATAGGAAAGCATTTGTATCCCTTACTAGGAAGACTATTTTGCCTACCAAATTTATATGCCAAGATGCCTTAGAAAAGTTGGGTGTGCTTGAAAGAACTAGGAAATTTTTCGAGTCCATGAGATTGCTAACACTCTTCGAAATGGAGGAATTGACCTATCCTTCATTGACCATGGAGTTTGTAAGCTCCTTGAAGGTGACTAAGGTAGAGGCTCGAAAATATGTTGAATCCTGCCTTGAAAACAAGGATAGACGAATGTCTTTGAGTGAATTTGGTGAAGTGTTTGGTCTTTTGGAACATCATCATTATGTGAAAAAGCCTTTGAAATATGATGCCGCACTCCTTTGGAAAGAGATTATCGGGCGAAAATTTGAGTCTTTCCGGGAGTGTCATATTCTTTATGTTCACCATCCGGGCTTAAGAGTATGGCACAAGTTTGTGGGCAACACTTTAATTGCAAGAAAAGGCACCAACCACTTTACCGAGCTTGATTTTGTCTACCTTGAGTCCACCATGAACATCAATGGAAAGTTTACCAAAGAATACAACATCCTTCAACTTTTTCTTGATCGGTGGCTTGAAATTGACAATGGGAAAGATGAGGCAGCTTTTATTCTGAATGGATGATTAGTGACGAGGTTATCCAAGCATTTTAACCGACATTTCAACAAATATAACACATACAAACCGGTTAAAGGGAGCAACCTCCTTGATTTGAGCACTATGATCAATAAGTTCCATTGGGTCAAGAATGACAATCTTGACAACAAGTTTGAGTGGCTAATCAAGGAAGCTATGTCTTTCATCTTGCCTAAAAAATAAGTCGTATCGCCGTTCGTAGCCCAAACTACCTTCTACCCGTCTCCGATGAAGCCGAAGTGATTATGAGGCAGCATAGGGAATCAAATGCCAAGCCTGTAATACTACGGTTTTATGAGTCTCTGGGTACTCTATCGAGTGGGCCTTACTCTGTCGAGTAAGGGTGTTTTGCATTTTAAAATAGTTTCTGACCTGTAGGGTACTCGATCGAGTAGCCTTGGTACTCGATCGAGTAGGCGGCACTCGATCGAGTATGTCAGTTACTCGATCGAGTAGCCCGGTTTACGGGTAGTGTTTTGTCGGGTTTTGTTAATAATGCGATTTAGTATTTAAACCTTTCCGTCACTTTCATAAAACGCTTTTACAAACTTAATTACTTTGAAAAGATATTTCAACCTACGTACTTCGCATCCGTCGCATTATTGACAAATCCCGGAGCTTGGGAGGTCGGAATTCATCGTTCTTTACACTCTTGTGTTCCTTGCGTCGAGAGTAAGATCTACATACTGTTTTTATGGTATTTCGTTAAGGTTGTTAAAACCCTAATTTAGGGGTTTGGGGTTTTTGTTGTCTTTTATGATTGTTAGTAATTGTATGATCATATGTTAGGAGGAGGATTCGTAGAGGACGCCTTTTGATAATAGTTGTTGAGACCGTCTGACTATACTGCATTCCAGGTAAGGTTTCCCTACTCAGTATTAGTCACATGATGTGTTGGTTGTGCTTTGTGATTGTTGAATATTATCATACGAGTATTGTGACGGTTGTTGGTTTTGATTGTTGATAGTAGTTGCGGTTGATTATATCTGTCTGTGTTCTTCGGGGTGCGTCCCTGGCTGAGTGGAGTCACTTGCGTGAGTGGCTTCACGCCCATTATTCACCTTCTGTGGAACCCGCCACAGAAGGGATGTGCACATTAATGGATTTGGGTTTATCGCTCGACGGAGATGAGCGAGGCTTAGGTGGGAACGGCTGCGGTCCCCACTGGCGGCGAGGAGTAACCTGTTGCGATGGGTACTCTGGCAGGGCTACACACTTTAGTGTGTAGTCAGTGTTGTGGAGATGATGATGGAGTTCGGAGTATATCTGTGACGATTGAGCTGTGCTGTTTGTTGTATTGTTGAGTTATATAAATTGTGTGATTAGTACTGACCCCGTTTATTGTTTTAAAAACTGTGGTGATTCATTCGATGATGGTGAGCAGTTGTTGAGCGGGTATGACTCGAGATACATGGGATAGCTGGGATGTGTCACCTTCAGATGATAGAGTCTTCCGCTGTAGCTTGAGTAGTTTGTCAGACACTTCATTTAGTTGATTAGACAGTTGTTTTGGGTACTTGTAACCCGTATTTTGGGTATTTGGTTTTGGATTGTATTTATTCACTAAACTTATACTATTTAAATATTGTTTCGTTATTGTCTTATGATTATCATTGCCTCGGGAAACCGAGATGGTGACATCTTTATACCTGAGTGGTCCTGGTAAGGCACTTGGAGTATGGGGGTGTCACAAAGTGGTATCAGAGCGACGATCCTGAAACCTGTAACTAATGAATATAATGAACATAGGGAGTCAATTAAAATGAACCCGGGGTAAAGGTTGTAGGAGCTAATGCAAAGGCTTGGGAGACGTCCTAAATTCGCGAACTCGCCCTACAATTTTGAACCGGTCACATGGGGGGTATATGTCAAGGTCGTATGTGGTGTCCGTTAGTTTGTATGTTAACGTAAAGATACATGTTGTGAATTGCTGGAGTATGTGAATTGTTAGTTTGGATGTTGGGAGTGGAGGATTGAAATCGTGATTGAAAAGTTGGTGGGGTGTGTATATATGTTGGTTTGCATAAAGAAGCATGATGGTTGTTTATTATGTGGCATTTAATAACATGAAGTAGATTATTTTGTTGATTGTATGAGGAATTGCGTAGATTTGCATGCGTAGTTGTTGTTATAATGTTGAGATTATGAAGCTGCATAGTATATTGGGTTATGTGAGATAACATGCGGGGACTATTCACGAGTCTGCATGACTCGATCGAGTGGGTAAGGTACTCGATCGAGGGGGTCTGAATCAATCGAGTGGGTATTTGACGTTTTTATGATAAGAATCGTGTTTTTGGGTACTTGATCGAGTACATAGGGGCACTCGATCGAGTATGGGGTCACTCGATCGAGTGGCTAGGCTGCTCGGTCGAGTATGTCAGAGATCAGAAAGTCTGTTTTGGGTCTGGAGTCAGGGCGCTCGATCGAGTACGTGGGGCACTCGATCGAGTAGCCTCTACTCGATCGAGTAGGGTTAGGCACTCGATCGAGTGGGTTCTGGGCAGGTTTTTTTTGTGTTTTGGGTTATGGTATGTATTTTTATATCTACCTTTTTTTATATAGTTTCAAGATGCCGCCAAAGAAAACCGCTTTGTATGCGAGAGTTGAGAGCATGAACATCGACGATATAGTTAAGATGTTGGAGCATCAAGATGCTCTTACGGAGGCCCTAAAGAGAGTGGGGAAGGATAAGGAGGTTGATCACTCTAAGATCAGTCTTTATATAGCGAGGTTTAACCCAAAAGAGTATAAGGGGACCGGGGAGCCAATTGTTCTTGACAATTGGCATCGTGAGATGGAGAACATTCTGGATCTGGTACATTGTCCCAATGAGATGAAAGTGGAACAAGCTGCGTTCTACTTGAGGGAACCGACTGGCGAGTGGTGGGACAAGGTGAAAGAGTTCCGGAGGGTTATGAGGAGAGAGTTTGTAACTGAGCATGTGAGGAGTAAGCTGAGGGAGGAGTTTGATGGGTTTAGGATGACATCTGATATGTCGGTTGCTGAGTACTACAAGCAGTTTAATGAGAAGCCTAGATATGTTGAGGACATGGGTTTGAGTGAGGAGAACCTAGCGCTGAGATTTGAGAGGGGGTTGACCCCCAGGATTATGGAGAAGTTACTCGTGGGAGTCCTTACTGATGTTAAGGAAGCTTATGAGAGGGCTGGGAGAGCTGAGAGGTTGGTGGAGATGGCCCGGGAGAGACGAAGTGAGAAAAGAAAGGCTGAGAGTGAGGGTGGTGGCCAATCTAACTACAAGAGGCAACCACAATCAGGTTAGAGCGTTTTCTTCTGGCTCGGGGTTCAGTGTTGGGGCTTCTTTTGGGCGTGGCCGTGGGAGCGATAGTGGTAGTTGGGGGATGACCTGCTTTGGCTGTGGCGGTGTAGGCCACAAGAGACATGAGTGCACGAGTGTACTGAGAGCTTTTTAGAGATCGGCTCGGGGGAGCTATTCTCAGGGGCCGGCATAGAGTTATGCGAGTAACAGACCGGCTGGGTCATGGTCTAACCTGGGAGGTCAGAGCAACCAGGGTGGAGGTAACCGCAATGGCGGTAATTCTTATCAGAAACCAGCTACGAACAACAACAACAATCAGGGGTCGGGTGCTAAGTCGACCACTTCACCAAGATCTTGTCCCGGGAGATGGACGGAAGACCAATGGAAAGTCAGTATATGATGGACAAGAAAGCAAAATGAGGATGACGCACATGTTATCACTGGTACTTTTCTTGTTAACGGTATTCATACCTTTGTTTTGTTTGATTCGGGGGCGTCTCAGTCGTTTGTATCTTCGAGTCATGTTAAACGGTTGGGTCTGAGGGTATATGAGTCTATAAGTGAGAAAGTTTGAATACCTTCGGGTGAGTCTGTATCATGTGGGAGGTTGTATAGAGATGTATCTATGATAGTTGGGCAGGTTGATCTACCAGTGGACTTGTTAGAGTTTCCTTTAGACGGTTTTGAGATGATAGTCGGGATGGATTGGTTGGGAAAGTACAAAGCTAAGATAGACTGTCATCAAAAGAAAGTGTCTTTGAGAGGTCCTAAGGGCGTTAGTGTGTCTTATCGTGGGTTTGTGGTCAAACCCAAAGTTAAGTTGATTGCAGTTGTGACCTTGAAGTCCTATCTGAGGAAGGGATGTCCTTTGATCTTGTGCCTTGTGAGAGATGACCGGATAGAGAGTCCGACAGTTGATCAGATACCAGTGGTGGATGAGTTTGCAGATGTTTTTCCAGAGGAGATTCCGGGGTTGCCACCGAAGAGGGAGATAGATTTCACGGTTGAGTTGAAACCGGGGACGGGGCCAATCTCTAAGTCACCGCACCGGATGGGTCCTAAAGAGTTGGAGGAGCTCAGGAAGCAGATAGATGATCTGGTAGAGAAGGGATACATTAGACCTAGTGTATCACCGTGGGGAGCACCAGTTCTTTTTGTGAAGAAGAAAGATGGGAGCTTGAGGTTGTGTATTGATTACAGGGAGCTGAACCGAGTGACGGTGAAGAACAAGTATCCTTTGCCAAGGATAGATGACCTGTTTGATCAGTTGAGTGGTGCATCAGTCTTTTCCAAGATTGATTTGAGGTCGGGGTACCATCAGGTGAAGATTACGGAGGTGGACATACCAAAGACAGCTTTCACGTCAAGGTATGGCCATTATGAGTATGTGGTGATGCCTTTTGGGTTATCTAATGCACCGGCTGTGTTTATGGATTTGATGAACAGAATCTTCAGTCAGTTTTTGGACAAGTTTGTGGTGGTGTTCATTGATGATATCTTAGTCTATTCCAAGACTAAGGAGGAGCATTAGGAGCATCTGAGGATTGTGTTGCAGACCTTGAGGGAGCATGAGTTATATGCTAAGTTGTCCAAGTGTGAGTTCTGGTTAGAGAGAGTTGCTTTTCTGGGGCATGTGATCTCTAAGGATGGGGTAGCTGTGGATCCGGCAAAGATTGAGGCAATGACCAAGTGGGAAGCACCAAAGAATGTGGCTGAGATCAGGAGTTTCTTGGGTTTAGCTGGATATTACAGACGGTTCGTGAAGGATTTCTCCAAGATTGCTAGACCTATGACAGCTTTGATGAGGAAAGAGAACAGGTTTCATTGGGATGAGAGTTGTGAGACGGCGTTCCAAACATTAAAGGAGCGTTTGACCACAGCTCCTATCTTAGCTTTGCCTGAAGGGAGTGAGAACTTTGAGGTTTATACAGATGCCTCAAAGAATGGGTTGGGATGTGTGTTGATGTAGAACGGTAAAGTGATTGCCCTATGCTTCTAGGCAATTGAAGCCTTATGAGGAGAATTATCCTATACACGATCAAGAGTTGGGTGCAGTAGTGTTTGCTCTCAAGATTTGGAGACATTACCTTTATGGGGCGACCTTTAAGGTATTTTCTGATCACAAGAGTCTCAAGTACATCTTCACTCAAAAGGAGTTGAATATGAGACAGAGGAGGTGGATGGAGCCGATTGGCGATTATAACATGGATATTATCTACCATGAAGGGAAAGCCAATGTTGTTGCTGATGCTTTGAGCAGGAAGAGTGTAAATTCTTTGTGTACAGCTTTATCTTTGATGAGGTTGAGAGATGAGGTGGGGAAGTTTGGGATACATATGATGCAGAGAGGGGATGGCATGGGAGATTTGACAGTACGGCCTGATCTTTATGATGATATTCGAGGTAAACAGGTGTTGGATCCTAAGATGGTAGAGTGGAGAGCTGGAGTATAGAAAAGGACAGTGTCTAGATTCTCTATTCATTCAGATAGTAGTTTGAGGTTTGATGGGAGGTGGTGTGTCCCTAATGATGAGGAGCTGAAAAAGACAATCATGACAGAGGCACATTTTACACCATATTCAGTACATCCAGGTGGTGATAAGCTATACAAGGATTTAAAGAACACGTTCTGGTGGCCTGGGATGAAGAAAGAGACAGCTGAGTTTGTGGCCCGTAGTTTGACATGCCAGAGAGTTAAAGGGGAACAGCGACGACCACAAGGTAAGATTCAGTCTTTAGAGATACCTGAGTGAAAGTGGGAATCCATTTCTATGGATTTTATCGTGGGTTTGCCGAAGAGTTAACAGGGTAACAACATGATATGGGTAATAGTGGATCGACTGACCAAGTCAGCTCATTTTGTGCCAATGAAAGATACATGGACTAAGGCACAATTAGCTATGGCTTATCGGAAGAATGTGCTAAAGTTACATGGGATCCCTAAGGATATAGTATCTGACAAAGATGCGAGATTTATCTCAAAGTTTTGGAAAGAGTTGCAGGAATATTTGGGAACGACTTTGAAGATGAGTACAGCATTTCATCCTGCGACAGATGGTCAGACTGAGAGAACAATCAAGACTCTTGAGGATATGTTACGAGCTTGTGTGATGGACTTTGGTGGTAGCTGGGAACAGAGATTAGATTTGATTGAGTTTTCTTACAACAACAGCTATCACACCATATTGGCATGGCACCGTTTGAGGCCTTATATGGGAGGAGATGTAGGAGTCCGATTTGTTGGGACAACAGTGCTGAGGCAGTGGTTCTAGGACCAGAGATGGTACATGAGATGGTTGAGCAGATTAAGATGATCAGGGAAAGGATGAGAGCGGCTCAGGATAGGCAAAAGAGTTATGCAGATCTACATTGCCGGGATATAGAGTTTCAGGTTGGGGACAAGGTTCTTCTGAAAGTGTCTCCTATGCGTGGGGTTATGAGATTTGGGAAGAAAGAAAAGTTGAGTCAGAAGTTCATCGGACCTTATGAGATCTTAGATCGGGTTGGAGAGGTTGCTTATCGTTTGGCTTTACCAGCTGCGTTGGAGAGAGTGCATAATGTGTTTCATGTATCTCAGTTGCACAAGTATGTGAACGATCCGTCACATGTGTTAGAGGCAGAGAGCATAGAGCTAGATGAGTCCTTGTCTTTTCTTGACCGGAAGGTTAGGAAGACTAGGAGTGGTGAGACAATTTTGCTTAAGATCCTTTGGTCTAACCACGAGGTTAAGGAAGCTACATGGGAGGCAGAGGAGGCCATGAGAGAGCGTTACCCTTTTATTTTTGATCAGGTATGTATGGTTACGGGGACGTAACCTTGTTTCTTTTAGGGGGGTAGGAGATGATCGCAAAGAGTTTTTAAGAGTTTTTACACCCTTTTTGTGTTGTGTCGGTATGTTTTGTTGTGGTTGAGTCGGGTTGAGTAACCTGTTGCGATGGGTACTCTGGCAGGGCTACACACTTTAGTGTGTAGTCAGTGTTGTGGAGTTGATGATGGAGTTCGTAGTATATCTGTGACGATTGAGTTGTGATGTTTGTTGTATTGTTGAGTTATATAAATTGTGTGATTAGTACTGACCCCGTTTATTGTTTTAAAAACTATGGTGATCCATTCGGGGATGGTGATCAGTTGTTGAGCAGGTATGAGTCGAGATACATGGGATAGCTGGGATGTGTCACCTTCAGATGATAGAGTCTTCCGCAGTAGCTTGAGTAGTTTGTCAAACATTTTATTTAGTTGATTAGACAGTTGTTTTGGGTACTTGTAATACCTATTTTGGGTATTTGGTTTTGGATTGTATTTATTCACTAAACTTATACTATTTAAATATTGTTTCGTTATTGTCTTATGATTATCATTGCCTCGGGAAACCAAGATGGTGACATCTTTATACCTGAGTGGTCCTGGTAAGGCACTTGGAGTATGGGGGTGTCACAAAGCCCCCCTTCTCCCCCATTGTGACTCCACCATATCCATTTGCCTACCAAGAATTCAAACCAAGTGGCTCTAATGTCGTGGTAGGCAACGACTATTTGACTTAATTAATGCAACATATGCATAAGGAAGCTCATAAAGACCGGGTAAATGCCTACCATGCTCAATATCCGCCCCTCCTACATCTAGCTAGTCAAGAATTACTTGATCCTTCATGTCCTTTGCCTAGTTGGGCGGATAGGGAAGTATTCTTCCCAAGTGCTTCTAGAGATGCCAACATGGATAGTCGAGTTGCTAGGGGGAAGGAGATTGTTGTAGTTGAGGACGAGGAACGTAGTGACTCTTGCCAAGAAGAAGAGGAAGAAGAGCAAAGTTCAAATGATGATGAGAGTGGTGAAGCCTCCGGGTCAATAGAGGTAAATGAAGAAGAAGATGAGGAGGAAGTCATGAACTTTCCTATTTTTTTGACACTAGAAATAGGGTCTTACTTGGTTTGGGGAAGTTCAAGCACAAGGAATGGGAGTTAATCTAAATTAGCTCTCCAACCAATAAAATCATTCATCATATAGTGTAGTATAGATTGCATCACTTGTATATATGTCATGTAGCTTGCATAGTAGTGTAGAAATCATGCATTCTCATTTAGCTTGCATAACTTCCTATCGTTTTAGCCATTGAGGACAATGCCCATACTAGTGTGGAGATGGAAATTTCTAACTTGACTATTAAAATCAAAAATGATAAAAATTGAAAATTTTGAAAAACAAAAAAAATATGTTCTTTTATTTAATAAAATCAAAAAACCATAAAAATCTGAAAAATTGAAAAACCAAAAACATGTTCATTCCTTATTAGTTTAGAATTGTATATTGTGTATATACTTGTGTTTGTTTGTCCTCCTATTACATTGGATCGACTGCGCTACATCCGAGGTATGAGGAATATGAAGACCGCATGGTATGATCTTTTCAATCTCGTTTTTCCTCTCTATGTTAATGGCTATGTGGCTTTATTTTGATTGATGCGGTACAAACCAATGTGATATTAGGAGTTGCATTTAGTTTATATGGCATACTAGTTGATAGAAGCATTTGCATTAGGTTGTATAAATGTTAGTTGCATCATGACATGTAGTTGCATTTTAGAAAAAAATTTGTGAAAACATCTATTTGGGAAACTTAGCAAGTGTATATAAGGCCCTTGTAGATACTTTTTCTTCTTAAGACTTTGCTCATTAGAATGCTTCTAAAACACCCTAGGATGTGTCATGCTAGTATCCTTTAACCCATGGATTAAGGCCTAGTCAAGAGTATCTTGTGGTGTGATAACTCTTTGGCTACCGTTTATTCCAAGGTGACCCTTGAAACAATGCAACCATCCTCCAACTCTATCATATTTTGTCAATAAAAAGGGAATAGGCACAAAAACTATCAATTTGAGTTCAAGCATTGAAATGAAAATTAAGAAGTTTGCAATTTGCATCAAAGAAAAGAGGAGTACAAAAATAAGAACTCCTATACTTCAAATATAAGCACCCTCGCTACAAATGGGGTGGCTTTAAAAATGTTCAAAAGAAAATGCAAAAGTTGAAAATTGTCAAGTATTGAAATGCCAAACATCAAAGAAATGGCAAAAAGAAGTTGTTCTCAAAAATGTCAAATGCCACAAGAAATTGGGGGGAATAACAACATCAAAAGCAAACTCCCATATGAAACTCAAAACCTATTGATCCCTTTTTCCATTGAATCCATTTTTGTGCATGGTAGAGAGGGGACGACCCTTCTTCTTGTCTATGCAAGAGGGGGAATTCTGATCCTCCAGTGTTTCTAACACCATAGGGAGTCTACTCTTGACGAAAGCATTTAACGATTGAGGACAAAGGTACCCTAGCTTGACACAACTTGGAGGTGATTTATTGATATCCTTCTAGGCTTAGTAGTTTGAAGAAACCATATCTATGATGGAGTGTGTACCCTTAGATTGCTTCTCTTGTAGATAATTTCCGCCACTTAGAAGAGGAAAGTGGCTATTCATTTTGTAGATACATCCATTACTCGTTTTGTGTGCTTAATGATTAGATGTATCGCCATTTTGGCAAGCCCACCTTGCCTTGCAAGAAGTCGTCCTACCTCATGGTTGTCTTGTTGTGAGTTGAAGGGGCAGAGTGAGACCCGCTAATTATCTAAAATCGGTTATATTAGTAGGATAGTTTAAATAAAGGTCCTAGTTTTAGTCACCTCTTTACTCGGGACGAGCAAAGGTTCAGTTTGGGGATGTTTGACGTGACTTATATTTGAGCACATTTAGTCCCCGAATTAACCTCGTTCATATCCTTTCTAGCACTTATTTCGGTCATTTCTTATCTTTAGTTTCTCATTTTGCATATTCTTTGAGGTTTTGTGTCCTTGGTGGGAGAGGATGGCTAACCTTGCATTTATGAGGCAAAATGGAGCTAAATGGATTGCATCTAATGACCAAACATCAAAGAGAAGACCGACACTAGAGGCCTAAGTAGATAAATAAAGTGAAATGGGCAATGATGAAAGGATCCTTGCATCCCCAACGTGATCTTCACTGATTGTTAAGGAGCTAAACAACAGAAGCACTCTGCCCAAGGATCCGAGCGTGCCACACTGCAAGGATCCGAGCGGCTTGGTCCCAGGATGAGCGGATAGTGCAGCAAAGATCCGAGCGTCTCCTCCCTGATCCGAGCGGATCCCAAGACAGAACAACCCCTGCTCCAGCATGAGACGATCGGATCAAGGCAGGACTAGCAAGGAGGATCCGCGCATTTCCCTCAGGAGTAGCATTTCCTCAAGTTTTCTTAAGGTCTTAATAGTCATTTAAGCCCTTAGTAACCCTAATCCTTGTACCTAATCTTTAGTATAAATACCCCTTTGTACTACCTAGATTAGCATCAAGTCTTTACTACCTCTTAATCCATTCCTAATCACTTCTTAATTTAATCTTGATTTAGTTGTAATACAATTCTCAATAATAATCACATATTAATCTTTCCTTAATTTCTCTATGGTTCTTCCTTTTATTTGGGTAATTAGAAGATTATTTGGGTTTATTTGGAGGATTGACAACCTTCCATCAATCATCAAGTACTTCTATTATTATTTGCTTTATTATTTGGATCATCTCCATAGGTATAATTCCTTCTTAATCTTGCTTAATTATTGTTAATCACTTTTATTTATTCATCATGTTTTGCTTTGTTAGTATGATTGACAACCTTATTAGCATGCTAAACTTGATCATGAGTGAGTCGTTTCTTTAGCTAGGGTTAATGGGGAATTAGGGGAAACAAACATAGGGATTGATCTATGCTTAATCTAATATGTTTTCATAATTAAATTGCTTGCTTGTTGTGATTTCAACCTATGCACATGTTATGTTTGATGAAGTGCGACCTATGAATCCTAGCATTTTTTTATCCATCCCTTATCTCTTCAATGAGGCTTGTTAGATATAAACCAACTCGAGCCTCATTAGACCATGCATAGAGTTGAATAGGAAGGATTAAGTCGACTTGTAGGTGTTGTACAATCTAATCGATTCGGCTCCGGAACCTAAACCTTCTTAGAGATTGTAAGATATACACTAACTCGATCCCATCACAACAATAAGTGCTTGCTATATAATTGAGAACATGTTTGCCTTTAATCAATTGTTTACAACCCCTTTAATTGCTTTACTTTGTTTTTATTCATATTGTTGATTAGTTTAGTTTATCTCTCATCTCAACCCAAATTGTGACATAGCTACTTACAATTGAAAATCCTACATCAATACCCGTCCCTTGGGATCCGACCTTTACTTACCTCTTTACTAAGAGTAGTTTGTGAAGTTATAAATATTATTTTGGTTGGTAGCTTTTGACGACGAGTTTTAATCTACACCAATTCATCAACAGCGAATGTCACAAAACTAGGTTTCGTGGTGACACTAAAGTGGTCTAAAATTATTTCGAGGGCTTATAAGCGCAGAATCCAGATTTTTACTACGATGTTGAAAGGGGCGCGGATAATAAGCTGTTGAATATTTTCTGGTCTGATGCACGATGTTGTGCCATGTACAAGGCTTTGGTGACCCATCGTCGTTCGATATAAAATTCCTAAGCAACAGGTACCAGATGCCTTTCTGTCGATTCGTAGGAGTTAATCATCATGGGCGTACAGTATTATTTGCAGCGGCTTTAATTTGATATGAAGACACCGATTCATTCGAGTGGGTTTTTGAGAAGTGGATAGAATGTATGAGGAAAGTTCCGACCGTCTTATTAACTGATAAATGCAAAGCAATAGAGGGGGCAATCAAGAAAGTGTTCCCGGAGACTAAACATAGATTATGCCTATGGCATATCCTTCAAAACGCGGACAAGAATTTAAAAGACCACCCACAATTTTATCAGATTGACAAAGATTTGCATACGCTTGAGCACGAGAGTATCACAGAGGAGGAATTGCAAGATATGTGGGACGATTTCATGGAAAAGTACAACTTGCAACACAACAAATGGTTAAGGGGTGCATGGGATACGAGACAACGATGGATGCCTGTTTTCTGGAAAGACACTTTCTGTGCTGGTATGTCTTCTACTCAGAGGAGTGAACAAACAAACAGATTTATTAAAACATAAACGAGCATAGAAACTGGCCTGATGCAGTTCATGAAGCAGTACGAGAATGCCATAGAGAAAAAGGTGGAGGACGAGAAAGTCAATAACGCCAAAGACATTAAGAGCCCACTTAAATGGAATCCCATATTATTATTCGAGGATATCTATAGTAAGGTCTACACAAACAGTAAATTCGGAGAGGTGAAAACTGAGGTATATGGTTGTATAAGCACCAACGTCGAAACTATTCCAAATAGTTTCGGTTTCATAAAGAGGTTTAAGGCCACATCAAAAGTGACAGAAGCATTTTGGAAGAAAGATCGAAGAAGTTTTGAAGTGAGTATTGACGCAATCATTGATGAGTATAAATGTGGTTGTAAGATGTTTGAATATAGAGGGATCTTATGTCGTCATATCAAGAAGTGCCTTGATGTGTTGGACGTAAAGGTATGTGAAACCCCCCAAAATCGCTAAGAAAATACAATAAGAAAGATGCGGAATTTTAGGAAATTTTTGAAACTTTTAAAGTTTAAAGTGCAGGTTCCATAAAACTTACAACATAGATAAAGTATGCGGAAAACAAACTAGGTTCATACAAACGTCATAGTCAAAAATGGGGAAAATATATTCCTCGAATGACAAGACGATAAAGGGTGAGTCTAAGCAATCCTAGTAAACAAACTACTAATCCAAGGTGCTCGCTAGCTCACACGTAAGTTAACTAATAAAACCACATATCCAACCACACATATGAGGAAAGTATAAAGAACCAAACTTTATGACAATAAGAGTGAAAACCGAGATAAGGGACGAAAATTTGACACTTTGTCGAGTAACCTATCACTGTTACCTCTAAAGCTCTCTAATCTTCAAGTGAATGTTCCACAAAGCACACGTCTCCCTTCGGTTCTTCAAACTCTTCACCTAGAAGCGAGAAACGAGTTGTTTAAGATAAAAACCGAGTTGTATTTAAGATGACCATTTTCGAAATCTCTACAAGAGTGTACCTTTCTTACCTAGAAAGATGAAGGGCGAAAAGGGGAAGAGAATGGCGCAAGAATTAGCTAAAACCGTCAAGAAACGAAGGAGAAATCTAAGGTTGAAGGGGGATGTTTAATGGAGT